>NC_083350.1:182744523-183055773 GCF_030254825.1 Meriones unguiculatus
CCCTACACACTGCCTTGTAGAAAAGCAGAATCTCCCAGGTCAGGGGGAAAGGGTTGTTCAACTTCTTTCAAATCGTAACTCTTTCAAAACCTAACTCCAACCAGATCACACTATGTAGTTCTGGATAGTTAGGAAGAAAAGAACCTCTGAAAGTACCAGAGCTTCTGACAATCGGAAAAATGACAGGGGATTGCCAGTTTCCAGAAGAGAAAGCTGTGCTTTCATTTGCACAGTGGGTCCTCAGGTCATGAATATTGGAGGACAAGAAAATTCCTCCCAAAGGCCACCATGAGGGCTACTTAGATGTTCAGGTACTCAGTAATGATATAGCCACAAATTCTCAGGACTGAGCCTTTTACTGTTGAAATACAGTGGCAAAGACAGACAGCACTGACAAATACATTAAGAGCACAGAGACCTTATTTTCCCAGAGTATGCCACTAAGAACTTTGGCAACTGTCCTGTGAATTAGAATGTGAAGGACTATATTTGTATTTCATCCCAAATACCATCAAAGAGATGGTATTGATAAATGGAGGTAGGTAATTTCCAAGATGGGAGCCCCAGTGCTTACCAAATCTGAGTAGCAGAAGATCACAGATTGAGGACCAAGAGAGTGACTTGGCTACTGGCTCCAAAAGGCCAAGGTCCAGATGAGAGAAAGCATACCAGGATCTAGGGACACACAGTTCCAGACCTTCAGCAGATGACTCATGGGTCCAAGAGACACACACAGTCCTAGGTTCATGGTACCCTGTTCCTTATGCCTACGCAAATACGGCTCCCAAGTTTCAGAAATGCACTGCTCCAGCAGCCAGACCCCAGACTCCTGCCTCCCCAAGGACAACTGGATACTAGAGACAGGGTCCCAGCCTCCAGTCCACAGTTCTACTGGTGTTCCTGTAGAGATAAGCTGGACAATAAGAGCATATAGGGTCCCTTTCCAAGATGGCACATCCACTAGAGCCTGAATGCCAGGAGCTTAGTGTCTGCTGGGCAAGCATGTCACTGTGCTGTTGACTCCGAAACACCAGCATCTGTTCATATTTTCCTAGAAAGAAGAGAGGATCTCAGCCACCACACACACACAGTACCATACTCAGACCTCCCAGCCACTCCCACCATCCTAAGGATTTCCCTGGATACCAAAGATGTGCAGATCCAGCCTAAGGTTCACGATTCATGGCTGTATTAGCTATGAGGAGACCAGCAGCACCTCACTGGATCACATAGGTTAGAAACCCACATCCTAATTCTCTTCCTGTAGGTCCAACTGGTTCACAACCAGTAGAGCAGAACTATAGGCTACCTGAGGAGATTCAGGCCCCAGCCCATAACCTAGATCTCCTCCTGTATGCCCTACAAACTTAGCAGTTTTCACAAACAACTAGCCAATGCCAGGGACAACCAAATGACAAAAGGCCAGCATAAGAACACAGTCAACACAGCTCAACTTCATCTGGAAAAACAAAGACCAAGAACAGTTAAAAGAATCCTGCAATAAAAGAACTTCTGGATTTATCACCCCATCCATGATCTCAAGCTGTACTATAGAGCAACAGTAATAAAAATGACGTGGTACTGGCATAGAAACAGACTGGAAGATCAATGAAATTGAATTGAAGACTCAGAAATAGACCTACACACCTACAGATATCTGATTTTTGGCAAAGACGTCAAAACCATACAATGGAAAAAAGACAGCATCTTTAACAAATGGTGCTGGTCTAACTGGGTGTCTACATGTATAAAATAGATCCATATTTACCACCCTGCACAAAACTAAAGTCTAAGTGGATCAAAGACCTCAACATAAAACCAGACACACTCCAAAATAGATACTAAGACTCACAACCAAACCTTCGGCAGAGTTCAGGGAATCATATGAAAGATAGGGGAGTTTGATGTGGAAAGGATAGGAGCTCCACAAGGACCAAACGTATCTGGGCACAGGGTCTTTTCTGAGATGGACACTCAACCAAAGTCCATGAGAGGATAAAACCTAGAACCTCTGCTCGGATGTGACCTGTGAAAGCTCAGTAATCAATTGGTTCCCCATAGTGAGGGGAACACGGACTATTTCTAACAGAACTCAATGACTGGCTCTTTGACCTCCCCACCTCCCAAGGGAGGAGCAGTACTGTTAGGCCACAGAGGAGGACTTTGCAGCCAGTCCTGAAAATACCTGATAAAAGGGAGTCATATGAAAGGGGGGGAGGTCCTCCCCTATCAGTGGACTTGGAAAGGGGCAGGGAGGAGATGAGGGAGGGAGGGTGGGATTGGCGAGGGAATGAGGGATACAGCTGGGATACAGAATTAACAAAATGTAACTAATGAGAAAAATAAAATTAAAAAAAATTGGGTACAAAGCTAAATAGAGAATTCTCAACTGAGGAATATCTAATGGTGAAGAAATACTTAAATAAATGTTCAACATCCTTTGTCATCAGGGAAATGCAAATCAAAACGACTCTGAAATTCCATCTTACACACATTAGAATGGGCAAGATCTAAAACTTAAGTAACCGCACATGCTGGAGAGGATGTGGAGAAAGGTCAACAGCTTTGAACGGGGAACCTCCATTGCTGGTGGGAGTGCAATCTTGTACAACCACTTTGGAAATCAATCTGGAGCGATCTCAGAAAATTGGGAATAACACTACCTGAAGACCATGCTCTACCACTTTTGGTCATATATCCGAAAAATTTTCAACCATACAACAAGGGCGTTTGCTCAGCTATGTTCATAGCGGCTTTATTTACAATAGGCAGAATCTGGAAACAACCTAGATGTCCCTCTACTGAGAAATGGATACAGAAATTGTGGTACATTTACACAATGGAATACTACTCAGCTATTAAAAACAAGAAAATCATAAAGTTTGCAGGTAAGTGGTGGAACTAGTAAAAGATCATCCTGAGTGAGGTAACCCAGACCCAGAAAAAAAAAAAAACTCATGGTATGTACTGACTTACAAGTGGATATTAACCATATAGTACAGGATAAACATTCTACAAGGCACAAACCCAAAGAAATAATAACAAGGAGTAACCAAGGGAGGATGATTAAATCTCACTCAGAAGAGAAACAGTATAGACACAGAAGTGGTTGAAGAGAAGGAACAAGGTAGGAAAAGGAACACAGAGATAAATGAGGGTGGAAATCAGGCCTGGGATGATAAAGAATGAGAGGACAGAGGACCTACAAGAGAAGAGAAACCATGAGCAGGACCATCTTGAGACAAGCTGGAGACCTAGGACAGGGTAGGCTTTTGGGAAGATTTGTGGGTGACTCTAGCTGAGACTCCTCACAGCAGGAGTCATAGAGACTTAAGATGACACCTTCTAACTAGACGGGACTCCTAGTGGAGAGAGGAACACCAACCTACCCACAAAAACTTTAACCCAAAATATACCCTGCCTAAAAGATATGCAGGTATAAAGATAGAGCAGAGATTGAGGGAATGTCCAACTAATGTCTGGCCCAACCTGAGACCCACACTATGATAGAGACCCAGCCACTGACACTATTAACAATACTCTGCTATACTTACAGACAGGAGTCTAGCATAGCTGTCCTCTGAAAAGCTATACCCACTAACAGATTCATACAGAATGGGGACTCACAACCAAACAATGAGCAAAGTGGAGGAATGGATAGAAGAACCTGGTAACAGGTAACAGGAGCTCCACAAGAAGAACGACAGAGCCAATTAGCCATGGCCCAGGGGGGGGGTTTGCAGAGACAGAAGCACCAGCCAAGGACCATGCATGAACTGGGCCTAGGCCCTCTACACAGATGCAGCAGGTGGGCAGCTCAGGCTTCATGCAGGTACCCTAGTAAGGGGAGTGAGGGGGAGGAAAGGGGAGCTGAGGCTGTTTCTGACCTGGACTTGGTTGTATGCTCTTTGATCACTCCCCTTTGGTGGTGCTGCTTCTCCAGCCAAAGGGGAAGAGGACACGATCAGTCCTGATACTGCTTGCTGAGCATGGGTGGGTGGGTAGGGAGGATCCTGTTTTCTGAGGAATTGGGGAGGCAAATGGAGGAAAAGGGAGAGAGGGAGAGTGGAACCAGGACGAGAGGAGGGAGTGGACTATGATTGTGATGTCAAGTGAATAAATAAATTAACTAATTTTAAAAATATGTAAAAGAAAGATGGAGAGAGTTGCACGGGGGGGGGGGAGTTCCAGCTGTTCCATGGAAGAACAAACACTTCAGAAGAGTCAATCTGCCATGAATCACATTCAGTAAGTACAAGCTGGTAAAGGAGTGAGCCCTGGGACAGCATGTTCTCCTTCTGACCCTCTTACCCCATGAGCACGTGGTATCACCTGCCATGTGTGACTCAGGCAGCAATCTCTCACAAGAAGGGGGCTAACGAGGACCCACCCAATGACACTAAGCCCTGAAATTGTGAACTAGGCATCTTTATACATTTCTTAAACAAAACAGCAGCAAGATAGAATGCATAAAGGGGACTTCAATTATAATTCTTTGTAGTTCTTGTAACTCAAGGCGACATTTAATTTAACTTTGTGAAAATTGTGAATTGCCACCTGGCCAGCAGATGCGTGCTTTTAGAAAAGAACGCATGCATGTCTGCTGTAGTTTTTTAAAATGTTCATATTACGACACCTCATGCCACATACAAAAGGGGAGTATGAGTTTGAGCTGTGACTCACCTTTTCAAGAAGCCATTTTATCAAAATGTAAAATTTAATTCTGAAGCTAAGAGTCATGGACAGCTGCACAAAGCATTCTAGACTTCAGTCTGAAAATGAAGCAGTGTAACAGAATAGACTCTTTATTGTAACTGACTACCAAAAGGATGAAAATGCTAAAATTCCAGCTGTGTCATCAAATCAAATAAGCTCAGCAAAAAACTGGAAAAAAAAATCGTCTTTGTAACTTTGCCCCCAACACACTTGAAATTGATCCATCCATAATTATCTCTTTCCCTGAGCAAAATGTTTTCGTGATTTTTAGAAGCTAAAATAGGAAGGAAAAAAATCTTTCATATTGTTGTTTCCTAGGAAAGTTATTTAAAATTCTGTGTGCTGTCTTAAATGATCACGCACACCACCAGAGCATGCTGTGTGACAGAGGCAAATGCCCCCATTGTTTCCTTGTGGAAGATTGTCCTCCATGACAAGGCACAGCTGTCACAGCCCCAGCAGAACCCTGCTTATTTTGGCAGAGAAAACAATTATAATTTGAAGTTTGTTGACTGCTTTCCAAATATATATCTCTTGTCTACAAAAGTAGATGACAAACTGTACCAACTGGAGCAACTGATCACTAAGGTTCCTGCCGCCTCATGAAAATAAGAGAACATTTGAGAGTATTCGGTCCCAAAGAGAGGGTTCAGAATTCATGACAAGTTTTGAAGGCCACAGAGAGACACTGTCTTTATGATACTCCTCAACCCATGAACAAATGTCGTTTACTTCTGGGTATGGAGCAAATTTCAAAGCCAAGATCCATTTTGTGGTCTTGAGTCCATCCAAGGACAAAGCATTTATGCTTTTGTGCCATGCCTTTTAAATTCACGTATTTCAATAATATCCATTAGTCTAGAAATCTCATATGTGCTAAAGTTACTTTCAAGGTAAAAGCTTATTGATCCTTCAGGCATTCCAACCTTTGAAGTGACACAGTGAGAGCACCTGCAAATTTCATACTTGAGAACCACAAAATCAAGTTGGGGAGGAGATGGGGGAATGGCAAGACAAAATCTCTAGTATTTAAAGGGAGTTCATGCCCCAGATTGGACGCATACAACTGTTGGTTCTCTGTGATCTACTAGGGAAAAACCCTATATCCGGCAGAAGAGGCAGCTTCATGTTCTTAGGTTTGGGGAATTTTGAGGCAGAGTGGTGTCTCTGGCAGAGTGTTAAACATGCAGGTAGAAAACCATTGACAGACCCACAGACATGCTCACACAGACAGTCTGAATGAAGGCCTGCCTACCACTGCTTTTGACCAAAGCAGGGTCTCTGGGAAAGGACACCTCTGCATGCTGCAGGTTGCTTGATTGTGCTGTTGTAATTTACCTTCAAAGGTTGTTGTGTTTGGAGCTTTTGTTTTGTTTTATTTTGTTTGATAAGAGTGAGGTCAGATCAAAGTAAAGCTTTAAAACACCTTTACTGAGTCTGTTGAAATGCCTCAGCAGGAGAAGGCACTTGCCACCACGCCTCCTCACTTTAGTTTGATGCCCAGGATATACACGGAAGAAGGGGAGAACCAACTCTCACAAGTTGCCTCTAACCTTTCGACACATGTGCAATAACATGGACTCACACACAATGCACTAACATAATAAATAAATAAATACATTTTAATAATTTTTAAAAACCTCCATTACAGATTCTAAACAGATAAAGTCTTTCTGCTTAGAAAGCTGAAGTCTGCACTGCCTCCAAATCATGCTGAAGCTTACACTAGCTGATTGCATTCCCATGGCACCCATCCTAAGAGCCTTTCATTCTTTGTAAAGCAAACAGGTGAACAAGTCTCACTGGCCTTTGGTAGCCTAGGAAACCCCAGCATTTGGATAGAGAATATGTTTTTAGATTTAACTTATGGTTTTTCTTCTGACTTCTATTTGTATGTAAAACAAATATGATCAAAAGGTATTAATGTGAAATTGCAAGCTATTAAGCATGGAAATGACTACCGGGATGATCGGCTATGTAACTATGACCTAGGTGTGAATTTAACTCTGTTGCCTGAAACAAAGCCAAAGGAGTATTGCAACCAACTATGTGTTTTGTTTATCTGGCCAATGGAAAAAATTAGTCAAAGGGAGGGTGGGAGAAGTATTCCTTTGTTTACATTACCTTTCAAACCTGATTTCAAAGAATTCCTGCCGCTTTGACTGCAGGACTACCATCGTGTTAGTGAAGCACAGCATGGGACCAATAGACTCCTGACTTAGGAAAAGGTTTAATACTCTTCTATCAAGCTGAACACATAATTCAGGCTTACTGTCTCACCGACTTTGAAACTTAGTCAGGATACTGAAGTTGAGGCTAGCCTGGGTGTCATGGTAAGACCCGTGTTTGAGAAAGAGAGAGAGAGTCTTACATTTTGCATCTATGTCAAGGATTCGCACTGACAGAGACTGACAACCTATCAAATGTGAATACCTTGTCTTAGACGAGCACACAACATACTTTTGCACTTACCTGCGCTAGGGAAGTGAGTTGTGCCACATGTTGTATCATTACTTGTTCTAGAAAAGCTACAATGACAACCGAGGCTCGCCAAAACCATTCTTTTCTTCCAGAATGAGTCTTTGAACCCTCTTACTTCAAACAAGATAGAACAAAATCATCCCAAATACAATGAATTTTTGACCTCTCAGTCTTTGCCATTATGTTATAAAATCATCAATCAATTGCTGATCACTATCACCAAAGCCACATCACCTTATGAAATGAGGAGGGTGAGGAAGATTGATCTAGAAAAAATACTCACTCAGATTATTTCAGCCATGGCAAGGGAGATACAAACTGATGAAAAGATAAATTCCACAAGAATTTCTGAAACAATTGTAAATTAAGAACATTGTAGCTCACAAATCTTATCTGACTCTCAGCTAAAGGAGTCCTGGTGTTCCTAACAGTGTCGTCAGCAAGCAGCCCTGTTATCTTTTATGCACATCATACAAAGCAATATGAGGAAAAGAAATTGGCTGTCGAGAAGGTCCCATCTCTTCAAGTACATGATGCAGACCCTGTACTCATTATTTCATCAGTTCTTTCAACTAGGAGGTGAAAATAGGTTATTAGCCTATAAAGCATCTATGAAAAGCTTGGTAGTACATATAAACGGCTCAGTATATAGCAGGAAGTCTCTGTTTTCATTTTCTTGTCCTTTACTGACTGTTGTGATGTAAAGAGGAAATGCCCCTCCACACTCGGTGCTGCTTTTTTCAAGCTAAAAGAAATGAGTCGGTGGGAGGCAGATCTTAAGGGGTAATATCCACCCCTGACTCCAGTCCAATCTTTGTCTCTCTCTCTCTGAGCAATGAGGCTCACACTCTGGCCACACAGAACCAGTGTGCCAACCACCCTGGCTTTCCTACCGGAGTATACTGTACCCTCTCAAACTATAAACCCAAACAAAGCCTACTTCCTTTAAATTTCTTATTGTCTGAGGTTTGGCATAGCAGTAAGATAGTTACGTATTATCCTAAGGATTATTTAAAAATCAAAAAGTTAATTTTGTGTTCCAATGTTCTGAGCTGTTACCAAAGATGATAAATACTGTGTTGTTCTCATAGAATAGAAACAGGTTTAAATATCCCAACTGCCACACTGAAGTTTAGCAGATAAAAGAAGTTATAGTTAATGCATGGAACTAGTTAGCTATTTAACAATCTGTAAAATGAAATAGATTGGAAATTTATCAAACATCAGAAATCAAAATAAATTTAGGGGAGCCCCTCAAAAAATGTTTAAATGTAAAAAAAAAAAAAAAAAAAAAAAAAAACCAAACACCTGTTATACACTATTAAGTTAAAAACAGAGTGATAGGCCTGGTTTACATAAGCTCTTAACTTTCCTAGGTGAAAAATAAAATGAATACAATAAGGAAATATATAAGTAAAATATGAAAAAATGAGTATCTATTATAGTTCAATATATATTCTTAACATAAAAGCAATTTACAATCAACTAATAATAAAATTTAAACACATAAAATTATACAGAAAACATAGTCTGATTGAAAACACCAAGATGAGATCCTAACCAGCGTCTTTTTCTTCTTCTATTGTCCAAATTTATTGTGCCTTTGACTCCATTCCTGAGTTCAGGATGGATTCTGATTCCTCTAGGCCCATCACACACTGGTCCTGGCTCCCAAAACATGCGTTGAGTCCAAGAGTGACCATGTGGCCACAAGTGTTCCAACTTGGATGGAAGAACTTATAGTTCATGGTTAGGGAAGACTTTTACTCCATCTGTCTTGTTGGCTAGAAACAAGAAAATTTCCAGAATTTATAAAGAATAGACTCTTTACGACTGGCGGCACTCTTGCCCACAGGCACAGGCCTTCATTTCCATCCCCAGTGTTGCAGAAAAACACAACAGAGCCAGTCTCAAGACAAACAGCCACCAAGTGCCAGGACACGGAGGAAGATGATGTAGGTGCTACCAAGCGGGTAATACTGCTAGTCTAGACTTCATGCCGCCTGCCAACTGCCACTTATGGATACAAACAACACTTTGACACTAACAGGATGTAACAATTAGGATGGTACATTATCACATAGCTATGAACCATTAAGCTTGTCAGTAAATGAGGATAAAATTTAAAATTACTATTTAGAAAACTCATAGCTTTACATATTTCATTTTAAATTTGAGTTTAAAATGAACATTCAACTTGGTAACAACTGAAATCTCCAAAATGACTTAATGTAGAGATAAAACATTAGTAAATTAATAATTCTAAATGACATGTGTTATGATTTGGACCTGAAGTGGCTCCTCCCCACCTCCTACCCCCACCCCGGCTCCCTGCGAGGCTCATGGAACATTTCACGCCTGGCTAGGAGAGCTGTTGGGAGGCTGTGGAACTTTTGACAGGAGGTCTAGATAGAAGAAATGGGTTTTTGGGGAAGGAATCTTACAGGCTATGCTCCAGCCTAAGGAATTCGGGGAAGTTGCAGCTCAGGTTCACATCACCAACACACAACTAACCCCACCCCACCACCATCTGTCATGCTGGACTGTGGCCTCTGGAACAGGAATCAAAATGAACCTTATTCCATAAAGTTGTTCCTGTCAGAGAAGAAACAGGATGCTAACACATGTACAAATGATCATGGAAAAAAAAAAAAAAACAACAAAACTAAGCCAAATAAATTCCATTTATTCAAGATCAAACACTGAGAAATGGACACTATTAGAAGAAAATTGAAGACTAAATTTGTGATCCAGATTTAGCAAAAGCAGCAATCACATTTTAGCCAACACCCATTGCACTGAAACTTTTAAGTTCTATATGAACATTTACAAACAAAATTAAAAGAAAATAATAAAATGAGAAGACATGACAGTAAGACATGAAAGACTTGTCTTGAACTAACAGCTGTCTACTATTACATAACCAATATTTTAAGTAACACATGAACAGATAATTTGTCTAAAAAATGGAAAAGATGTGAAAAGGGACATTATACTGCTAGTAACTGAGGTACTAACCACATAAATTACCATAGATAGTAATTGCTGAGTGTCACACTGGCAAAGAGTCTAGTGTGTAAATGTCAACATGTTTCTCTATCAACCTGCTAGAACGAATCCCCCTACAGTGGCCATGTTAGAGTGGAGAGTACTGTCTATTGAAACAGAATGTATCTTAAGTACAGAGACGACTTTCTTCTGATGTCTATGTGATATATGCAACGTGGCATATCTGTTCAATAAGAAAGTATAACAATATTTACTTATAACCAAAAATGTTTAGTATAAGTAAGAATGGTAAATGAAGTATTTCCAAGCTATAAACTGGTAATGAGTTAAATATATATTTCTCATCAATATTCACTGTCATGTAAAAAGGCAAGGTATAAAATACATTAAACATGATACCGGTTTTATGTAAACTCAAAACTGAAAAATAATGATGCCAGCCTTTCCTAAATACATTTCTACATATATAGCTGAAATCATGAAAAGGCTTTGGATAGCTCTATCTCACAATTTATTTTGCTCAGAATTTAGTTTTTTAGCATATATAAGTTGAAGAAAATAAGAGTTTCCTTATGACATTCTCATACATGCATATTACGCTGTTTGCTATATTCACTCTGTCCTCCACAGTTTCCTACCCACCTTCTCTCCATCTTCTACTTACATGATTTACTTTTAAAATCTAGATTCTGGATCAGGGAGGAATGTATTTGCATTTCCCAGTCTGACTTACTTCATGAATCATTACAATTTCCAGATCCCCCATTTTCCTATAAATAAGGTAATTTCACTTGTCTTTACAACTGATTGAAATATGTACAAACACATATATGTGTGTATAGATAAAGATATACTGTATATGCATATATGCTATGTAGACATGTATACATATATACATATATATATATATGTGTGTGTATATATATATATATATATATATATATATATATATATATATATATACCAAATACATATATATGGCATTGTTCACAGATTTGGAAACAACCTAGTGCCCAATGACACATGTTTCCAAATCTGTGAACAATGCCACAATAAACATGAATGAGCAGATTATCTGGGCACCGTGCTGGTTTGGATTCAAGTGGATACTAAGAGCTGCTGTAGCTGAATCATATGGTAGTTTTATTTTTAGAGGGTTTTTTTTTGGGGGGAGGGGGTCACTGTTCTGATTTCCATAGTGGTTTGGTAATTTACATATCCTCAGGCAGCATGTAAGATTCTCTTTGCCCCATGTCCTTACCAGCATCCATTGCAGTTTGTCTTCTTGATAACAGGCCTTCGGAACAGAGTGAGACAGAAGCTGAATGTAGTTTCAATTTGTGTTTCCCTGGTAGCAGAAGATGTTGAATATTTTTCATACGTTTATTGGCCATTTATTTTTTTCTTTTGAGGCTTGCGTTTTCATTCATTTGACAACTTATTGACTGGATTTGGAGGTTTTTGTGTTTAAATTTTTTATTAATTTTTATTATTTTTATATTAATCACGGGTTATTTACTTTGTATCCCAGCCATAGCCCCTCCCTCATTCCCTCCCAATCCCACCCTCCCTCCATCATGTGTTTAATTTTTTTTGACTTATTATATAATCTCACAGAAAATTTTATGGACAAGAAAAAGGATAACTGTGGGAAGGCATTCAAAGTAAATTAATGCAACATTAATTCACTTTATAATAGTTAATATGTTTAAGATAATACATTTATGGATTATGAATATTAGTGTGTTAGCTTTCTATTGCTGTAACAAAAACTTGCAAATTTGTAATCAGTTTACAAAGAGAAAAAGTTTGTTTTGGGTAAGTCAGTCCATAGTCAGTTGGCCTCATTGCCTATTCTGAGGCAACACATCTTCATGAGCAAACGAGACAGGACAAACCCACTCACCTCAGAGGGAAGATTCCAATGGCCTCCCAAAAGGCTATGCGTGTTAGAGTTCCCAGCGCCTGAGGCCAAGCCTTGTCCTTATGTGCCTTGGGAAGCATGCTAAATATCAGGGATAGTAAATAGGAATGAGAAAGACAAAGGGGGAACATGTTAAAATCAGCAAGTTTGTACCCCATTTCACCACATTTCAGGCAGAAAGAGTGGGCCAAAAGGTTAATCAAGAGGAAACTTTAGGTCCTACTGCCAAATACAAACAAAACTCTTTTGGATCAAAGGAAATACTTACATGTAGATTGTTTATTGAAAGCATAATACCCGCCCCCAGAGATGCCTTTACACTAATCTCTGGATCCTGTGATTATGCTACATAGCATGGCAAAGGGACCTTGCAAATATAATTAAGGCTAAGGACCTTAATATGAAAGATTAGCCTAGATAATCCAGGTACACTCAATCTAATCACATAAACCCTTTGAAGAAAAGTACTTTCTTTGGATGACGATGCAACACAGAAAGATAATTTGAAGAAATATAAAGATAATGTAAAATATTCTGCTGTGCTAGTGGAGGCAAAACACAAAGCAATGGGTGACCATGTGTGCCCTGTGTATGTGACAGCCTGCAAAATTGTGAACACCCTGAAAACCCAGGCACTCAGGCCTGCCTGCGAGAGTGTGGTCATTCTGTGGAAGCAGAACCAGGCATTCACAAGAAGATGGCTCTTTGTAAACCACCAGCTGAACCATGCCGACATGCCTACCTGCATGATTGCACATGTCCTGTAAAGCAGAATCATATGAGCATGTCAGCCGACACACCCTTCAGAAACATAATTAGGTACCATTGCTGACTTAAAACCACACACACCCTCACACGCACAAAAAAAAAAGCACTAGACTCTGAATTTAGACAGCCGTACCCACAAAAATGGAAACAAGTTTATGCCCAGAGTCCCAGAAAGTTCCATGTACACTCCTTACCCCAGCTATAGCTTGGAGAGGCTTGGAGGACTCCAATGGGCCACACACGACCTAGACTTCTAACTCAGTACTGTGAGGGAGTCTGTGGATGCTGTTTAAATTTGTGGTGGTTTGGGGAGGACTTCTTCCCCTTTCGTCTGGCCCTGTTTTATCAGGAATCTTCAGGACTGGCTGTAAAGCCCTCCTCTGTGGCCTAGCAGGACTACTCCTCCCTTGGGCTTGGAAAGGGGCAGGGAGGAGATGAGGGAGGGAGAGAGGGCTTGGGAGGGAATGAGGGAGTGGGATACAGCTGGGATACAGAGTTAATAAATGTAACTAATAATAAAAAAAGAAAAAGAAAAAATATTTGTGGTGGTTTATTAGAACAAACAAGGAAAATGAATACTAAGTTCTAAAGGCAAACACTATTGAATACTTCCCTATATGTGGGAAAAGTCGTGTGATCATGACACTAGAATCAGAACATATGACAGGTCAATTCATATTTAAACACCCCTCATAAAAAATGATGCAGGGAAAACAAATTCTGGTATTGATATAGTATTCTATGCCTGATAGACACAGAAGGGTATCTTTATAAAAGGCCTTTTACAACATCAAAAATTAAACATACCATTCAAAATGGATAAGATATATAGTGGGTGCATATGAGCAGAGAACAGTGATATAGATGTAAGAATGTGTAATAATAAAAACTCATTGTTTTATATATTAATTACTAAATAATTGAACAGGGCACACATTGTGGTGCATGTTTGTTATCCCAGCACTCAGAAGGTATAGACAGGAGTACTGGCAATTTGAGGCCAGCCTAGGCTAATTGGGACCCTATATCCAAATGCCAAAAACATAAACAATTTTAAAATTGTTAGAGATATTTTTTTCTAGATCCCTCCATTTGCCTGTAAATTTCATGATTTCCTTCTTTTTAATTACTGAGTATAATTCCATTGTGTAAATGTATCACAATTTCTATATCCATTCCTCTGTTGATGGACATCTGGGTTGTTTCCAGCTTCTGGCTATTACAAAAAAAAGCTGCTACAAACATGGCTGAACAATGTCCTTATTGTGTACTTGAGCATATTTTGGATATATGTCTAGGAGTAGCATAGCTGGATCTTGAGGAAGCTCTATTCCTAATTGTCTGAGAAAGCACCATATTGATTTCCAAAGTGTTTGTACATGTTTGCATTTCCACCAGCAATGGAGGAGGGTTCCTCTTATTCCACAACCTCTTCAGCATGTGTTGTCACTTGAGCTTTTCATCTTAGCCATTCTGATGGGTGTAAGGTGAAATCTCAGGGCTATTTTGATTTGCATTTCCCTGATGACTAAGAACATTGAGCATTTCTTTAAGTGTTTCTCTGCTATTCTATATTCTTCTATAAAGAATTCTCTGTTTAGCTCCGTACCCCATTTTTTAATTGGATTACTTGATTTATTGCTTTTTAACTTCTTTAGTTCTTTATAGATTATGGATATTAGCCCTCTGTTAGATATAAGGTTGGTAGCATATGGTAGCTCAGTATCCAAGTGAGTTCCCTAGTAATGGGAACAGGGACTGTCTCTGACATGAACTCTGTGGCTTGCTCTTTGACCACCTCCCCCTGAGGTGGGAACAGCCTTGCCAGGCCACAGAGGAGGACAATGCAGCCAGTGCTAATGAGACGTGATAAACTAGGGTCAGATGAAGGAGAGGAGGACTTTCCCTATCAGTGGTCTTGGAGAGGGGTATGGGGGGAGAAGAGGGAGGGAAGGAACTACAGCTGGGATACAGAGCAAATAAAGTGTAATTAATATAAAAAAATAAAATAAAATTTAAAAATTGTTAGAGATAAAATATAAGAAGCAAATTCTTAAATTGTTACAGCTAGCATTAGGATGCATAAATTAAATGAAGATGCTTTTTGTGTATGGAATAGAAATGTTGTTAACATTTTCTAATAGCCCATGTTAGTATGGACCAGTAAAAATGTTCTGCAGGACAAATTAATGAAAAATAATCTGGTTTTAATTGATACACTAATGGACATTTTAAACTCTCCTTAACTGAATTCACTCTTAAACTTCAATATTAAAATGCTAAGTAAATAAAAAGTAACATGTTACACTCCCCCATAAACCTATGCATTTGAACATTTGGTCCCCAGATTGAGGTACTATTTTGAGGAGGTTGTGGAATCACCAGGAGGTGAAGCCCTCCTGGAGAAAATACAGAGCCAAAGGTGGGCCTTCTGAATTGTTACCAGCCCCAGTTCTAAGCTGGAGACTTTTCTCAACTTCCCAACAACCAGTTTGATGCAACCAGAGGGCTCCATGCTTACAATAGCCCAGACCTGAGCTGTTCCTTCCCCCATGCTTTGCCCACCATGACAGACTGTATCGCCTAAAACAGTGAGCCAATATAACTTGTCCATTAAGTTGATGCTTTGTCATAGTATAGCAGTGGCTAATGTGGAGGTGTTACACAGCACTATCCTCTAGGCATAACAACTGCCGTCTCCATGAACCCAGCTGTGTCTGTTTGAAAAAGATCATCACGACTGGGCAAGTTGACTGCTGAGAAAGCGGAGACAGTCATTGTCCCCTTGTCTAATATTCCAGCCACTGCATGCAGTTTTACTTGAATTGCAACAAATGTGCTTTGAGTCTCCCAGAGCGTGCACTTATATAGACTGGGGCAGGCTAGGGGAAAGAGGTGGCTTCCAGTGTGGCTGATTTAGCATCATCTACGTTTCTATCTTTCACCCATGCTCTGTAAGGAAACCTAATAAACTCACTGGTTGCTTGGAAGGAAGGTGGTGTTTGGTGGAATCAAACTTTAGTCTGTATGGTGGTTAGAATGAGAATGTCCTTCCATGGGTTTATATATTAAATAGTCTGTATCCAGTATCCAGTTGGTAGCACTGTCTGGGGTATTTTGGGAAGTGTGGTCTTGTTGGGGAAAGTATGTCACTAGAGGCAAGCGTTGAGGGTCTAAAGACTTGTTTCTAGCTGCCCTCTCTGCCTCTTTCACACTAGTCTTTATGAAGCTTTGTGTCCAGCACACATGCAATTAACTATTACACTTTTCTCTGAGATATATCCATAGTGACTCAATATTATTAGCAAAAGAAGTTCTTTTACCAAGTACATAATTGTCATTCAAAAATTCCTGCCTCAATTCATGAATTAGTTGAATAATAAAACTGTCATTTATAGTGTTTTTAGAAGAGAAGCCTTCCTCTTAATAACACAACCAAGCAGTTAGTTTAAAGGTCATTGATCTCGGGTCCAGATTTACACTTAGGGACAAAATTACACAAAGGATACAGAAATCCTCATGTAAATGCTACAGCATTGATTCACTGTATAAGTTCCTAGTGTTATTACAGCAAATCAATATTAATATTAATTAATATTAATATTCACTTTGTGACTTGAAGACAACAACAATCACCCTGCGACAGCAGTACAGGTCAGAAGGCCACACTTAGTAGTACAAAATTAAAAGCTCAGTGTCTTCTGAGAGTTGTCATAGATACTTGGAGCCTGACATTCCCAGATTCTGAGTGCAGCGGAATCATTTGGCTGTTGTCCTTGCCTTACTTCATTCCAAACTCCTACTTCCTCTGTCACGGCTTCTGATTTTTCCAGTCTTCCTGCATCTCTCCCCAAAACACCTTATCACTACAGAGGACACTGGGATAGCTCAGAGAAGTACCCACATGGCAGATCCTCGCCTCAATCACAGGTGCCACATCCTCTTTACCATGGAAGCACAACTCCAGGTTCCAAACACTAGTATGAAGACATTCTTGAGGGCCATAGCAGCCCAGCCCATTGTACTCAGCAGAAGATTTTTGACAGTCTATATATAGAAAAAAAAATCTGTTTGAAGGAATGAAAAATGCTTCTTATTCTAAATCAAGTGCCTTTTGCAATAGAGTTTTAAATGACTGCAGAAATGAGTTTGGCTGCTTGAAGGACTTTTTTATTATAATAATTTACAAATCTCATTAAGCTTTGTTATTTTTTTCTTGATTTGAGTGCACAGCTGTCACTAGGATGAAATGTACGAGTTATAGGGGGCAAAAACCACTGGTGGGAAGAACTTCTGGCTCCTTTTTTATATTTATGATGGGACTATTTTTTCTTTGCTGAATATTGTACAATGATTAGGTGCCATAAATTGCAGTAGTAGTAGTAAAAATATGTAAAGTTCCAATTAATTTTGGTAGATGTCAAAAAGAACCATCTTACACCAGCTTGAAATGATTATTGTTTATCCAACACACACACACACACACACACACACACACACACACGCACACACTTACATAGAAGGAGCACTTGAAATCTTCAGATTTAAAATACAAAAATACTTGTCATTTTTCTCCCAAAATCCTATTACAAAGTGGAACTTTACTAATGGAGCCCTTGGTCACTTACGAACATTGTAAAATTGAATTCAACCATCAGAGCAACTGTCATAAGCCAATAAAATATTTTCCTTTTATGATCACTAACAGTTGTATTCTTATAATGGAATCCAAATCTCAGCACAGCATTTGTTATAAGACACATTCTTAAGACTTCCTTGCAGTCAGTCATGCTGGTAAGAAAAAGATGAGAACACTGAAGTTCATTACAAGGTCACATGACTAGTTTTACGTATGATTTAAACATCTGATTCATTTTCTGTAGAAATAGTTGACATTATCTGAAAAAGAGTACAAAAAGAGCAATTCTATAACTCAAACCTTTACATTAACTTCAACTGATTTTTCTTACTTATAACAGTATTCAGTAATCTCGATAAACTCACTTCAGATGGTTGAAAGCTACATGTATGTACCAATTGATTCAAAGTAAAAATTGTCAAAAAATCATTCTGTGTGTTAAATTTAAAAAAAGCATGTATTTCAATTTATTTATTTATTCTTTGAAAATTTCATGCAGAATATTTTAATCATATTCTTTCTTATCTTTCAACTCCTCCCAGATCCTCCCTGCTTCTTAACCACCAATTTCATGTTCTTTCTTCCTTTAAAAGTCAATAGGGAGAAAAAGCGATTTAAAAACACAGAGTTCCATCTGTGTTGGTCATCTACTCTTTTTTTTCTTTTTTTTTTTAATTTTAATTTTTCTTTTTAGTTACAATTTGTTAACTCTGTGCCCCAGCTGTATCCTGCTCCCGCATTCCCTCCCCCTCCCCAGCTCCCTCCCTGGTCTCCTCCCTGCCCCTTTCCAAGTCCACTGATAGGGGAGGACCTCCTCCCCTTTCATTTATCAGGTATCTTCAGGGCTGGCTGCAAAGTCCTCCTCTGTGGCCTAACAGCACTGCTCCTCCCCTGGGCGGGGGGGGGGGGAGGTCAAAGAGCCTGCCCTTGAGATCCTGTAAGAAATAGTCCTTGTTCCCCTTACTTTGGAAAACTACTTGGTTACTGAGCTACCACGGGCCACATCTGAGCAGAAGTTCTATGTTATATCCATAGATGGTCCTTGGTTGAGTGTCAGTCTCAGAAAAGACCCTGTACCCGGATATATTTGGTACTTGTAAAGCTCCTATCCTTTCCATATCAGACTAACTCCCCTTCTTTCATATGATTCCCTGCACTCTGCCAAGGGTTTGGTTATGAGTCTTAGTGTCTGCTTTGAAACACTGCTAGGTAGAGTCTTTTAGATGCCTTTTGCGGTAGACTCCTGTCATACGTTCAATGCATATCCCATTTGTCTTTCTAAATGAGGATTGATCATCTTCACCCATGTCCACTTTCTTGATTATCTTCTTTAGGTGTGTAGATTTCATTATATTTATCATATCTTGTAGGTCTATATAAGCGAGTATATACCAAGTTTGTCTTTCTCCTTCTGGGATACTTCACTCAGAATTTTCTTTTCTAGATCCCACCATTTGCCTGCAAATTTCATGATTTCCTCCTTTTTGATTGCTGAGTAGTATTCCATTGTGTAAAAATACCACAATTTCTGTATCCATTCCTCTGTTGATGGACATCTGGGTTGTTTCCAAGTTCTGGTCATCTACTCTTAAGCAACAGGCCTGCCCTCGAGGCTGGTTAATATACCTCAATTGAAGAAAAGTAATATCTTTCTTTCTCTCCCTTGCTATTGTTTGCAAATAGCTTCTTGGTTAGGGGTAGGATTTTGTACCCATGTTGCTTCCTCCATGCTAGGATTTTATCTGGCTTGAGCTTGCCTGGTTTTTGTGCATGTTGTCACAGTCTCTGAGTTCATAGATGCATCTGCCTTCCTGTGTCTCAAAAATGCTGTGGTCCTAAAATTATCTACTATCTCTGGCTCTGACAGTCTCATTGACCCCTCTTACACACAAATCCCTGAGCCTTGAGGAGATGGGTATGATCTGACCTCCATGCTAAATCTGAGTAGTAATAACAATAAAAATGACAGAAAATACACAAACTCTTAAAAATTAAACAACTCAGTCCTGAATGAACAAGTGCAGAAAGGACAATCCTATAACCAAAACTCAAATGAAAATTGGGTCAAGGCAGAAATCAAGAAGGAAATTAAAATTTTTAGAATTGAATTAAAATGAAATCACAGCACACCAAAATCTATGGGACCCAAAATGATCGCAGTTCTGAGTTCATAGCATTAAATAGTACATAAAAAATGGAGAAGTCTCATATTAATAACTTAATCATATGGTTGAAAGCTGTGGAAAACAATAGAAACAATACCTCAGAACAGCAGACAGGAGGAAATAATCAACTCAGGCTAAAGTTAATGAAATAGAAAATAAGAAGAATTGGTTAAATGAAGAGTTGGTTCTTTGAAAAAAATCAACATGATTCATAAACCTTAAACGAATTAAATAAAAGAGAGAGTAATGGACCATATTAATAAAATTAAAAGTTAAAAGGGAGACATTACAACAGATAACAGAAAACTCAAAGAATCATAAGGCAATACATTAAAAATCTGTATTCCACCAAACTGAAACCTGAAAGAAATGTATGAATTTCTTGATACATACAATCTACCAAATTAAATTAATATAAAAATAAATAACTTAAACAAACCTATAATCCCCCATTAAGTAAAAGCAGTAATTAAAAATTTTCCAACTAAAAAAGCTCAGGTTCATATGGATTCATCACAAAATTCTGCCAGACCTTTAAAAAAGAAGTAATTCAAATATTCCTCAAATTATTCAGAAAAACAGAAACGGAAGGAATATCTCAAAATTATTTTTTTTACAAAGCCAGTATTACCATGACAGTAAAACCACACAAAGACACACACACACAAAAAAGAAAATTATAGACCAATATTCTTTATGAACATAGATCCAAAAATTCTCAAACACACACACACATCCAGAAGATTATCCACCATGATCAAGTCGGCTTTATCCCAGAGATGTAGGTGTAGTTCAACACACATAAACCAATAAACACAATCCACTAAATAAACAAACTGAAAGACAGAAATCACTTGATCATTTCATTATACACAGAAAAGACCTTTGACAAAGTCAAACATCCCTTCATGATAAAGGTCCTAGAAACGCTAGAGAAACAAGGAACATACATTAATATAATAAAGGTAATCACAGCAAGCCTATTACCAGCATCATCCTAAATCAAGATAAGCTCAAAACGTTTCCAATAAAATCAGTAACAAAGTAAGAATCTCCACTCTCATCATACCTATTCAATAAAGTACTTGAAGTCTTAGCTAGAGCAAGTGAAGGAGACAAGTGAAGGAGATCAAGAGGATGAAAATAAGAAAAAAAGAAGTCAATGAATCCTTATATGCTGAAATGCCCTAAAGACTCTACTAGGACCTTCTACAGTGAGTAAATATTTGAATTTCTTTTTTATATTAATTTTTATATTAATCACAGGTTATTTACTTTGTGTCCCAGCAGTAGCCCCCTCTCTTATTCCCTCCCAATCCCACCCTCCCTCCCTCATCTCCTCCCTGCCCCTTTCCAAGTCCACTGCTAGGGGAGGTCCTCCTCCCCTTCCATCTGACCCTAGCTTATCAGGTATCTTCAGGGCTAGCTGCCATGTCCTCCTCTGTGGTCTAGCAAGACTGTTCCTCCCTCATGGGGTGGGGGAGATAAAGGAGCCAGTCACTGAGTTCATGTCAGAAATAGTTCCTGTTCCCCTTACTAGGAAAACCCACTTGGATACTGAGCTAACATGGGCTACATCTGAGCAGGGATTCTAGGTTATATCCATACTTGGTCCTTGGTTGGAGAAACAGTCTCATAGAGGACCCCGTGTCCTGATATATTTTGTCCTTGGGGAGCTCCTGTCCTCTCCTGGTCATATTACCTCCCCTTTTATCGTATGATTCCCTGCACTCTGCCGAAGGTTTGGTTATGAGTCTCCGAATCTGCTTTGATACACTGCTAGGTAGAGTCTTTCAGAGGCCTCCTGTGGTAGGCTCCTGTCCTGTTACTTGTTTTCTCCTACTTTCCATGTCCATCCCATTTGTCTTTCTAAGTGAGGATCAATGATCTTACTCCGGGTCCTCTTTCTTGTTTATCTTTAGATGCACATATTTTAGTACATTTATCCTATCTTATTTGAATTTCTTAATAGTATCAGAAATACTCTAAAGGCACTGACTATATTGACGTCTATGTTTTGAATGTGCTCTACAAGGCTCAAATATTGAAAATGTAATCCCTGATTCCACAATAAACGATGAACTTTTAAGAGTTACATAATGGAGGTGCTGTACTCAGGATGGATTACAGCACTTACCACAGGTAGAGGGCTCATCATTATGAGAATGGCTTGCTCAGAAAAGAATGCTTGGCTGGTTCCCTTATCTCTCTCCTTCCTCCCCTTCTTTCTTCCCTTCATCCTTCATTGTCTTACATCCTTTCACCACAGGTTAATGTAGTAAGGCAGTCTTTACTAGGTATTATCAACTCAACTATTTTGACCTTCACAAGGCTTCAGAAATATTAGTCAATAAATTGTGTTCATTTCTGTTCACTCTAATTTATAAATTCTCAAATTTTCTCTTGGAGTAGCCCCAAATAGAGCAAAGACAAATTCCTTATAGACAGATTTTGTAGTTAGCCCTTGATTAAATCATGTAGCTCTTCTTATTTGCTACTTGATGAAATTTGAAATTTTTATATGTGTAATATCTATTTACTTCTCAAATGTAAATTATAGGCTATAATATTATGTTCAGTTCTGAATCTTAGCAGGGACACATCACTAGGTGGCAGAAGTTTGGATATCTCATGCTATTCTTCATCTAATATGCCCATCTCATATCCATAATGAAACATCCACATACACAAGTGTTAGTATAAGAAAATTATATGAAATACAGCCCAACATTTTAGTCAGAGAGGTTTGCTCCCTGTAATTAATGTCTTTGGGCTTGCTTTGTATGATAGGTGCATCTTTTCAAAAAAATTAATTCTTAGGTGCTGTTTCCCTTTCTGTGAGTGGGACTGACAGCCAGTGCATGTATTTGTGTACTCTTTCCTTTGACTATAATAAAACGCCTGACCCAAATAATACATATTTATTTAGTTCACACTTCTAAAGCCTAAAAGCCCAAGATCAATCATAACCATTTACCCATCCTCTGGCTCAGTCACATCATAGAAGAATCCATTGCAATGCTAGTATTATGCACACACACACACACACACACACACACACACACATACACACACAAGAGAGACCACAAAAATACTGCAAGCCAGATGTAGTGAGAATTTTGGAATTTTGGTTTCTTTAAAAACACAAAAATGTTATGGTAATATGTTTTTGTTTAATCCCAGGTGTGGGGATATGGGGCTGCTTCACAGCAGCTGATTATGATTTGTCTTGTGCTCTGGCAGAAGTGTGGTTTTGCTAGCTACGGATAGTTTCTGCAAGTGTGTTCTGTTTGTAATTCTGGAAAGTTGTCAAAGGATATACAAATGCCAGAGCCCCTGTAAGTGTGTGGCTCATTGGTGATTTAAAGCTGTTGGTTGCAGTTTGTCAAGTAGTCATGCACAAACAAGCAAGAGGAAGAAATTTTGATGGTGAAGCTCAAACTTGCCCCATGAAATTTGATGTCCCTAATCAGAAGGAAGTCATATAACAATAATTACTCTCCCCTTCCCACCATCGCCCTCCTTCATTATTTTTTTCTCTCCTATATAGTGTGAAGGGGTTGTAAGGGAAGAACAGGGGTGGAGAATGGTTGAAGAGGTAAAAAGGAACCCACAAAGTAGTTACAAGTGGTGCTAAGAAGTGAGGCTGTGCAAAATGGGAAGTATTTAAAATGCTGTAAAAGGAAATAGCTGGGAATGAAGGGATGGATATTTTGTTTCAAGACACCTCCAAAAAATTTATTGTGGCTGCTTCTGCTGAGTTAATTTCCACTTTGCACCCAGAGGAAATTTTCTGTTTGTTTCTTTTCTTTTCCTGTATTCTGTTTCAAAGAAAAGGTTGGAAGAATAGTTGAGCAGTTGGAAAAATTGTCGGTAGAAGTGAAAGCACTTGGGAGGTGAGTAGTGCCAGAAAACAAAGAACAAAAGGGCTCAGTCCCAGGGACTGACCAAGAGAGTGGAAATTTCTTAAAGTTCCTGCTGTTGGGAAAAGGAAAAGTCAGGTCTGAAAAAAGCTGAAAAAGTGGGAGAACACTGTGATGAAAAAGCCCATTTTAAGAAAAGGGTTAATCTTGAAACAACTTTGATGCTGCCAATCGAATGGGAGGAGGGCTACCAGGGATTACAAGATCATCACTGTCAGCTTCCCTAGTAGTCTTACAGCATACGCCTGCCGCAGTGATGGAACAAGGTTATAAAGAGATGGAATGGCGTCCTATAGAAATGATAGAAGTAAGGCACATTTTAAAGAGACTACGATTTCTTATGGATGCATTCACCTTATATGAAACAAATTTCAAATAACTAGTCTACTCAAAACGGAATTATTTCCTAAGACTGGAAAGAATTGATGACAGCTGTACCAGAGGCTGGTCCACAATTGCACTGGTTAACCTGTGAAGGAAAGAAACTGCAAATATTGAACAATGAAAGAGAGTGAAGGAAATGAATATAGTAAAAGATCAATTGCTCAGTAAATGCCATACTCCGATATACAAAAACAGATTCAGTTTGATGATACCATTGTAAAAGAACATCACTTAGCAGCTTTAAGAACCTGGGACAAGGTTGAGGAGCCTGGTAATAGGCTTGTTTACAAAGATTATACAGACCTCTGGAGAATCGTTTGGTATGTTTTCACAAAGATTAGTCTCAGCTGTGAACAAAGCCATATTAGACCCTGATACAAGACAGGTACTGATAGAGACATTGGTGTATGAAAATGTGAATAATGAATACCAAATGTAAAAACGTTATGTGACCATTAAAGGCACAAGCAACACTTATGGGTGAGTAGATACAACTGATACTGAGTCTCATGAGGACCATATTAATATCCTAGGTCAAGCTAATAGCTACAGGTCTCAGGTCTCAAAATGCCTTGTGCTTCAATTGTAGGAAGTTCAGTTATTTACAGAGAAACTATGGCTAAGCCACTAAAGTTCTCAGATCTCAAAATGGCTGGTGCATTAACAGTTAATATGGTACTTTTCACTGGAGAAGACAACAAGGCATTTCTAGCAGCAAAGGGTTTTCCAAATATACCCAGAAAGAATGCCTAGGGATGTGCAGGTAATGTGGCAAGGGTTGCCATTGGACCAACGTGTGGACCAACATGTCCAAGAGAGATCTCCAAGGCATTTTTTTTTCTTTTTTTTATGCCATCAAAAAATGGCTTTGGGGTCCTGGCTCAAGGTCCCCATGGCAAAAATCACAAGCTGTTTCAGACAAGAGCAGTCACCAGGTTATGGAAGAAAAAAGAAAACAAGCAAACAACAATAAAAACCAATGGCATTAAATTAGCCTATATACTATAAGGATGTGTTTAACATCCCAATGGAAACCTGCAGACGTTTTGCACATGAGATGCAGGTTTCTTATCTTGTCATAGGAAATAAACACTGGATAGCTTTTAAACTTATAAAGATTTTATAATTGAGCAAGAGATATCTCCTGAAAACCCTGGCTACTGATCCAAAATGTGCTAATTTCATGGAAAATACCTCTATAATTTCTCACTATACATAGCACAATTAGTGGCTTAAAACAGATAAGGAGAAATGTAATGAGTATTGTGTAATTTTGATTCCTTTGAAAAACACAAAAATTTTATAAGAATGTGTTTTTATTTTAATTCCAGGTATGGGAATATATGACTGCTTCACAATACCTGACTATGATTTGCCTTGTGCACTAGCAGGGTCGTGGTTTTGCCAGCTGCAGTTAGTGTCTGCAAGTGTGTGACATTTGGAATTCTATGGACTTTTCAGGGGATATATGAATACTAGAGCCCCAGTAGGAGTGGCCGGTTGGTGTTTGGATGCTATTGGTTGCTGCTGGTTGCAGTTCCTCAAGTGGTTGTGTGCAAAGAAATGAAAAGAAGAAATTAGGTATCCTGATGGTGAAGACCAAATTTTCCCCAAGGGACTCGACGCCCATAATCAGCAGGAAGTAGTCTAACAAAAATAATGCCCCCTTTTCCCTCTATCCTTTTTTCTCTCTTATCTAGTTTTAGGGGTTGAGGGGGAAGAAGTGAAGGAGTGGGCAAGGATGGAAAACAGAAAGAAACCCATAAAATAGTAAAAAAAATTCTGGATGCAGCCAGAGGGCTGGGAAGGGCCTGAAGTAACCATTGTGCCCCACCTCATATCCTTGACACTAGGACCAATTGTCCCACACATTCATTTTGGGAAAATCAGCTCTATCTATACCATTTGTACTAGAAACCATGACAACACGGTGGGTAAACATTCCCGCCCATTGAGTGAGAGTCCTCCCCAACCCTGGGAGTCAGAGACCTCCTGTGTCATTTTACTAAACAGGAGTCAAAGAAGAAAAGCCAATTTCTCTATGGTTATGAAGCTAGAACGACATAAGCCAAGTTTCTCCTGGTGATTTTTATTTCCTTCTCACAGAACTGGCATGGAAGAATGACTACTATTTACAAAGAAACACTTTAGTAAAAGACAGAGTGGAAAGCCTTCCAGCCCATGAATTCTGGGCTGCAACCTGCCAAAGATCTATCTCTCCCTACAAGTCTCCCCAGACTTAGCACAGGAGCCAGCAGGCTCCCTTCTTTGTTTAAATTAGGATGAGATCAAAGAGTTAGAAATGGATGAGGTAGAAGAGAAACAGAGAATGTATCTGTGATATTGCAGTAACTGGGGATTTCAGCGATGAGTAATCTCTTGATAGTGGAGATGGGAACTGATGGGCAGGCAAGAAACAGTATAAAGAGATGTAACAGAAATCGGTCTGTCATGCTGTAATCACATGACAGAACTGACACTGAGAGGCATTCTTCTTGAAGCTGACAATGGCCTGGGAACCATTGTTCTTACATTGCATTTTGCAGTTTGTCCACGGCACTAGAAATAAAAAGCCATGTGCTTTTTTCCTTGGTCCTAGGGCACTAAAGTGTGCATCAGTCTCTCTGAGATGATCCCACTCTCTTAAACTTTAGTGTGCCATGTCAGATCCCATTGAACTCTCCCTAGAGCTCCCATACCACTGGTCTGGTGCCCAGCCTATGTGCTCTGCACCTCGACTCATTCTAGGTTTACTGCAACACAAGGGCACAAATTCGGGGCCTGGCTTTGGTTCTAACAAAACCTTCTTCTTTTAACAGAACTCTTGCTTTGCAAATCAGTTTGCTTGTCGATTCTATTTCTAGACTATACTTCAAAAGTTTATTTATAAAATAATGAACCTGAGCTTTGTCTGTAATTCTCAGATGAAATCTGATGCGTTGATAGAGGGGCCAAGATGGTGGCTCTAGGAGATCATTGCGTCTGAGGAGCAGGACATTTTCCATACAGCTACCAAGAGACTGAACTCTGGGCCCTAAAACAACAGCCATCGTGTTTCCCAGGTGAGAGGAAACCCCCAAGGCAAGGGAATCAGTCCAGTCCACTCTCAAGTCACCCAGCCAGAACCCGGAAGCAATCCCGGGTCATGCAGGCACTAGGTCGCCGGACGAGAGCCACATGCCTGCATGTCCCAATCACCTTCCCAGCCTGATTGGTGAGCACAAAAACACCAGAGACTGGGAGCCCAAGTCGCGAGAAAAACCCACGGGGAAGGAAAGCAGCAGGACTGGCCACGGGTCACCCAGTCTTTACCTGGAAAAGGTCTCGCAGACTGGCTGGTACAAGCTACCATCACTGAACTGGGCTCAAGCCGCAAGCACAGGCAGTTGTTGCACGCTTAGCTCTCCAGCACAGATGGAGCTGTGCACCCCAGTGCAACAGAAACTGGAAGTCCCTGTCCAGAGAGGGCCCCACAGGGAAGGAAGGAAACTGTGCTGACTTGGGTCACCCAGGCTTTGCCTGGGGAAGGTTTCACAGACCAGTGGGTATGAGCTGCCATCACTGAACTGGGCTCAATCTGAGAGCTCGGACAGTTTTTGAGTGCACCCAGCAACTTGGCACAAACAGAGCTGTGTGCCCCAGGGCAACAGAGACTGGGAGTCCATGTCGGGATTTAACCCCACAGGGGAGGAAGGATACAGGGACCCGAATTAGGTCATCGAGTATACCCCTGGATAAGGTCCCACAGACTAGAAGGCAGGTGCACTGCCAGCCCAGAGACCTGATCTGTACCAACTATTCATCACAGACAAAACTGGCGCCCCAGGACACCAAAGACTTGGAGTCACTGAGAACGAATCTCACAGAGAATGAAGCAAAGGGGACAGAATTAAGCCACCCAGTATATCCCTGGAAAAGGTCCTGCAGAGTGGCCCAACCCAGGGACCTGCTGTGCAAAAGATAGCCTGCTGCTATTATAAAAAGCTAAAATGATACGCTCAGGATGCGAGGCTAAGCACTGCACTCAGGGTCAGCCGCTTTGGACCCAGAGAAGAGCATGTCTGATTGCATGCGGGTTGATGCCCCAGGTCCCGCCTCTGAGAAAAAGGTATCAGACGGGTCTGATGCTCTTTGGGTGGATGACACCTAAATGAACATCTGTACAAAGTCCCAATTTATTTCTAATATCAGAGATCAGACCTCTACTCTTGCCTGATGCGTCTAAAACAAAAAGGGGGAACTGTAGAGAGCTGCGGAATGCTATGCCTTAAAGATGGAGCTGGTTTCCGCCTTCCACCTTCCCGATGGTGAGTGCTCTCTGTCACGAACAACTCCACATTTGGCTAAGGCCGAGGATCTGGCTTGCTTCCATGTATGTGGACCTATCTGCATTGCCCCCGTGGCACGCCTGGGTTGGCTACCCAGAGGCTATTTAAGCTGTGGGCTGGCTTTCCCCGGGGTCCGAGGATCGTTCAATGTTCCTGAATAAACTGCATTGAAGAAAAAAAAAAAAAAAAAAGAAAGCTGTACTCACCCGCCACAGATTACCTCTTGGTTACTAGGGCACAGAGCCCCAACCTCATACCTACAAAAGCCTGTGATCCCTGAGATCAACCCCCAGATACTGCTCCAAGGGGCAACCAGTTATCCCTAACAAAACTGACCAAACCACGGGACACCCAGGTTACAGCAGCAGCTCACTAAATTTACAGCAACAAACCCAGAAGCAGGGCAGCTGTCTTCAGGACTTCTCTAGGTAAGAAAAGAGCCCTCTCGACTAACAAGGACAACAGTAACCACTCAGGTCTCAATGCCTGAGGTGAGCAGTAGCAACTCCTGAAAAACACCGGCCATACAGCAACTATACCCAAAAAGCTGAGGAGGCTTCCTTCAAGAAAAACCATCTTCCTGCCAAAGGGATTCTCTCCACCACAGGATCCCAGTAACCAGGAGAAACTAACTCCAAACACCTAAGAAAGCCCAATGGGTAGAGGCCAACGTAAAAGCTCAACCAACAAAAGACAGAGCAATATGGCATCTCCAGAACCCTGGACACCCCAGCATAATTGAAATTCAAGACAATGACCTAACATCTAAGCTAATGAAGAAGATAACAAAGGAAACAAATAAAATGTGTAAAGACCTAGAGGAAAATAAACGCAAACAGAATACGGCCATCCGTGAAAAAATAGAGGAATATAAAAACAAACAAATTATGGCCATCCATGAAGAAATACAGGAAGTTAGAGCCAAACGGTTTGTGGCCTTTAGAGAAGAAATACTTAAAAAACTGAAAGAAATAAAAGAAACAGAGGATTGTGCAAATAAACAACTGAAGGAATTGAAGGAAAAACAGGAAAATACAGTCAGACAGGTGAAGAAAATCAATAAAATGGCTGAAGACCTGAAGATAGAATTGGAAAAATTAAAGAAAACACACATGGAGGAAATTGTGGAGAGAAAGAACTTAGGGAAGAAAACAGGAACTACAGAGGTAAACATAACCAATAGACTACAAGAGATGGAAGAAATAATCTCAGGTGTGGAAGATACAATGGAAGAAATAGATGTATCTGTCAAAGAAAATGTTAAATCTAAAAAATTCCTAACACAGACCATCCAAGAAATTCAAGACAACATAAAAAGACAAAACCTAAGAATAATAGGAATAGAAGAAAAAGAAGATTCCATCCTCCAAGGCCCAGAAAATATTTTCAACAAAATCATTGAAGAAAATTTCCCCAACTTAAAGGAGAAGCCAATAAGAATACAAGAGGTCTACAGAACACCCAGTAAATTAGACCAGAAAAGAAAATACTCCCGCCACAGAATAAACAAAACAGTAAGTATACAGAACAAAGAAAAAAATACTAAAAGCTGCAAGGGAAAAAGGCCAAGTAACATATAATGGCAAGCCCATCAGAATCACACCTGACTTTTCAACAGAGACTATGAAAGCCAGAAGGGCCTGGACAGATATCATGCAGACCCTAAGAGAACACAGATGTCAGCCCAGACTACTATACACAGCAAAACTCTCAGTCCACATAGATGGAGAAAACAAGATATTCAATGACAAAAACAAATTTCAACAATACCGACACATAAATACATTACAGAAGACACTAGAAGGGAAAATACAACCCAACAAAACTAGCTACTTTCAAGGAAACACAGGAAATAATTAACCTCACTACAGTAAAACAAAAAGCAACCAAGCACACAACATTATGACCATTATGACCGCACCCAACATCAAAATCAAAGGATCTAACAGCCACTGGTCATTGATCTCTCTCAACATTAATGGACTCAACTCTCCAATAAAAAGACACAGACTAACAGAATGGATGCATAAACAAGACCCAGCAATCTGTTGCATACAAGAAACGCACCTAAGTCACAAAGATAGACACTACCTGATGATAAAGGGTTGGAAGACAAATTTCCAAGCAAATGGACCCAAGAAGCAAGCAGGAGTAGCCATTCTAATATCTGATAAAATAGACTTTTAACCAAAATTAATCAAAAGAGATGGGAAAGGACACTTTATACTCATCAAGGGAAATTTCCACCAGGAAGACATCACAATCCTGAACATCTATGCCCCAAATACAAGGGCACACACATTTGTAAAAGAAACATCGATAAAACTTAAACCACACATAGATCCCCACACATTAATAGTGGGAGACTTCAACACCCCACTCTCAACAAAGGACAAGTCAACAAAACAGAAATTAAACAAAGAAACAATGTCTCTAACAGAGGTCATGAATCAAATGGACCTAACAGACATTTACAGAACCTTACACACAAACACAAAAGAATTTACCTTCTTCTCAGCACCTCTTGGAGCCTTCTCCGAAATAGACCATATAGTTGGTCACAATACGAGCTTCAACAGACACAAGAAGATTGAAATAATCCCTTGTATCCTATCTGATCACCATGGAATAAAGCTGGACCTCAATAACAACAGAAATAGCAAAAAGCCTACACACACATGGAAACTGAACAACTTGCTACTAAATGACAGCTGGGTCAGGGAAGAAATAAAGAAAGAAATTAAAGTCTTCCTAGAACTCAATGAAAATGAAGGCACAACATACCCAAACTTGTGGGATACAATGAAAGCAGTGCTAAGAAGAAAGTTCATAGCACTAAGTGCCTTCAAGAAGAAATTTAAGACAGCTCATTCAAGCAATTTAATGGCTCACCTAAAAGCCCTAAAAAAAGAAGAAGCAGACACACCAAAAAGGAGTAGATGGCTGGAAATAATCAAACTCAGGGCTGAAATCAGTCAATTAGAAACAAATAAAACAATTCAAAAAATCAGTGAAACCAAGAGCTGGTTCTTTGAGAAATCAACAAGATAGACAAACCCTTAGCCAAGCTAACTAAAAGGCAGAGAGACACCATCCAAATCAACAAAATCAGAAATGAAAAGGGGGACATAACTACAGACACTGAGGAAATCCAAACAATCATCAGGACTTACTTCAAAAGTCTATATGTCACAAAATTTAAAAATCTAAATGAAATGGACAATTTTCTTGATGGATTCGACTTACCAAAGCTGAATTAGGACCAGGTAAATCAATTAAATAGTCCTATAAACCCCAAAGAAATAGAAGCGGTCATCAAAAGTCTCCCATACAAAAAGAAAACCCCAGTACCAGATGGTTTCAGCTCAGAATTCTACCAGACCTTCAAAGAAGAGCTAACTCCAGTTCTCTTCAAACTATTCCACAAAATAGAAACAGAAGGAAAACTATCAAACTCATTCTATGAAGCCACAGTCACATTGGCACCTAACCTCACAAAGACCCAATAAAGAAAGAGAATTTCAGGCCAGTCTCCCTTATGAACATTGATGCAAAAATACTCAACAAAATACTCCCAAACCAAATACAAGAACACATCAAAGATATCATCCACTATGACCAAGTAGGCTTCATTCCAGGTATGCAGGGGTGGTTCAATATAAGGAAATCCATCAATGTGATCTACCATATTAACAAACTGAAGAACAAAAACCACATGATAATCTCCTTAGACGCTGAAAAAGCATTTGACAAAATCCACCATCCATTCATGTTTAAAGTATTGGAGAGATCAGGGATACAAGGCACATATCTAAACATAGTAATGGTGATATACAGCAAGCCTATAGCCAACATCAAACTAAACGGAGAGAAACTTAAAGCAATCCCACTGAAATCAGGGACAAGACAAGGCTACCCGCTTTCTCCATATCTCCTCAACATAGTTTTCGAAGTCCTTGCTAGAGCAATAAGACAGTTGAAAGAGATCAAGGAGATACAAATTGGAAAGGAAGAAGTCAAATTATCACTATTTTAAAATAATATGATAGTATACCTGAGTGACCCCAAAAATTTCTACCAGGGAACTCCTACAGCTGATAAACACCTTCAGAAAAGTGGCCAGATACAAAATTAACTCCAAAAAGTGAGTAGCCCTCCTGTATACAAAATACAAAAGGGCTGAGAAAGAAATTAGGAAAACAATACCCTTCACAGTAGCCACAAATGACATAAAGTACCTTGGTGTAACCCTAACCAAGCAATTCAAAGACTTGTATGAAAAAAAAAAAATTCCAAGTCTCTGAAGAAAGAATTAGAAGATATCAGAAGATGGAAAGATCTCCCATGCCATCTTACCAAAAGCAATTTCCATCAAAATACCAACACAATTCTTTACAGACCTAGAAAGAAAAATTCTCAACTTCATATGGAATAACAAGAAACCCAGAATTGCTATAACAATCCTCTACAACAAAAGATCTTCTGGAGGTATCTCCATCCCTGATCTCAAGCTGTACTATAGAGCAATAGTTATAAAAACTGCATGGTACTGGCATAGAAACAGAATGGTGGATCAATGCAACCAAACAGAAGACCCAGAAATAAACCCACACACTTATGGACACCTGATCTTTGACAAAGATGCCAAAACCATACAATGGAAAAAAGATAGCATCTTCAACAAATGCTGCTGGTCTAACTGGATGTCTACATGTAGAAAAATGCAAATAGATCTATACTTATTACCCTGCACAAAACTAAAGTCCAAGTGGATCAAAGGCCTCAACATAAAACCAGACACATTAAATTGGTTAGAAAAAAAATGGGAAATACCCTAGAACTTATTGGTACAGGAGACAACTTCCTGAACAGAACACCAAGAGCACAGGCTCTAAGAGCAACAATCAATAAATGGGACCTCATGAAACTGAAAAGCTTCTGCAAAGCAAAGGACACTGTCATCAAAACAAAACAACTGCCTACAGATTGGAAAAGAATCTTCACCAACCCTTTATCTGATAGAGGACTAATATCCAGTATATATAAAGAACTAAAGAAGCTGAAAAGCAGCAAACTAAGTAATCCACTTAAAAAATGGGGAACAGAGCTAAACAGAATTCTCTGTATAGGAATATCGAATGGCAGAGAAACCCTTAAAGAAATGCTCAACCTCATTAGCTATCAGGGAAATGCAAATCAAAATGACCCTGAGATTTCACCTTACACTCATCAGAGTGGCCAAGATGAAAAACTCAAGTGACAACACATGCTAGAGAGGCTGTGGAGAAAAGGGAACCCTTCTCCACTGCTGGTGGGAATGTAAACTTGTACAACCACTCTGGAAATCAATCTGTCACTTTCTCACACAACTAGGAATATCTTCCTCAAGATCCAGCCATACAACTCCTAGGCATATATCCAAAAGAGGCTCAAGTACACAAAAGGGATACTTGCTGAACCATGTTTGTAGCAGCTTTATTTGTAATAGCCAGAAGCTGGAAACAACCCAGATGCCCCTCAACTGAAGAATGGATGCAGAAATTGTGGTACATCTACACAATGGAATATTACTCAGCAATGAAAATAAGGAAATCATGAAATTTGCAGGTAAATGGTGGGACCTGGAAAGGATCATCCTGAGTGATCTGTCCCAGAAGCAGAAAGAAATATAGGATGAACCTACTGAAATCTATACATCTAAAGAAACTAATCAATAGAGAGGTCCCTGACTAAAATGCTCAATCCCCATCCTGAAAGGCAAAGAGGAAGAACATCAGAGGAGGAAGAAAACAGGAAATAGGCTGGGAACCTGCCACAGAGGATCTCTAAAAGGTTCGGCCCTGCAGATGCTGAGACTCATAGCTAACTGTTGGGCAAAGTGCATGGAATCTTATGTAAAAAGTGGGAAATAGTAAGATCTGGATAGGACAGGAACTTCACAAGGAGAGCAACAGAACCAGAAATTTGAACACAGGGGTCTTCCCAGAGACTTATACTCCAACCAAGTACCAGGCATGGAGATAACCTAGAACCCCTGCACAGATGTAATCATGGCAGTTTAGTGTCTAAGTGGGTTACATAGTAATGTAAAGAGGGACTGTCTCTGACATAATCTGATTTGCCTGCTCTTTGATCACCTCCCCCTGAAGGGGGAGCAACCTTACCAGGCCACAGAAGATGACAATGCAACCACTCCTGATGAGACCTGGTAGACTAAGATCAGAAGGAAGGAGAGGAGGTCCTCCCCTATCAGTGGACTTGGGGAGCAGCATGTGTGAAGAAGAGGGAGGGGGTTTGATTAGGGAGGAGAGGAAGGAGGGGTTTATGGGGAGATACAAAATGAATAAAGTATAATTAATAAAAAATAGTAATAAAAAATAAAGAAATCTGATGCATCTGGATAAGTTACCTGGTTATCAACAAAGGTAAAAGTATTGAGTTCTTATTCCATCAAGGCTATTCTGACATCAGTAATTCTAAACATTACCATAACAGTCTACACTCTGGGCCATGTCACACCTGCCAAGATCCTTTTCTCTCATCTTTGCTCCCATGCCAGGGACTGACAAGCCTTCATCTTCTGTATCTTGTGTGTCCTCCTACTTAGATCTACACTGTGGTGGAGCTTCTTAGCCTCAAAAACATCTTCTCTGCGACCTCCTGCTCTTTGTTACCACGGCACTATGTGTCCCCTTTGTCATCGCTCCTCTGGTGGTTGTGACTGTGAATATTTTCACTCAGTCATGGTGCAGGGATTATTTGACTGCTCCCGAGTTTCTGGTGTAATAGCAGATGGCAGAGCTCTCTGGGATGGCTGGTACAGTGGAGGTAATGCTCCTTCCACACCTCCAGTCTAGCTGTTGATATTAATGTGTCTCACCAAGTCATCTTTTTATATCATTTTCTCAGTCTGTTGGGCTGACCTCATGCCATGCCTTGCATGGTTCGTGTGTAGACTCAGGAAACCTTGTTCATGGCTGACATGAACTCTGTTAGAAAGAGGCTTACAGCTATACTATGTTGTAGTTGTGTTGAGACCTCTGAGACCTATGCAGTTGAACACCTGTCTTTGTGAGACCTCTGCCCTAAGACAAGAGGTAACCTTGTTCTTTAGATTTGAATCGGGAAGAGCTGAAACTCGACTCTCCGGCCATTGGAAGGAAGGGCACATACACACTCTTCCATAGCCTCTCTTCTCTGGAAGGGACACCTTCATCCAACCAGTATTCACCTAATCCTCCAGTGTAGAGAAAGAAAGATGAGGCTCAACCTGCTGATATGATCTTATTAATTAATTAACTAATTAATTAATTGATTTATTTATTTATTCATTCATTTATTCAGTTTTTTCTGATATGGCTGTTGCTTTTCTCATTTCTTTTTACTCAGCAATCTAGGATAGACAGTGTTCATAAAGAACTCAAACATACAAAAAATACATGAGTATATATCTCTATACCTTAACTATATTTCTGAATTTTCTCAGATTACTTGAGCCTAAGAGTTACATTGTCAGAAAGAAGCTATATGCAAACCCCCAGGGATCAGAGCTCAGCCTGCTTTTTCTTCCTTTCATATACCCAAGATCGCTATGTCCAGAGTAAGGCTTAACATGGCAGTTCTCTGGAGACTCTTCCTGGAAATCCAAGCTCATATTTCATAGCACAGTTGGCAGCTTTCATTTTTCAATTAGTTCAGCAAATATTTATTGACACTTATTATTTGCCAGTCATGATGTCCACAGTCCTAGAAAAAGATTGATTGTTTTATAGCAGTGGTAAAAAGTAACAACCAGATTGGAATTAAATTTGTTTGCTCAATCAATGATAACTCACTTCAATGAACATGCCTCTGAAAGCCAATCAGTGGACAGGCAGATTCAGGCAAGCGCACCAGTGCTGGCCATCTTATCTGTAGATACTGTGGGATCAACACGAGGGCTATTGAACGATTCTGAGTAGTGGGCTGCTTGAGATGAGAAGGATGCTTTCAAGTATGTGTCTTAATCCAGTATAACTGAAAGCTGAGTGTATGTAAGGTATGTCACTGTCTAAGGAAACCTGAACATGTGTCATATTATCATCATCTATGCCATGGCCCACAGAGATGTTATAAAAATAAGCATAGGCACATCTCAAGATGACCTATGTCTTTACTGCTGCTGCTGGTGTTGTCAAATTTGAAGCTGGTATCTCCAAGAGTGAGAAGACCTCTGAGTGTGCCTTCCAGCTTATACACTGGCTAAAAGCGACTAACTTTTTGGTGCTATGGGTTTCAATGAGTCACTTTATAGTCAGAAGAGACCAGAGGAAATTGCTAAGGGAAACAGTACTTAGATAACAAAAATGTACTCTAGCTTGACATGGTGGCTCATTCCTGTAGTTCCAGGCTTTGGAAGGCAAAGAAGGAACACTGAGAGTTCAAGAATGGCCTGGGCTACTCAATAAGTTCCAGGTCAGTGCTGGGTATAGTGTGATACCCTCTCTCAATACACACATATCCCCTAAAAGAAAATTCTGATACAGCAGCATTTGTGCTGATTTCTAGAATCCTCTGTGCCTTGCTGGGACCAAGTCCTATGCGGCCTTTTTGCAAGTGATGGAAAGCTGCTTGTGAAGAAATGTTGGTGGAAATAGACTATAGGAAGCTTTGAATTGCTTTCTCCCCCCAGAGCATCTAACTAACATGCTTTCACTTCTGCCCTTCCACTATGCCTATAAAATGGTATTATTGGTTCTTTTCCTGTAAAATGAGTGGAGATTGGCCTTCTTAAATGTGTCCTGGTGATCACCTTTGTTCTAGTCAGTGTTGCAGGTGTAGTAAAGTCTATTGAAATGCACCATGAGACCTTGAGTGAAGCTCTCCCTGGAAACCATGTTAATTTCAACATCAAGCACTGATCTCCATCTCTAAGACGATTAGTTCCAAGGGGACTCAGCCTATGACTCTTCTGAAGCAGATTATGATTATATTGAAAAAAATAAATAGAAACAAATCTGATTAGTCTGTTATATTATTTATCATTTCACAGGAACTGGTATTCCCACAAGGTTACAAAACCGGAATGGAGTGTTTGCCTTTTCTTTGAACAGGAGTACTTTGCATAAATAGTTTATCATAGGTCAGAAATCTGAGTCCCTTATGGGCTGTTTGCATGAAGTTAGCACATTTAGATACTCTCTAAGAAATGATGTCTATTTAAGCTGTCATGAAGTATGGAGTTTTCAGCTCTTGATAAATTTTCCCCAGGGTTCAAGCGAGATGAGCATATGGTGTTTAATAGAACATGAACTAAACAAGAAAACTGCTCAGTATGCAACAACCTTGGCTATCTGGAAAGGCGGATATGGTCACACTTTCCTGCCTGGTGAGTGTGGTAGATGTGTGTAATGTACACACTCCACAACATCCATGCTACTGCCCTTGCACTCTAACTGAGACCCTACTTCTAAGCATGAGAGACAAAACTTTCTCTACAAGGCAGGCTGGCGACTCCGCATGACAAAGCATGTGGGCTAAGGAATCTGATCAATAATCAATTCTAGGGATGATGGCTCTCAAGAAACTCCCTTTTCCTATAGAACAAAGTAAAATAAGCACAGTTCTCTCTAAAGGACAGGCTGAGCTGAGCTACAGGATCCAGGTTCTCACTTCAGTCTATCTGCAGGCTATGAACATGTACGTCCTCTACTTAATCAACAATTGTGCTTCGTTATTTTGACTAAATCCAATCATAACTCGGCACGTAACTGGCCATGAAAGATGCCTGTTATGTTAACTGCAGCGACTAAGGCTACACCCACCACAATCCGCAGGAGCATCACACATAAGCATTTACACAAAAATGAAAAGGAAGAAGAAAACATCTCCACAAGAAACCCCTTAGCATCAGTGTCTTACAAAGTTCCCAATGAACGATTCAAGTCATCCTTCACTTGACTTCATGTAAAAGGGTTTTAATCACTGTGAGGAGGCCCTTCCTCCTTGAAATCAGACATCATTATTAAAGGACAGATGCAGAGTAGAGGACAGATGGTATCGTTACCAAGTCTTCCATTCAGATTTCAGAAAATAAGTACTCTAAGCATCAGGCACAGAGACTGTGCAGTAGAGAAGGCTGTGTGCCTCCATATCTATTCCACGGATGTCAATCTGCTCACAGCCACTGCTCCTCAAGCCATCTTGCAGTGGAAGATCTGTTTCCTGTTATTGCTTCATTTTTATCTTCTATTCAGTCTTAGATGGTTAAACTCAAAAAATTGGCCCACATCATCGTCAGGGTGATGAGTATGCTAACACAGTGAAGTGTTTCATTATCAAATTTCTACAAAATGTTTTTATTCACGGGCTCGATTTACCCACCCATGTTATAACAGATTGGTAACAAGCTGCTTATGGAGACTTTTCTCTCTGTCTTTTAATTCTTTAACTGACAGAGAAAAAGAACCAGCCATGCCTTGATGTCATCAGTTAGTATTAAGTATGAACTGCATACCTGAAAGGTAAGTCCCTTTGCACACCTTGTGATTAAAGTTAGCTTCTGAGACTGTCTGTTGAGGGACCATCTTGACGATGGTAGTTGATATTGGAATGTCTGTCTTAATTGAGGGCAGGATAACTCACTGGTCAGGGCATTCTGGACTGTGCGGATTGAGCTGAAGATGTGTGTATTCATCCACTGCTCTCTTGTTCTGTCTGCAACAAAATTACATCAGTCTCTGGCCAGGGATGATAGACTGTAGCCTGGCACTGTAAATATAGAAGCCCTTTCTCTCTTAAGTACTTTTTTCTTCTTCCAGAGTACTTCATCACAGCAGCAGAAAAAGAAACTAAAGCAGACTTGTTTGACTTGTATTTCCACACTTCAAATTCTACCTAGGCAAACAGCAGAAGGGATCTTAGACACTAGAGAAAATAAGTCCCCCAGGTCTTCAGTGGGTCTGTAAGGACAGTTCTCATGGTGACACTAGCAGTACGAAGCAGGCCAATTTAGACTGCGCTGCCGAACTAGAAACACTCAGTGCTGCCGGCTGCTGTGAGCAAAGGCTGCGCCTCTCGTCCTGCAGCAGTTTGTCACTCCCCAGGTCAGGCACAGAGGTACGGCTCTGCCTTTGGTCTAAGCAGGACCCAGCTTCCACACCAACTCCAAATGTCACAGTGTCAGAATTACACCACATAAAAGTTAGTGACTTTGCAATGTAGACCAATTTTCTGATTAAAGGGAGACAACTAATTTTTTTTACTTCCTCATTGGCTTAACATTTACAGTAACTCTTTAAAAGCTGTCAAATTGCCAGGCAATAACTTGTCACTTGTGTTTCATATGGATCAGCTTTGACACTCAAACATTTTCAGAATAGCCAAGTTTTCAGATCTTTCCTCTGTTGAATAATATATACCATAGCCAATCGATGTATCTTATGGCACAGTCTGCAGAACTATTCTTGAGAACAGTGAGGAAAATGATATCAGGTGACCGACTTCAGGTCCAGCATCACGCAGAAGTTTTGTGGGAAATCTCACTGACAGCCTATGTTTAACATGACTGCTAAAGGGAATATGATAAAGTATGTAACATATCCTCAATTTAAGTTACAGGTTTTCAAAAATGGGGCCTCAAGAAAGACTATAGCCCGCTGTTAAATTTAAGCTTTCTTTGCTTGAAAATAACTTTTAAAAAAATCACACAAAATAATGATTACATCCTAATGATTACATTAAAAAAAATAATGATTAGGACTACCAAAACCATGAAGCAAACTTGAGTTTTATAAAGACATGAATAACTATACCTTAGACAACATATAGATATAAATATAAGTAGATATACAGTGTTTGATGTTAGAACAGTAACATGAGATGTCCTGGTGTTGTCTATAAGAAAATCCATGATGATACAAACATGTATCTGTACCGTTACTTAACCACACTAAAAAGAAGTTCAGAAAATATAACAAATGTTATTCTCTGAAGTCAAAATACCCCTGTGTAAATCGTGACTTCTCCCCACCCCAGGAAAACTATCCTGTAAACACTGCTTTGATAATTAGGAACAGCGGGGAGTTTGGGGAATTTTATTTAAAAAGTAGAAACAAAATAATAACATTTAAAAGGTTCAATTATTTTTGTTGGTTAGGAAAAAAACAAAATATATTTTAAATTTTAATACTAAAATTTAAAACAATGAGGCCATCTTTTCTAAAATGTTAAACTATCAAGCGAAGGAATTCAGCTTCTACTGTTGGAACACGATGACAGCAGCCCCCCTCCCCTTCCTTAACCTTTTCCCTGGAGAAGCCTGGAAAGTTTCTCATCAAATGTTTTTCAGGAATAAAAGTAAGTCAATATTTTAGACTGCAAATCTCTTATGTTAGTTAACCAATTTCCCTTAGGCATTGTCACACGGGCCAGCTGGACCTCTTAGTAAAAGGTGTGGGGAACACAAGAACCTCTTCCCCTAAGTGCCTCTGCACTAGGAATAGATGTCCTCTCACAGCCTTTCCTTTATAATTTAACTAGAGAAAAACTCATTATCAAAGCAGAGATCAAAGTTATCTACCTGTTTAGCTTTATTCTCTGCATTAGAATCTACTCAATCCTAAATCTAACTAGAGGTCTCATCCCTAAATAATGCTTTCTTTATGCTGACGAATATCCACACAGTATCAGAAAATCCTTTGCCTTATATTTAGATTAGCTATCACAAAGCCAATTTACCTAAGTTTGACATATATTTAAATAAGAAGTTATGGATTGTATTAGTAAAACAAGTTTTGCATCAGTGTTCTGGCACTGGCATAAGTAATACACTGGCTAGCATTTGATGTGGTTATTAATAATAAAACTGAGATCAACAAATAATATCTACATGTACCAGATGTTCAACTAAAGCTTATCTCAGGCCCCTGCCCATACATTTTACGATGCTCAGTATCAATTATTATGGCAAACTGGTGATGATGAGAACTGAAAGAAAGAATGACCCTGTTCCGGACACAATAAACTGGCACCTCAGTGAGAGATGCTGCTGCTTGTTCTCCGATGCTTGTCACGGGGGAAGCATTGGACTTCGAGCAGGAGATAGTGCAAACACGCGTCTCCCTGCCAAACAGTGAACAGATTTACATACCAGGCATGAGAGTACTCCTATCAACCTGCCCGACGGCTGCACTTCAAAAAGAAAAGTGTTCGCCTAAGCTACCATTGTCCTAAAGAAAAAAAAATACTCCATGATAAGTTAAACTACAATTTTCTACCTTATGTGAAAACATTATTACTTAGAAATATTGACTTCTGGGAGAAAAAAAAAATGAGCCAAGCCATATAATATAAAGCATTCCCAAGCTAGAGTTAATGTTAAATATTTTAACAAATACTAATACCAAATTTATCACTTCCATAACTTCTAATGGCCTTGACAAAAAAATTAAATTTTATTATCACATCCAGATATATGTAAATTTGCTGTATCATAATCTATAATGTTCAAAGCTCAGGTCTTTATGTTATTAGAATAAAAATTGTACTGAGTTAAATTTGACAAATTAACAAGTCAGTTTAAAAGTGTAAATTGGTAGTAATAAAATTTGCTAAGTTATTCATGTTTAAAAGCAGTTAATTTCCTGGGCATATAATAACCAAAGTAATTTATTCTTCATAAATGTACCGACTCGTGTAGCTCAAATGGTTCACAATTTTTTTCTCAAGAATACTGTGCATTAGTTATGTTTCAGCATAAATAATTGTTTGGCATACATGATATTTAACCATATACTGTAAAGTTTCTAAAAGATGTTCATGTTTTTATTCCTTAGTGATTCAGGTTATTCCTGAAGCATTTGGTGTTTTGACTCTGATTTCCAGTTTAGGTTTTTCATGTGGTTGAGAGTTCAGCGAGCAATCTGGAGGTGAAACTGTGTTTTAGTTCCTTCACTCGACTTAAGCAGAACTGACAGAGTAATTAGTGCGAGCAGTGTCATTGGTACAGCGTACCATTTGGAGAGCAGGGAAACCTGTGTCTTCCGGGCAAATCATTACACCTCAGCCAAGTGCTAGTCCCATCTTCCCGTGAACCAGCCTTGAAAGTCCACCAGATAGCAAATGGTAAATTAATAGTGAGCTCGCAGTAATTTACTAAGGATGACTACATCTCCAAATGTTTAATTAATCTTGATTATTTTTTCTGATCCAAATCTTGATTCTTGAATAGAACAATTTGTTCACAGTTCATTGAAGCCCATCTGAAACCAACAAATGCCAGACCAATAAGGAGTTACCAGGAGAAACCATGAAGACAGGAGGCACAGCAGCACATGCATGACAAGGGAGGGACCTGTGTAACATCCATGCCAATTCACTATGAAACGGGTTTCTGAACGTTTACCTATGAACCATAGGAGGAATGTGCTCCCTGAACTGGCAAATGCGAACTGAGTTAAATTGCTTTTCTGCTTGTTTAGATATGGATGGGAAGGAGCTTATATAACCAATGTGTGCAGATTCCAGCCTCGATCTAGATTTATAATTCAGCTCAGCTACTCATTTTTCTTTAACCTAAAGACTTCATTCATTTTTTGTTCATCTCTTCTAACTGTAGATGCTAAAACATGCAAGTTATGGGTGCTGTTCTAGTTTCTGAGGTATAGCAATGATACAAAGCTCACATCACCTCCTCAAGCATGAACTTCAGTATCTTGGAACTAATGTGCTGAGAAATGAGAAATAAGGGAGTGTGTCTCTAGAGGTTGCTGTGAAGATCAATAGCCAGTGTTTTAATACAAGCATGTTAAGTATGATAAAAAAAAAATAGCCTGTTAGGCTCAAGACACTAGCCTACGCCAAACTACTCCACAACAACCAACATTATGCTTTCCCAAGCCAGAAGAACATGAAAATAAGCACATGAGGGTTCTGGCCTTGCCCAGGCCCAGAGCTGGACATCTAGGAGAGCTCTCGAGTCATGCTGAGGGCAAAAGTCAAAGGCAGGTCAGCAAGCACGAAGAGAGCACCTCAAGCCCAGTGCCACCCTAACCCAGCCCAGGGCTCTGGCTAAGGCTCTGCTAGGCCAGAAGCAAGCCCCAAGCGACACCTTTCTCTAGAGTATAGCCTCTGGCCCTCCTTGCCTCAAGTTGTTATAGAATATATACAAAAGAATTTCGCCTCAGAAAACAACACAAATCCTTACCCACTATGTACCAAACAACACTATTGCCTAGAGGGAAATGCAATCTAACCTTGGCTTGATAGAGCCAATCACAAAACCCAGTGGCAATTCCCCTGCCCGGCGTCCCATCAAACCTCAGGGCCCAGGGACAGTGACCCAGTGCAGTGAGAGTCCTACAACAAAGGTCTTTCTGTCGTGTTGGCTATCACCTGGCTAGAGTAAACACTGAAGGGCTGTCATCATCAATCACTCGCTCACTAACACACACACACACATACACACCTGTGTAGGATGAAACTAGTGGCTGTTTCCTCCACTCTACATGGACCAACAAAAGGTCACAATATTGATATAAAAAAGTGAGGTAGGGAGGGGTGAAAATGAAAATGCTTGAAAAGAAGCTGAATCTGATTGTAAACAAGCAGACAAAAAATTCCTGGAAGGAGTTTGTGTGTAATTTTGTACTTTATCTTGGGCTAGTTTTAGCCTTCAGAAACAGCAATGTCTTGACCTACTCTGTATCTGAACTAACACCTAGTGAAAAGTAAAAACCTCTTAAAAAGCTACTAACTTACAACACTTGCTAGAACATTAGCTTCCACCATTCCAAGTGCTATGAATATCATCAGACAGCACCCTGGACCTATAAAATAACCCCTCCCCACATCAAGCCGTACCCATCTACCTCTGTGGTGTACTCAACAATGTACTGTAAAGTTGCCTTGATACTGAAGTGAGGTTATTTATTTCCTGTGTTTTCTTGAATGTAGCTAGCTTTCTTGGGCTGTATTTTCCGTTCCAGTGTCTTCTGTAATGCTGGATTTGTTTGTAGGTATTGTTGAAATTTGTTTTTGTCATTGAATATCTTGTTTTCTCCATCTATGAGGACTGAGAGTTTTGCTGGGTATAGTAGCCTGGGCTGACATCTGTGTTCTCTTAGGGTCTGCATGATATCTGTCCAGGCCCTTCTGGCTTTCATAGTCTCTGTTGAAAAGTCAGGTGTGATTCTAATGGGTTTGCCATTATATGTTACTTGGCCTTTTTCCCTTGCAGCTTTTAGTATTTTTTCTTTGTTCTGTATACTTACTGTTTTGATTATTATGTGGCGGGAGGATTTTCTTTTCTGGTCAAATTTGCTGGGTGTTCTGTAGGCCTCATGTATTCTAATTGGCCTCATCCTGAGTGAGTTGTCTCAGAAGCAAAAAGACACACATGGTATATACTCACTCATATAGACTTACAACATAGGACAAACCCACTAAAACCTGTGCATCTAAAGAAACTAAGCAAGAGAGAGGACCCTAACTAAAACGTCCAATCCCCATCCAGAAAGGCAAAGAGGATGGACATCAGAAGAAGAAGAAAACAGGAAACAACCTAGGAACCTACCACAGAGGGCCTCTGAAAGCCTCTGCCCTTCAGACTATCAAAGCAGATGCTGAGCCTGATGGGCAACTGTTGGGCAGAGTGAACGGAATTTTAGGTAAGAACTGGGAAATAGTAAGAGCTGGAGAGGACAGGGTCTCCACAAGGAGAGCAACAGAACAAGAAAATTTGAACATAGGGAACTTCCCAGTGACTCATACTCCAACCAAGGACTATTCATGGAGATAACCTAGAACCCCTGCACAGATGTAGCCCAGGGCAGTTCAGAGTCCAATTGGGTTACATAGTAATGTGAAGAGGGACTGCCTCTGACATAATCTGATTGGCCTGCTCTTTGATCACCTCCCTCTGGGGGGGGGGGGTGCAGCCTTACCAGGCCACAGTACAGGACAATACAGCCACTTTTGATGTGAACTGACAGACTAAGAACAGAAAGGAGAGGAGAACCTCCCCTATTAGTGGACTTGGGGAGTGGCATGCAAGCAGAGGGAGGAGGGAGGGTGGGATTGGGATGGGAGGAGGGAGGGGCTTATAGGGGGATGCAGAATGAATAAAGTGTAATTGATGAAAAATTTAAGAAAAAAAGGGGAAAAAAATAATTTAAGAACCTTAAATGACTTTCAAAATTGGAGGAAAACATGGAGTTAGTCAATTGGCATGGAGCACGTCTCGCCCCTGGGGGCAATGGTCTCCTGAACCTACTCAGACCTCGGACACCACCACTGCTAGTTCTAGAACTGACGCAGGATGTTCCAACGAGGGGTTAAGGCTTCTCATAATATTTCCTATAAGCCCACACCTGTTTGTCTATATCCCCCATTTTTATGCATTATTAGCCAGATAGAGCCAAGTAATTGTGGTAATGATACTCGCTTTTTTTTAAACCCCAATGCTAGTAAAGTTAGGTATGCCCTGGTTACTCGCATGCCTCACTGGGTGCCTATGCCCATTGATGCCCCTCACGCTATGACTCTCTTCAGACAGAAAAGGGATCTTGGAACTACAGCCACCATTGTTACTACCATCTCATTGACGGCTGTTGGAGCTACCACCAGGGCATTAGCCATGAGTCATACTGGGCAGACTGCTCAGACCCTGAATAATCATTTAGCCAATGTAGCTCATGCCTTAGTTGTACATAAAGGAATTAATGCTCAACTAAAAGGAAGCTTGATGGTGTTCAATCAGAGGATTGACCTCTTGCAGGAGCAAATTGATACCCTATGGCAAATCGCTCAACCTGGCTGTCAATGAAAGTATGCTGGACTTTGTGTCACTAGCATACAACATGAGAATTTTTCCTGCGCTGCAAATCTGTCTAAACAATTGTCGAGCTATATTTTAGGTAATTGGACTGGAGAATTCGATACTACGATGGAGCAGCTGAGAGTGGCCATTGTCACAGTAAATTCTACCGGAGTGGACGCAGGACTAGCCACAGGATTATCAACATGGATTGCTGCAGCCATGAATCATCTGAAGGAATGGGCGGGCATGGGAGTGTTAGCAGGCCTTCTGGTGTTGGTCTCCTTGGTTTGCCTGTGGTATATATGCAAGATTAGAGTCTCACAACAGTGTGATGCAGCCATGATCATTCAGGCCTTTACAGCCATTGAAGCAAGGCATTCTCCCCAAGCATGGTTGGATACCATAAAAAGCTAAAATGATACGCTCAGGATGCGAGGCTAAGCACTGCACTCAGGGTCAGCCGCTTTGGACCCAGAGAAGAGCATGTCTGATTGCATGCGGGTTGATGCCCCAGGTCCCGCCTCTGAGAAAAAGGTATCGGACGGGTCCGATGCTCTTTGGGTGGATGACACCTAAATGAACATCTGTACAAAGTCCCAATTTATTTCTAATATCAGAGATCAGACCTCTACTCTTGCCTGATGCGTCTAAAACAAAAAGGGGGAACTGTAGAGAGCTGCAGAATGCTATGCCTTAAAGATGGAGCTGGTTTCCGCCCTCCACCTTCCCGATGGTGAGTGCTCTCTGTCAGGAACAACTCCACATTTGGCTAAGGCCGAGGATCTGGCTTGCTTCCATGTATGTGGACCTATCTGCATTGCCCCCGTGGCACGCCTGGGTTGGCTACCCAGAGGCTATTTAATCTGTGGGCTGGCTTTCCCCGGGGTCCGAGGATTGTTCAATGTTCCTGAATAAACTGCATTGGAAAAAAAAAAAAAAAAAAAAAAAAGTTGCCTTGATATATGACAACATGTTTGTTCTGTAAAACTATAGAAACCTTGTGAAAACTGCTTCCACACTAGAACACAGAATTTGGGGTAACCTAACTCTCGGTTCACAGGCCCTGGTCACTCATAATGACTCCAGAATAAACTGTCTCTTACTTTCCTCGATTCCATTGATCAACCTGTCTGTTTTTATGCCAGTACTAGCACTCTGTAGTATAGGTTGAAATCAGGGATATTGATGCCTCTAGAAGTTCTTTTATTGTAGAGGATTGTTTTAGCTATCCTGGGTTGTTGTTTTTTTTTTTTTATTATTGTTTTTTCATATGAAATTTCATATTGTTCTTTCAAGGTCTGTAAAGAATTGTGTGAAATTTTGATGGGAATTTCAGTGAATCTGCAGAGTACTTTTGGTAGGAAGACTTTTTTTTAACTATGATAATTCCACTGAAATATGAGCATGGAAGATCTTTCCATCTTCTGATATCTTCTTCAATTTCTTTCTTCAATTTCTTGCTTAGAGTTCCACCAAAATATTTTATATTATTTGTGGCTATTGTGAAGGGTGTTATTTCCTTAATTTCTTTCTTAGTCCATTTATCTTTTGTATATACAAGAGCTACTAATTTTGGTTTTTAGTTAATTTTTTACCCTGCCACTTTGTTGAAGGTGTTTAACACTTTAGGAGTTCCATAGTAAAATGTTTGGGATCACTTATGTATACTAGCATATTGTCTGCAAATAGCAATACTTCGAATTCTTTTTTCCAATTTATATCCCCTTAATCTACTTTAGTTGTCTTATTGCCTTAACAAGAACTTTAAGTACTATATTGAAGAGATATGGAGAGAGTGAGAAGACTTGTCTTGTCCCTGTAGAATTGTTTTAAGTTTCTCTGCATTTAATTTGATGTTGCTTATCAGCTTTCTGTATACAACCTTAATTATGTTTATGTATCTGCCTTGTATCCTTGATCTCTCCAACACTTTCATCATAAAGGGGTGTTCAATTTTTGTCAAACTTTTTACAGCAACTAATGAGATGACCACGGGATTTCTTTCTTTCAGTTCATGAATATGGTAGATTACACTGGATTTCGCTAGGATGAAACCTGTTTAATCATGGTGGATGATGTTTTTGATGTTTTCTTAGATTCCGTTTGCGAGTATTTTATTGAGTATTTTTATATTAATTACAGTTTATTCACATTGTAGCTGTAGCCCCCTTCGTTAGCCCCACCCAATCCCACTCTTCCTCCCTTATCTCCTCCCATGCCCCTCTCCAAGTCCACTGATAGGGGAGGTCCTCCTCCCCATCCATCTTACCCTAGCCTATTATCAGGTCTCATCAGCACTGGCTGCACTGTCTTCCTTTGTGGCCTGGTAAGGCTGCTTCCCATCAGGGGCAGAGGATGAGAGCCAGGCACTGAGTTCATGTCAGAGACTGTCCCTGTTCCCATTACTAGGGAACCCACTTGGACAATGAGCTACCATGTACCATGGGCTACATCTGTGCAGGGGTTCTAGGTTTTCTCCATGCATGGCCCATGGTTGGAGTAGCAGTCTCAGAAAAGACATCTGTGCCCAGATTTCTTCATTCTGTTGCTGTCTTGTGGAGCTCCAGCCCCTCCAGGTCTTTCACATCCCAGCTGTAGCCCCCTCCCTTAGTCCCACCCAATCCACCCTTCCTCCCTCATCTCCTCCTATGCCCTTCTCCAAGTCCACACACACACACACACACCATCTTTCATAAGATTCCCTGCACTATGCCCAAAGTTTGGATATGAGTCTCAGAATCTGCTTTGATACCATGCTGGATAGAGTCTTTCAGTGGTCCTTTGTGTTAGGCTCCTGTCCTGTTTCCTTTTTTCTTCTTCTTCCAATGTCCGTCCCGTTTGCCTTTCTGAGTGAGGATTGATCATCTTCCCCAGGGTCCTCCTTTTAGCTCAGCTTTTTAGGTATACAGATTTTTGTATGTTTATCCTGTATTATTTGTCCAATATCCACTTATAAGTGAGGATATACCATGTATGTCTTTCTGCTTCTGGGATACCTCACTCAGGAAGATCTTTTCTAGTTCTCACCATTTGCAAGCAAATTTCATGATTTTCTTGTTTTTAATTGCTGAGTAGTATTCCATTGTGTAAATGATGCAAAATTTCTGTATCCATTCCTCAGTTGAGAAACATCTGGATTGTTTCCAGATTCTGGCTATTACAAGTAAATGTCCTTATTGTGTACTTGAACATATTTTGGTTATATGCCTAAGAGTAGTATAGTGGGTCTTGAAGCAATATTCCTAATTGCCTGAGAAAGCGCCAGATTGATTTCCAGAGTGGTTGTACAAGTTTACATTCCCACCAGCAATGGAGGAGGGTTCCTCTTTCTCCACAACCTCTCCAGCATGTGTTGTCACTTGAGTTTTTGATCTTAGCCATTTTGATGGGTGTCAGTTGACATCTCAGGTTTGTTTGATTTGAACTTCCCTAATGACTAAGGACACTGAGCATTTCTTTAAGTGTTTCTCTGCCATTCTTTATTCCTCAATTGAGAATTCTCTGTTAAGCTCTATACCCCATTTTAATTGGATTAATTGATTTATTGCTGTTTAACTTCTTGAGGTCTTGATACCTACTGGATATTAGCCCTCTGTCAGATATAGGGTTGGTGAAGATCCTTTCTCAGTCTATAGACTGTCGTTTTGTTCTGATGACAGTGTCCTTGCCTTTACAGAAGCTCTTTAGTTTCATGAGGTCCCATTTATTGATTGTTGATCTTAGAGCCTGTGCTGTTGGTGTTCTGTTCGGGAAGTTGTCTCCTGTACCAATGAGTTCCATGCTCTTCCCCATTTTTTCTTCTAACTCATTCATTGTGTCTAGTTTTATGTTGAGGTCTTTGATCCACTTGTACTTTAGTTTTTTGCAGGGTGATAAATATGGATCTATTTCCATTCTTCTACATGTAGACATCCAGTTAGGGCAGCACCATTTGTTGAAGATGCTGTCTTTTTCCCATTGTATGGTTTTGGTTTCTTTGTCAAAAATCAAGAATCTGTATGTGTGTGGGTTTATTTCTGGGCCATCTATTTGATTCCATTCATCCACTATTCTGTTTCTGTGCCAGTATGATGCTGTTTTTATTACTATTGCTCTGTAGTACAGCTTGGGATCAGGGATAGAAATACCTCCAGACTACCTGTTGTTGTACAGGATTGTTTTAGCAATTCTGGGTTTTGTTCTTTTTCCATATAAAGTTGAGAATTTTTCTTTCAAGTTCTGTAAAGAATTTTGTTGGTATTTTGATGGGAATTGCATTGAATCTATAGATTGCTTTTGGCAGGATGACCATTTTCACTATGTTAACCCACCAATCCATGAACATGGGAGATCATTCCATCTTCTGATATCTTCTTCAATCTCTTTCTTCAGAGACTTGAAGTTCCATGACAAAGTAGGCTTCATCCCAAGCATGCAGGGATGGTTCAATATATGGAAATCCGTCAATCAATGTAATTCACCATATAAACAAACTGAATGAGAAAAAACACGTTTGTCTCTTTAGATGCCAAAAAAGCATTTGACAAAATCCAACACCCATTCATGTGTAAAGAGATTGGGTATCCAAGGCACATACCTAAACAGCAAAAACAATATTCACCAATCCTATAGCCAACATCAAACTAAATGAAGAGAAACTAAATGGAATCAGGGACAAAGCAAGGCTGCCCGCTCTCTCCAAATCTCTTCAACATAGTACTTGAAGTCCTAGCCAGAGCAATAAGACAACTAAAGGAGATCAAGGGAATACAAATAAGAAAGGAAGAAGTCAAACTATCACTATTTGCAGATGATATGATAATATACATGGGTGACCCCAAAAAATCAACGAGAGAACTCCTTCAGCTGATAAACACCTTCAGCAAAGTGGCTGGATACAAAATTAACTAAAAAAAAAAAAAAAATCAGTATCCCTCCTGTATATGAAAGACAATAGGGCTAAGAAAGAAATTAGGGAAACTACACCCTTCACAATAGCCACTAATAACACAAAATACCTTGGTATGACTCTAACCAAGGAAGTGAAAGACTTGTTTATTGAGTATCTTTGCATCAATGTTCATGAGGAAGATTGGTCTGAAGTTCTTGTTCTTATTTGAGTCTTTGCGTAGTTTAGGATCAGGGTAACTGTAGACTTATAAAATGAATTTTACAGTGTTCCTTCTGTTTCTATTTTGTGAAATAATTTGAAAGACTATTAGCTCTTTGTTAAAGCCTGATAGAATTCTATACTAAAACTATCTGGCCCTGTTTTTTTGTTTGTTTGTTCGCTTTGTTTTGTTTTGTTTGTGTGTGTGTGTGTGTGTGTGTGTGTGTGTGTGTGTGTGTAGTTGGGAGACTTTTGAGGACTGCTTCTATTTCCTTAGGGGTTATTGGCCTATCTAAATTGTTTACCTGATCTTGATTAATTTTGGTAAGTGGCATCTATCAAGAAAATCATCCATTTCATTTAGATTTTACAATTTTGTGGAGTACAGATTTTTGAAGTAAGACCTAATAATTGTTTGGACTTTCTTAGCACCTGTTTTTACATCCCCCTTTTCATTTCTGAATGTGTTAATTTGGATATTCTGTCTCTGCTTTTTAATTAGTTCAGCCAAGTGTTTATCTATCTTGTTGATTTTCTCAAAAGCCAGCTCTTGGTTTCATTGATTCTTTGTATTGTTCTCTTTGTTTTTAATTTATTGGTTTTAGCTCTGAGTTTGATTGTTTCCTGCCATCTACTTCTCTTTGGTGTGTTTGCTTCTTTTTGTTCTAGAGCTTTCAGGTGTGCTTTTTAAGTTACTCATACGAGTTCTCTCCAATTGAAGGCAGGTAGTGCTATGAACTTTTCCTCTTAGCACTGATTTCATTGAGTCCCATAAGTTTGGGTATGCTGTGCATTCATTTTCACTAAAATTGTAAGAGGCTTGAATAGTTTTATCTATTTTCTTTACCTGTTTGATTGTATTTTCTTATATTTCTTTAAGGAACTTATTCACTTTCTCTTTAAAAGCCTCTGTCTTTTTCATAAGATTTGAATTAAGGTCATTTTGGGGGGCTTCAGATGTGTTAGTATGTCCAGGGCTTGCTGTATTAGGATAGCACTCTGATGGTACCATATCTCGCATCTCTCCTTGGCTGTTGTTGATTTGTTTTTATGCTGGCCTTGAACCGTGTGGGTTTTGCAGTTATTATAAAGTTAAATGCTGATTTCTAAATTTATCTTTGTTGGATGTGTGTTTTTTGCATGTCTTCCCCTTGCTTTCTGCTTCCTCTCTGTTTACTGATTCGAGTGGCTAGGAGTTCTGATGACTAGGTAGTCTTCGTGTCCAATAGGGTGTCTCCCCTCAAGTTGTTATGGCTTGCATGGCTTCAGGGCTTTTGGGTGCTACACTTGCCACTGGAATCCCTAGTACCAATGAGGCCTTTTGTTACCAGAGCTCATGGTCCTCCAGGACACAGGCCAGTTTGAGGGCTGGAAAATGGAGTCCAAGGGATGAGGTGCATTTTAAGGCAAATGGGTGTGTTTTTAGGGAAATTTGGCAGGCATGGGCTTGGTGCCAGGTGTTACCTGATTGTGCCTGGTGACTGCAGGCCTCCAGGAATATAGGCAGGGTTGTGGGGCAGAAAATGGAGCACAGGTTATGGGGTTTAATTTACTGCTGTTGGAGGTGCTTTCAGGGGAATCGGCAGGCCAATATTTTTCTATTTATTTTTTTATCATTACTCATTTATTTTTAAGATCATAATTAACATTATTTCCCCTTCTCGTTCTTCTCTCCATACCCTCTGATATTTCTCTTCTTGATCTATTTCAAAGTCATGGCCCCTTTTTTCATTAATTATTGCTACTTGTAAATATGCATATATAATCATAAGTATAATTTGTTCAGTCTTTATGATGTTACTTGTATAGATGTTTTCAGCGCTGACCATTTAGTATGGGATGACCACCTGATGAGTTCCTTCCTAGAGAAGGCACTTCTTCCCAACCACAGCGTTCCTCAGCTGCCTGTAGTTCCCTGCGCAGTGGTGAGGCTTCTTAGTCTTTCTCTCACCCAGTTTGGCAGGCGTGCTGTTGTCCTTACTCATCTCCTGTGTAAGCAGTCATCTATTTCAGTGATTTTTCCCCCATTAATTTTTTTTATAAAATCCTAGAATGAGAGGTATCATTTTCAACATATAATTCTAACTGTGATCTAGAAAAATCTCTTTATTAAATAAAACATTTTCTAGTTAAATTTTTCTAGATATAAATCTTAAATAGGAGTTGCTTCCAGTTCTCAAAACCAGGTATACTTCTAGAGATAAATACGAGTTCAGTTAAAAGTACATTTTCACACTTTCACAGCCCCTCACCTTAATCATCACAGTGGAGGATCTCGGAGGGCTAATTCATGGGCCAGGTCAAACTCCAACTCTGACACTTCAAGGAGAACAAGATACATGAGTTCTAATAACTTGCTTCATCTGGTCACCTTTAGGGTCAAAAGTATGGGTGAGATCATCAAAAACATTGAGAGGCCTGCTGTTTACTGAAAAGACATTATGAATGATTTTGTCTATGTCTCAGAGTAAAACATAAATCTCTAAACCTAATGCAAACGATTCTGCATTTCTCTTCTCCTCAATTAATAGTCTTAAAAAGGAAGTAGATTACAATATTATAGCTGCTGCTGTATTCAATTAGCTGCAAATTGAGAAACATGCACTTGTATTCATATTCACGCACATCTTTACCCATTTCTCTTAGTCTATTTTCTGTTGCTATCACAGGGTACATGGGAGTAGATAATTTATTAAGGCCAGGGAATTATTTCATACAATTTTGCAGCCTAGGGAGTGCAAGGTTAAGGAGCCTCAAGCTGGCAAGGGCTTTATTTTTTTTTCTGTTCAGTTCTTTGCATGAGGTAGAAGAGAAAGAAGGGTCTCAGAAGAGAAAAATCTGGAAGAGCAGAACTTGTTCTTATTTAAAGACCTGCAGTAATGTTGGACTCTCATGATAACACTATTGATCAGTTCATGAGGGAACAGTTTTGTGACCTGGTTATCTCTGAAAGGCTCCTAGTTTCAGAAATGTTCCCTGAGAATTAAGTTTTCAATACATGTACACTAGGGGCATGCACCATCAATCATTTGCACCACCTTAGTATGAAAAATTTAGTCACAAGACTAAACAGATTTTTCTCAATTTTACTTGGTTTATTTGGAGCTCCACCTACTGTTCAAGATTTTTGTATTTAACGTATTCTCTACAAGGTCAAGACACAGAGCAGAATTATACACCTAAACCATATATTTTCAAGAAAAAAGAAAAGAAAGGAAATAATTGTATGTCACATTTCAGCTGTCAAATTCCTTCAGTGTGATGGAGGTATACCAGAAAACTTCAAAGGACAAGCAAACAGAAACTTCTTCCTGTGTGCCTGTTTCAGCAAGCCACTGCAAGCTCATAATAGTAGCCTCCCTGGAAAGGTGCTTTATTCAGGTACCTCTGTTCCATGTTTACCATGCTCATTAATTCTTTTAAAGAACTGCAAACCCCTGTCAAATAATCAGCAAATGGGTTCAGAGAGAGAGAGAGAGGCATTTGAGACCATAGTTTTAAGCAGTCACAACCTATGTTTGAGTGTCAGAGGGTTAACAAGACCTTCAGCTCCACGGAAGATCTTAAAAAATAAAAAGACAGACAAATCTTTGACATACTCTTTCTTTCCCTTCTGTGCTTTCAGGCCCCAGATGCATGAAAGGCAAAAAATAACAATGTATTTTATGGAAAAGCCACTTCTCCCTTTTTGCTTTGCATATGAAAGCTTATCTAAGAATATTGGATGTACATTTGAGGCTGGGGTTGAAGAGGACAGTTCATGTCACACTTTCTGAAGTATTCTAAATGCTAAATCATCCTCAAACATTCTTTGATCTGACTTGGCTCGGAAATTCCTATACTTTTTCTACACTCAGTTGCATCTTTCCACTCTGTGAGCAACTCTGTCAGCTCTTCTCACAGCCTGCGGGAAGTGAAAGGAAGAAATTGACTTTTCCATAAGTCAAACTGCCATCTGCTACGGATACTGCCCGCTCTCTTTAACTCTGTATAGAATTAACTTCCTGGTTACTTCCCCAGGCTCAAATGGAAGCAGTAACTAAACTGAGAGGCTTAACAACTCTGATATCATAGACTTCCAGGACAGAACAGAGAGCATGAAAGTAAGCAACTGCTTTCTCAGCCAGGAGGCAAGTGGACTGAGTCCAAGTCTCCAAACCCTCCTGGCATCTGAACCACCTACATAACCCTTGCAAGAACAATGGCCATTGTCAAGGCCCAACTTGGCATGACAGCTCAACATCCCTTGTTTTCATTCTTAATTTTTTTAAAAAAAGAAACTTACTGTTGGCCACACTAAAATTCAGACATCGCTTCTAAAAGTCTTCCTTCACTGCAGGGAGACTCTGCACACAGAGTACCATCTGCCATACCAAGGTCTACATGAAGGGACAGGAAGATCCCCTTGGTGAAGGATGGGCATGCCAGGACTGGGTCCACGACACCTTCTTGTGTGTTTTGGTGTTTCCTGCACCATAAAATCTTCTAGGCATCATGTTCAGTTTTCCTTTTCTTTCTTTCATATTCATTTCTCTGAAATACTCCAAAGGAAAAAAGCATTGTAGTTGAAATTTCCAATGGCATAAATATTTCACTGAAATATGACAAGTCACAGTTCATTTGTGTCATTTCACTCATCATAGCTGTGTCAATGCATATCATTTTTAAATTTGAGTTGCAAAGTCTCTAAAACACAGTAATGACTTACAAAAGTATACCATGGGCTTGTAGCAACGCTCTATGCATGTCATGCACATCTAAATTATTTTGTAATAAAAGATAATTTCTAAAGAAATGCCTCTTCCTAGTTTCAAGCAATTATGTGGCTAGAACAAAGCTAGTAGAAGATTGTCTAATGAAACTCCAGGCTTTGTGCAGGCACTATGACTTCCCAAAGCAAACCAGTTGTCTGAAATGTAAATATTTACTTCTAATGTGCTGAGGTAGAGAACAAAGTTTCCTGACACTACCCATTCAGCAAATACACAGTTGAGATAATGTAAGCTTCAGAACAGCATCTATCCAATAAATTCAAGAATCTGACTCAGAATCAGTGTCAACAGGCCCTTTTAAACCTATATTTATTGCTAGGAGCTGTGCTAAGAAATGGAAATGCAAGGAGTCATATAATATAAGCTTTGCCATAAAAGAGCTTATAATCTAATTGGGGGCATAAATCTTACACAAAAGTACACCGTCCATGATGTTAGGGAATATTATAAGTGATGGAACCAATAAATTCAATATAATCATATCAGAGATCCCAAGAAATGAAAGCACACAGCATCAATATCCTAGGTGAGAACACAGGTGGAAATTCAGATGTCCATGGCACATGTGAGCTCATTGGCTTCTGATCTCATTGAAATTGAAATTTTGAGAATATTAGCTGCAAATAACTTAAGCATATGTTGTAGAGAACTCATCACACATAAAAACATTCAAACTTCTAAATGACAAACTTCAGAGAACAGTAAGTAATTAAATGTTCAAAATGGTGTGTTCTACTCTTTTACGTTTTTATTTGTGTGTGTGTGTGTGTGTGTGTGTGTGTGTGTGTGTGTGTCCCATGCGTGTACAAGTGTCCATGAAGGCCTTAATAGTGTGTCCTTGGAAATGGAGTTGTAAGTCACATGACATGAGTGATAGGAATTGAACATGGGTACTTCTGAAGACCAGCAAGGCTCTTAGCCTCTCAGATTTCTCTCCAGCGCTCTAAATATGGTTTTCCCTAAAAATTTGTTTTAATGATAAAATTATCAAGATAGAGCTGAGAGCAGTGGCACACGCTTGTAATCCTGGCACTCACGGAGTCAAAGGCAAGTGCATTTCTGTGAGTTCAAGGCCAGCCTGGTTTACAAAGAAAGTCCAGGACAGCTAGGACTACATAAAGAAACCCTGTCTCAAAAAAATGAAAAACAAAAACAAAAATCAAGTTAGGGTCTGGATATTTTGTGGCAAATAGTCATACACCAAATCTCAATGAATATGTGCTTAAATATATCATTTATATAGATTTATACATTCTTTAATATGTATGAATATAAAATTAAAGGCAAATGTATGAGTAATTTTTGTAGCATTATGAGATTAATTATTTTTAACTGTTCACATTTTTGTCCTTTCTATTTTATTATATACTCATTTGTGGTGTTTCAAATGTAATTTTTAATTTATTTACTTAGTCACTTTACTATCAAAGTACCCTCTCTCCTCTCCTCCCAGTTCCACCCACCCACCCTCTTCTCCCTATACTCCTCACTCTCTCCTCAGAAAAGGGGAGCTTCCCCTACCAACCCACATCAGGATTAAGTGTATCCCCTTCCCCTGGGGCCCAACAAGCAGTCCAGTTAGGGGAAAGTGATCAAAACCCAGTCAACAGAGTCTATGTCAGAACAGGCCTGCTCTAATTGCTAGGAGACCCTCATGAACACTGAGCTGCCCATCAGCTACATATGTGTAAGGGACCACATATGGTAGTTCAGTCTCTGTGAGCCCCCATGGTACTCAGTTGACTCTGTTGGTCTCCTTGTGGAGTTCTTTTTCCCTCCAGGCCCCTGTATACTTTCCCCCACTGTTCCACAAGACTCCCTGAGCTTCACCTGAAGTTTGTGAATGGGTGTCAGCATCCGATTAAATCTGCTGCTGGGTGGAGCCTGTCAGAAGACAGTTATGCTAGGCTCCTCTCTGCAAGCATAGCAGAGTATCATTAATAGTGTCACAGCTTGGGATACGAAGGGGGGGGGCTCTTGCTGAAATTTCTAGAAATGAGGGATATGGAGACTGAAGTGGCCATGTCCTATAGCCAGGCAGGATTTCCAGTGGAGGGAGGGGACACCAATCCATCAACAAAACCTTCAACCCGAAATTTACCCTGCCTACAAAATGTGCGAGGATGAAAATGGAGCAGAGATTGTGGGAAGAGCCAAACAATGACTAGCCAACCCCATGTGAGACAGTGACTTTTTTTTTATGTTCTTGCCTTTTCTACCATATTGTTATTTTGAAACCATATTAAATGTCATCTTTTCAGGCTATTTCATTCATTTAATAGTTATTAAGATTCCACCAAGTCTTATTTTGACTTGATCATTCATTTCTTTTCATCATTGAACATCGGTTTCTTTTACGAATGTACCAGTTTGCCTATTCATTCATCTGCCAGGAAGTATTTTAGCTACCTAGAATTGTTGCAGTCATATGCTCTCTGACAAGACTTTTCTTGGGGAGACACACACATGTCTGCTCACCCATGACAGATCAATGTATAAACACCACCAGGGTCATATTAGGAGAATGAATGAGTTTGATTGGGTTACTTACAGGAGTATGAGGGAGGTGTTACTGACAGGAGCAGAAATGAGTCAAAGACAGAATCATCTCCAAAGTGCACCCCAGCATGACTGACAGCTCACAAAAAAAGGTTAACCCGAAACACACGTCACAGACTGCAGGATGCTCAACAGGTTGAAGAGTTCCTTCCCGGTGACTCAGTTGGCCTAATCCTCTTCCAGGCAGCTGGAATGAGGACTCTTGTCTCAGAGTCTTCTTTGCAGTTTGGTTTGTCTGAGAGTGTTTCTCAGGGACCCTTAATGCTTACACAGGAAAAGAGAGGGCTAACAAATCTGGCCAATTTCAAGAACTTGCTGAAGCTATTTTGAGTTGTTTACCTTCTGACTTGAATCCCTTCCCTGCAGGATAGAATAAATCAATCTCAAAAAAGAAAAACTGTTCCACAACACTGTGTATATAATTACTGTGAGGATTTGTGTGCACGTGCCTGAGACTATATGCATCATCACCTCTCTGTGTAAATACTAAGAAAAATTCTGGACAAAAATGATAAGACTAAGCTTGTCTTTGAAATATTGTCAGACTGTCTTCCAAGGTGGCTGCTCTGTTTAGCATTTCCACCGTCAACAGATGAAAGTGAATGACACATGTTCGTCATATGCTGTGTGGTCAGTGCTTTGTGTTTCAGCCACTACAAGGATAGGAACACATTGATGTCTCACTGTTGTTCTCACTGAAATTCTAGGTGACATATGATGTTGAGAATTGTAACCAGTCCATTAGTTTTCTGAACATCTTCAGTTTTCTGTTTGGATCCTTTGTCCATTTCTTTTTAATCTGGTTGGTTCAGGTTGAAATTTTAAGACTAAAACCATGTGACTGAATTGGCTTATTAGGATTATTGCCTGTTGCATCTCTTTTCCTGCAAACTATACAACTTCATTCTTTTTCCTTTCTTCCTCTTGGGTAAGTCCAGGAGTGGTATGTCTGTGTCATCTGGTAGAAGCATTTTTAGCTTTCAAGAAATCTTTATTCTAATTTCCACAGTGGATGCACTAGTTTACATTCCCACTAGGAAAATATACAGGCTCTCTTTTTTTTCTACATCCTTCTAAGTTTTGCTTGTTATTTTTTAATGAATGGTGTGTTAGTCAGGATTCTCTAGAGAAAGGAATTTATTAGAATGGCTTACAGGCTGTGGTCCAGCTAGTCCAACAATGGCTGTCTACCAACAGAAAGTTCAACAATCCATTAGTTCTTCAGTCTACAAAGCTGGTGTCTTAGCTGGTCTTCAGTATGTTCCAGATTCCTAACAAATTAGGCTCTAATGCCAGTGAACAAATGGACTTGCTAGCTAAAGCAAAAACACATAGGCAATGAAAGAGCAATCTTCCTTCTCCCATGTCCTTCATATAGCCTGCCCGCAAAAGGTGTGGCAAAGATTAAAGGTGGATCTTTCCACCTCAAAATATCTAGATTAAAGATTTATTTTCTCAGCTGGGTGGTGAGGCACAAGCCTTGAATAGGAGGCACATGGGAGGCAGAGTCAGGCAAATATCTGTGAATCTGAGGCCAGCCTGGTCAAAAGAGTAAGCTCCAGGACAGCCAAGGCTACACAGAGAAACCCTATCTCTGAAAACAAACAAAAACATGTATCTTCCACCTCAAAGATCTGGATTAGAAGTGACTCTTCCTACTTCAAATGATTTAGATATAAAAAGAATCCCTCAGACATTGCCCAACCATTTAGATTTTATATATTTCAGATGTGGTCAAGTTGGGAACCAAGAATGGCCATAATAAGTGGTATTTTGACTGGAGCAAGATGGAATCTCGATATAATTTTTATTCAAATTTATCTGAACATTTTTCATGTATATTAACCACTTGAATTTTGTCTTTTAAAAACTTTCTATTTATCTCATTTAATGGTTAATTCGCTGAGATGTTTGGCTTGGGTTTTTTGTTGTTGTTGTTGTTGTTGTTTTGGTTTTGGTTTTCTTTTTTTGGTTTCTTTAGGTCTTTGAATATCCTATACGTATTTTTCTGATTACAGCAGCAAAAAAATGTCCTCCCATTTGGCAGGCTAGTTCTTTTGTTCTACAGGTTTTTTTTTTTTTTTTCTGTAGAAAAGCTTTTAAATCCCACCAAAATTAAGTATTTTGAAGAGAGATTATAAGAGGCAGGGAATACGAATTGTCCTTCAAATGTGAACGTCATTAAGAGAGATATCAATGCCACAAGGACAACAGTCAGTATAGTACAGTAGGCTTCCAAAGCAAAAGGGACTTCAGCCTTGCCAGAGAAGGCATCTTTCCTTAAATGCTTCTGACCAAGGGGGGGCATTGTTTGATGAGGAGGCAGGCTTAGTTAAAAAGTGAGCTACCAACATCAGACAGATGACAGTGGATTCTCAGGCAGCAGGAAATGGGAGGGATTTGGACCTCATGAGAGCAGGGGAAAACTTGGGGATCAAATCAGCTCTTTGCGACTGGGCTGTAGGGCATGTGGCCAGAGCCGAGAGGCAGCAGCTCCTGTGATCTAACTCAAATGTTAGAGTCATTTCCATAGCAACTGGAGTTTCATTCAGGCACTTATAATTACACCTTACATCATGAAGTGTTTGCCTGACTTCTTCCTCTAAGAGCCTCTGAGTTTTAGATCTTACATTAAGGTCCTTCTGTAAGACCTGGTGTCTCACTGTTCAGGATCGCGCCCTTCTCAGGAACTCTCACAGACCACAGCTCAATGCAAAAGCAAGAGGTTTTATTGTTATCGCGATAGGGTCACCCCTCCAAAAGCAGGAGACGACCCTGAGCATGCAAAGCACAGGGTTTTATACCTGAAAATCAGGTCACTTTTGCTCTATAGTTTACAGCTGGTTGTAGATAGTTCACAGCTGGTTGTTTCTCAGAACAGTTCACCCCACCCTTCAAGAGCTCTCTGCACCTGGCTTCAATTCAAAGAATCACAGTTGTTTCTCATTCCCAGGTGGTCCCTCATTCCCCCCTTTTCTTTTTGCCTCAATTTTAACCCTAAAATTGTGGATCAACCTCAAGGAGAGGTTGATACTGTCTCTGGAGCATCAGGACCTAAACTGCATTTATACATTCCCTGACACAGGAGTACTGGTCGGAGAGTTTATTGTCCCTGGTGAGTTTCAGTTTTAGCGGGTTGCTGGAGGCTTGGACTTGCCAGGTGTCTGCAGGTTGATGAAGAGCTGGCTTGATGTGTGACCCATGGATCCAAGATGTGATGCCCTCTACTTTGGCGGCAGTTGGTTCCAGATTCTGGCTGCGGTGTCGTCACACATACCAGATCTCCAACCTGGAACTGATGGGGCACATCCAAGGACCCAGGCTCATATGCTCTGCCAACCTTGCTCCAAATTTCTTTCTGAATAAGCTGCAGTCCTTTCAGCCTGGACAACAAGTCAGAGTTACCACTGGTTATGTCAAGGGGGTCCCTAAGAAGAGTCAGGGGAGCAAGAACCCCATATAGTAGTTTGAAGGGAGTCAGGCCCAGTAAGGAGGGAGTATTTCTGACTCTAAAAGGGGCCAAGGGAAGGAGCACCACCCAGTCACTGCCAGTCTCCACGGTCAATTTGATGAGAGTCTCTTTTAGAGTTCTATTCATTCTTTCTACCTGTCCTGAACTTTGGGGTCTATAAGCACAGTGAAATTTCCAATCGAGCCCCAGAAACCTGGCCACCTCCTGACTTACCTGAGCAACAAAGGCCAGCCCCATTGTCTGACCCAATTACCTTTAGAATACCGAACCAAGGAAAAATGTCTTCCAGAATCTTTTTGGCTACGACCAGAGTGGTTTCTTTCTTTGTGGGAAAAGCTTCCACCCATCCTTCTGACAGGGTTCACACTCCTGAGTCACTCTCTCAATCAGGGCAGTGAGGTTTAGTATTCGGTACTGGGATTGGTGGGCAATTTCAACCAATTTCTTTGCCCCAAGTGAGTTCACTTACGCATCTGAGTTATTAATTTCTCATCATCTTTCTGTGGTAGAATGATCTTACCTTTGGAGTCAATCCATGCCCCCACATTGGTGTCAAATATCCTGTTTTTGCCATATTAGCTTCAAGTCACTTTCTGAGTAGTTTAGTCGTTCTTCTCTGGGCAGCTCAGCGGTCAGTACCACTAGGACAGAGTTTCCTCTGGCGGCTGCTTTAGCCTCCTGATCGGCCATGATATTCCCCTTTGATGCCCTGGAAGTTCCCTTCTGATGTCCTGATGCTTACTTTGGCGGACAGCAACAAGGCATTGAGCAAAGCCAGAATCTCAAGTCCTTTTGCCATCCCTGTTCCTCTGCTAGAACCTGCAAACAATCATGCTCCAGGAGCTGGATTTCTGGATCCGGCAATAAGGTGGCAGGGTTTAGCCCTGTCGCCGGGGCAAAAGTGACTATCGTTATTCAAGAGAAAAGCCTGGTAATGCGTCATGTGGGCATTCATGAGCCAGTGATCAGGTGGCTGCCTATGACACTCTCAAGGGCATGAGGAGCACAGATGGTGAGGTCCTGTCCCAGAGTCAGTTTGTACTAGTGCCGCCACTGCCACTACTATCCGCGGGCAGGTTGGCCATCCTGCCGCTACTGAATCAAGCTCTTTGGATAGGCTACCAGTCTCTTCCAGGGTCCAATTTTCTGTTAGCCCCCCTTTTGGCCATTCCCTGATTCTCGGCCACACAGAGATGGAAGACTTTTGTCACATCAGGGAGTCCCAATGCTGGGGCTGACATTAAAGCTTGTTATCAAATGCAGCTTGTTCATCCTTTCCCCAGATGAAAGTGTCGTTGCCCTTTGTAAGGGCATACAGAAGGGCTGCCATCTTGGCAAATCCCGGAATCCACAGCCGGCAAAACCCCGCTGTACCTAAAAATTCCCTCAGTTGTTTAGTAGTCCTCAGAGGGGGGATATGAAATACAGTCTCTTTTCTAGCCTCCGACAGCCATCTCTTTCCCGCTCAATATATATCCCAGATAACTGACCTGTTTCCTGCAGAGCTGGGCCTTTTTCACCAATGCTCTGTAGCGGAGCTCACACAGCTCTTGCAACAGCCGGTGGCTTCATCAAATATGGTCCATGTAAGCTGGCCCAAGACCCCTGAGTCCAGGTCTTTCCATTCAAAAGCGAAAATGTCTTGGCTAGTTGGGCTAAGTTGAAGGCAAAAGAATCCTTAAGGTCCAGGACTGTATACCAAACCCTGTCAGGGGGAAGGGAACTCAACAGGTTATACGGGTTGGGCACGGTAGGATGTAAGTCCATGACCTGTTTGTTAACTTCGCTCAAGTCCTGAACGGGTTGATAGTCGTTGCTCCCAGGCTTCCGAACTGGCAGCAATGGAGTATTCCAGGCGGATTGGCACCTTCTGAGCACCCCTAGGTCAAGGAGCCGTTGTATGTGAGGGCGGAATCCGTCATGGGCTTCCTTAGACATTGGATATTGCCGCACCCCGATCGGGGTAGCCTGAGGCTTCAGCTCTATCTGAACTGGGGGCTGTATTCAGATGGAGAAGCTGCCTCCCGGCAGCCGACTCCTACAGATAGAATCTGGAGCATCCTCTAGTTCCCAGATACAGAGTGGTATACCAGAAGTCAGACTAGTTCCGAGCTCGACCTCCGAGCCCAGTCTGATGACGGTTGGGAAGGGGCACGTTATCTCCCGGCCAACCGCACCAAAAATGTAAGACCTGGAGTCTCACTGCTCAGGATCGTGTCCTTCCCAGGAACTCTCACAGACCACAGCTTGATGCAAAAGCAAGAGGTTTTATTGTTATCGCGATAGGGTCACCCCTCCAAAAGCAAGAGACGACCCTGAGCATGCAAAGCACAGGGTTTTATACCTGAAAATCAGGTCACTTTTGCTCTATAGTTTACAGCTGGTTGTAGATAGTTCACAGCTGGTCATTTCTCAGAACATTCACCCCACCCTTCAAGAGCTCTCTGCACCTGGCTTCAATTCAAAGGATCACAGTTGTTTTTTCTCATTCCCAGGTGGTCCCTCACTTCAACGATTTAGAGTAGGGTTTTTTGTTGTTGTTGTTTTGTTTTGTTTTTTAATTTTTTATGTATTACAATTTATTCACTTTGTATCCCAGCCATAGCCCCCTCTCACTTCCCCTCCAAATCCTGCCCTCCCTCCCTCTTCTTTTCCCATACCCCTTCCCCAGTCCACTTATAAGGAAGGACTTCCTCCCCTTCCATCTGACCCTAGCCTATCAGATATAGATTAGGTCCAGTTTATCTTTTTTCTTTTTTTCTTTTTCATAGTGAAAAATAGGTGTCTAGTTAATCTTCATCACATGGATACCCAGTTTTCCTAGCACCATTTACTGAAGAAGCTGTTTCGTCAATGACCTGGTGACTATATTTGTATGAGCTTATTCTGTTTCACTGATTTATTTGTCTGTTCTCTGCCAGTAACCCCTTAACAGGATTACTTTGGTTTTTCAGTAAGTTTCATATGATCTCTAAGCTGAGTAGTTTATGTTTCCAATACGTCACAGTACTGAAAGAACTCTAGGATAGTCTAGGGTTTTTGTTTGTTTCGTGTTATGTTTTATATATATATGTGTATATATATATATATATACATATATATATACAACCCAGCAAGCCTAGGGTACAGCAGTAGCTCATCAGACAAGGCATTTCATTGTCTAAACAATGTCATCTTTGAGGTAGCATTGTTAGCTTCCTGAATAGATGTAAAAACATTATTTTAAAAAAAACTATAAGTGAGATAACTAGCAAATGAGGGAGCCTAATTTGAGACTCATGATGATATAGTTCTAAACTTCATGATTCATATGGGGTTTCCTTGCTTTGAATATGAGAGCAAGTGACAGCAAGAATCACGGCAGCAACTTGTCTGTAGTTATGGGGAGTAGCTCCAAAAGAATTAGTCAAAAGTAGAAGAGGACAGTAAGAATTACATGCCAGTGTTCCCTTCTGACACTTTTCAAAATATGTGTAATGCTTTTTGAATTTCTCATGTAAATATCATAAAAAACTAAGTTAACTTCAAACATGGCCACTGGTAAATGTGATCAAGTTATCTTTAAATCCGTAACTACATGGATATATTTTCACATTGGGAGAGCAGAAAAATAAGCTGGTCTTTACTCCTCTGTTCAATTCTTTGGAACAGAATTTGCCGTGTTGGAGTTGATCTGAACGATAGACTGCTAAGCTTTCACAGTGCAGACAATAATTTTCCCCAACAAGAGTGGCTCAATAATTTTTCTCAAAATTGGATAAAGCAGCACGAAGGCTGTGATGAAGAATGAAACCAACTTGCTCAAGCTTAGTTTTCCCAAAGCATGACATGACATAATACTGTGATGGCTGGTTTAATGGCAAGTGCACATAAGCTAAAGTCATCTGAGAGGAGGAAACCTCAACCAAGAAAACGCCTCCATAAGATCAGGCTGTAGGCAAGTCTGTAGAGCATTTTCCCAATTAGTGGTTGATGGGGGAGGGCCCAACCATTGTGCATGCTGCATGCCGCCATGCATGGACGGTGGTCCTGAGTTTTGTGAGAAGGCCAGCTGAGCAGGCCAGTAAGTAACTCTCCTCTTCTACACCAGCTCCCACATGCAGGTTCTGCCCTGCTTGAGTTCCTGTCCTGACTTTCCTCGGTGATACACTGTGACATGGAAGTGTAAGCAAAATAAGCCCTTTCCTCCCAAGTTGCTTTCGGTCATGGAGTCTCATCACAGCAATAGTTAACCTAACTAAAAAAAAAAAAAAAAACAGTCTGTTTTCAGTGTGTATTACATATGTGAGTGCAAAATCGCCAATTACATCAAATTTTGTTTTCATTCTGTTATTCTTTTTCCTGATAATGATAAAACTAGCTCCTTCCACACTAGTAGGGGTCACTCAACCTGGAGCCACAGTAATTAGGACAGAGCATTCCTAGTGCAGATCATTTACCTGCCTCCCCCAAGAGCTGCCACAGGCTTTCATTATTAGATTAAATGTCACAGAAACATATCCTTCCAGCTTAAACAGCCAAGAGCTATTGTTACTCTTTTCACAAAAAAGAGAAACTTGGTCTCATGTCCACAATCATCTTATCCTATAATAAGTAGCAGGCTTGTTGAATTTGTAACTAGATGGCTCTAATGTTTGTATTTGATAAAAAGAGCAATATCTTTATTCGATGTCTTAGAAGAAAGCCCAGGAAAAGGATGTAAAAGAAAAGAATAAAAGCACACATCCACTCTTGATTTTTCTAGAATTTGTCATTTGGCTGGAGATGGGGAGAGTGATAAATATTAATATATGACAGATGTTACTGTGTTGTTATCAGTTGCCACATGCTAAAATTCCAGAGCCATTAGACAAGTTAATTAACTTTGATAGAAATTAATAAAGACTGGTAATGGTCAAAATTTCAATGAAACCTCTTCAAAGCTGATAAAAGACTATTTTTGCTATTGCTAAGTCTCTTCTTTTTAGTAACATGTTTTAGTCACAAGCACTCAAAAAATTGATAAGTCAACATTTCAACATCATTACTGACCTTAAAGCTACTTATAACTTTCAAAGATATAATTCTATAGCATTTTAAAACATACAACTTAATTCAGATGAAATTATTAATGACTAGAAATATTAGTTCAAGAATCTGCAGAAGACTTGACTATGAGAAAGAGTGTAATTGTGAAAGGATTCAGTATGCAGACCCAAGAAAGTCAAAGTCATCAGCAATAGCAGTTTGTCTAAAAGGCTCAACTGAGTGATCATAACATACAAAAAGTACAGAGGTGTTGAAAATTTTGTCCATTGTGTAAATGCAAGTTAAAATACTTTGGGATTAATTTCACCCAATCAGAATAGCTACCAGCAAGAAAAAAAAAAAGGCTAGTGAGGCTGTGAAAAATGAACATTCTCCATTACTGGTGAGGATATCGACTGAGCCCCTGTGGAAAAAACTGTGGAGTTGCTTCAAATAAGTTGATCTATTATGTAACCCATTTCTAAAACTCCTGGGTTTATGCCCAAAGGACTGTTATTTCTGTTTATACCACAGAAATAACTCTGTTTCACTATGTACAATGCACTAGCCAGGATGTTGAATGAGCCTGACTTGAAAAGTTAAATGCATGTGTATATTTAGATCTGGATTCTGCATATAAAAGAAAACATGGAACATTTGTCTTTCCCCATCCCATTATCCTTGTCCCCTTTCTAGCAACTGCTTAGTCCATTTCTTTGCCCTAAATAGTCATTCTAATCTTTCCGTGTTCAGATTTTACACATAAGAGAAAACTTGTAATGCTGTCTTTCTAAGTCTACCTTATTTTGCTTAATGTAATGATTTCCACTTTTAGAATCAATTAGACTCATTTCTTTATAGATTAATAAAACTCCATTGTGGACATGTACCACATTTTATGTATTCATTCACCTCTTGATGAACATCTAGGTTGATTCCCATTGTACTAACCTATTGTGAATGGTACCACAATAAACATGAAAATGCAAGTGTCCTTGGTATGTATTAAATTTGTTTCTTTCAGCTATATACCCAGGAACAAGATTGGTGGAGTATTGATGATGGTAGATTTGGGGGGTTGGGTTTTGTTTTCTTTTTTGTGATGAGAAACCTGCATATTAATCTCTACAGTGGCTGCACTAATTTGCATACCCACTAGAAATGTATAGAGATCTTCTTTCGTCATATTCTTGACAGCCTTTGTTGTTGTTCGCTGTCCTGATGGTAGCCCGCTGTGACTAGAGTGGAGTGGGATTTCAATACAGTTTGATTTGCACTTCCCAGATGTCTAAGGTAAGGAACAGTTTTTTTCATCCTTTGCATCTCTTTAGCACTATCTATTTAATGTATTTATTAGTTAGATTGATGCTTTTTTAATTCTTTAGATATTCTAGATATTAACTCCCTTTAGATATATGTCTGGCAGCTATTTTCCTCCATTCTGTAGTTTATCTCTTTGTCAGTTACTTCCTCTGTTTTGCAGAATCTTTTTAGTTTCATGCAATACCACCCGTGGATGCACACTACTATTTCTTGGGCTACTGCAACCTGATTCAGAAAGTCTTTGACTATGCATATATCAAGAGGCATTTTCCCTATTTTTTACTCTAACAGAATATGTTTCAGGTCTTACATTCAGGATTCAGTCCTTTATGTAGACATGGGTTTTGTGCATTGTGAGAGATAAGTACCTAGTTACTTTCTTTTGCTTTCAGGTGTCCAGTTTTCTCAGCACCATTGTTCAAGAGGCTGTCTTTTCTCAACTATGTATATTTTGTCAAAAATGCAATGGCAATAGTTGCCTGGGTTTAGATGTGAGTTTTCTATTCTTGGCTTTTGGTCTACACATTTGTTTATATCTGAATGTGATGCTTTTTGTTACAGTCTTCTCTGCACCTTATCTTCAAGTCGGCCATAGCAATACTGCCAGCATTGTTATTTTGTTCAGAGCTTATTTTCTTCAGACTATCTGGGACCTTTTGCATTTCAATATGGGCTTTAGAGGTATTTCTTCTATTTCTGTGGAGAATATCATTGGGATTTTCATAGGGATTATGTTGAACCTGTAGATCACTTTTGGTCATGTAGCCATTTTCACCTTATTAGATCTTTTAGGCAGTGACAATGTGAAATCTTTCCATCTTCTAGACCAGTGGTTCTCAACTTTTAGGTCAAAAGCCCTTTGGGGTTAAAGGATCCTTTCACAGGGTTGTATATCAGATACTCTGCATATCAGATATTTTACATTACAATTCAATAGTAAATAACAGTAACAAAATTGCAGTTATGATGTAGTGATGAAAATAATTTTATAGTTGGGGGTCACCACAACATGAGGAAATGTATTAAAGGGTCAGAGCATTAGAAGGTTGAGTATCACTACTGTAAAGTCTTCACTTTCATTAATTAGATCTTTTAAATATTTCATTATAAAAATCATTCATGTCTTTGTAGGTTTACTACTAATATTTTGTAGGTTATTGTGAATCAGATTGTTTCCTTGATTTCTTTTTCATCATGTTTGTTTTAGTGCATAAAAAGCTATTGATAGCTGTATGTGGGCTTTGCGTCCTTCTACTTTGATAAAGTGTTCATCAGATTTAATAGTTCACTAGAAGAGTACTTGGGTCTTTTAATTAAAGGCTATAGCATCTTTATTGAATGATACTTTCCTTTCTCCTTTCCTATTTCTTTGTATTTTATTTATTTCTCTTACCTTATTGTTCTTGCTGAAACTTCAGTCTTCATATCCAATAGAAGAAATGGTGGATACCCTTATATATTGCTGATTTTAAGGAAATGCTTTCATTTTTTCTCCAATTAATGTGTTGTTGGTTTTAGATTTACTGTACCTTTGTTTATTCCATTTCCAGGTTTGTTGTTTTTTTCAGCAATGTTTATCATGACAAGATATTGAAACTTGTCAAAGGCTTTTCTGAATCTTTTGAGACAATCATGTAACTTCTGTCCCTGAGTCTATTACACTTGCTGGTTTGAACTCTCTTGCATCATCAATGTAAAATCATAGTGATCACTTTAATATGTTGTTGAATTTGATTTGCATGTATTCCATTGAGAATTTTTGTATCAGTGTTCAGCATGGAAAGTCCCCTATAATTTTGTTTGGATAAGGTAGCCAATAAAATTCTAAACCTTACAAGCTTTAACAAGACACTCATAGTCAGTATTGGTAGAGAAGATAATTTAAATTAGCCTAGCACCCATAGGTGACCAATTAAAAATAAGAACAAAATAAGAAAAGTCCGACATTAAAGAAATGAAAGAAAACTAAGAACCGTAGCATCAGTGGACTTGGGGAGGGGCATGCATGCAGAAACGGGAGGGAGGGTGGGATCGGGAGAGGAGGAGGGAGAGGCTTATGGGGGGATACAAAATTAATAAAGTGTAATTAATAATAATAAAAAAGAAGACAAAAAAAAGAACCGTAGCAGCTTTATTTGTAATAGCCAAAAGCTGGAAATAGCCCAGATGCCCCTCATTTGAGGAATGGATACAGGAATTGTGGTACATCTACACAATGGAATATTAGTCAGCAATAAAAAACAAGGAAATCATGAAATTTGCAGGTAAATGGTGGGAACTGGAAAAGATCATCCTGAGTAAGGTATCCCCAAAGCAGAAAGACACACAGGGTATATCACTCATAAGTGGATACTAGACATATAATATAGGATAAACATACTAAAATTTGTAGACCTAAGGAAGCTAATCAGGAAGGAGGACTCTGGCTAAGATGCTCAATCCCCATTCAGAAAGGCAAAGAGGATGGACATTGGAGGAAGGAGAAAACAGGGAACAGGACAGGAATCTACCACAGAGGGCCTCTGAAAGGCTCTACCCTGCAGGATATTAAGATGCTGAGATTCATAGCTAAACTTTGGGCAGAGTACAGGAAATCTTATGAAAGAAGTGGGATATAGTAAGATCTGGAGAGGACAGGACAGCAACAGATCCAAAAAGTCTGGGCACAGGGGTCTTTTCTAAGACTGATTCAACTTCAGCCAAGGACCACTCATGGAGATGGCCTGGAACCGCTGCACAGAGGTAGCCCATGGCAGCTCAGTGTCCAAGTGGGTTCCATAGAAGTCTCTGACAGGAACTGATTGGCCTGCTCTTTGATCACCTTCCCCTGAGGGGGGAATAGTCTTACCAGGCCACAGAAGACAATGCAGCCACTCCTGATGAGACCTGATAGAATAGGATCAGAGGGAAGGGAAGGAGGACCTCCCTTTTCAGTGGACTGGGAGAGGGACATGGGTGAGGAAGAGGGACGGTGGGATTGAGAGGGAATAATGGAGGGGGGGATACAAAGGGGGGTACAGGATACAAGGGGGATACAAAGTGAGTAACTGTAACTAATAAAAATAATTAAATAAAAAAGGAATGACTAAGTCAGGATAGAGAAGTCTGAATTCAGGGGATGTAGGGGATATTCTACAGTCTATGGCCCTGTCTCAACTACACCCTTGGAAGGGATTTTATTGAAAGAACCTCTGCTTTCCAAGAAGTTTGTCTTGGGGATTGAGGTAGACTTTTTAATTAAGGACAGATACACCCCTAAAAAAGGTAAACTTATGTGTTTTTTAATTATTTTATTATTTGAAGTTGCATAATCTTAACATGAGCAGCATTTTAAGTCTGAAGTTTTCAGTGTGGTCATATCTATAAGTGTTCTGCTTTAGTTGTACTCAAAATTGTTGGTACTTGCACTTGAAGCATTTGGAGATAAGATAGGAAAATTTCTAGTGTTGTTTTTTTTTTGGTGTTGGTGGTGGTGGTGATGGTGGTGGTTTTAGATTTTTTTTTGCTTGTTTATTTGTTTTTGTTTTGTCTTTTGTAATAAGTGCTGGTCACAGTAATTCTCTGCCTTTGAACTGGAAAGTCACAATTCTCAAGTGTAATAAGCATACCATACAATGTGATCCACCATATTAACAAACTGAAAGAAAAAAAAACCGCATGATAATCTCCCTAGATGCTGAAAAAGCCTTTGACAAAATCCAACACCCATTCATGTTTAAAGTATTGGAGAGATCAGGGATACAAGGCACATATCTAAACATAGTAAAGGCGATATACAGCAAGCCTATAGCCAACATCAAACTGAATGGAGAGAAACTTAAAGCAATCCCACTGAAATCAGGTACAAGACAAGGCTGCCCACTCTCTCCATATCTCTTCAACATAGTGCTTGAAGTCCTTGCTAGAGCAATAAGACAGTTGAAGGAGATTAAGGGGATACAGATTGGAAAACAAGAAATCAAATTATCACTATTTGCAGATGACATGATAGTATACCTGAGTGACCCCAAAAACTCTACCAGGGAACTCCTACAGTGGATAAACACCTTCAGCAAAGTGGCCGGATACAAAATTAACTCAAAAAAATCAGTAGCCCTCCTATATACAAAAGACAAAAGGGCTGAGAAAGAAATTAGGGAAACAACACCCTTCACAATAGCCACAAATGACAAAAGGTACCTCGGAGTAACCCTAACCAAGGAAGTCAAAGACTTGTATGAAAAAAATTTCAAGTCTCTGAAGAAAGAATTAGAAGAAGATATCAGAAGATAGAAAGATCTCCCATGCTCATGGCTTGGCAGGATTAACATAGTAAAAATGGCCATCTTACCAAAAGCAATCTACAGATTCAATGCAATTTGCATCAAATTGCCAACACAATTCTTTACAGGCCTGGAAAGAAAAATTCTCAACTTCATATGGAATAACAAGAAACCCAGAATTGCTAAAACAATCCTCTACAATAAAAGATCTTCTGGAGGTATCTCCATCCCTGATCTTAAGTTGTACTGTGGAGCAACAGTTTTAAAAACTGCATGGTACTGGCATAGAAACAGAATGGTGGATCAATGGAACCGAACAGAGGACCCAGAAATAAACCCACACACTTATGGACACCTGATCTTTGACAAAGACGCCAAAACCATACAATGGAAAAAACATAGCATCTTCAACAAATGGTGCTGGTCCAACTGGATGTCTACATGTAGAAAAATAAAAATAGATCCATACTTATCACCCTGCACAAAACTGAAGTCCAAGTGGATCAAAGACCTCAACATAAAACCAGACACATTAAATCGGCTAAAAAAAAAAAAGTGGGGAATACCATAGAACTCATTGGTACAGGAGAAAACTTCCTGAACAGAACACCAAGAGCACAGGCTCTAAGAGCAAAAAATCAATAAATGGGACCTCATGAAACTGAAAAGCTTCTGCAAAGCAAAGGACACCGTCATCAAAACAAAGCAACTGCCTACAGATTGGGAAAGAATCTTCACCAACCCTTTATCTGATAGAGGACTCACATCCAGTATCTATAAAGAACTAAAGAAGCTGAAAAGCAGCAAACCAAGTAATCCACTTAAAAAATGGGGAACAGAGTTAAACAGAGAATTCTCTGTAGAGGAATATCGAATGGCAGAGAAGCACTTAAAGAAATGTTCAACCTCATTAGCCATTAGGGAAATGCAAATCAAAACAAACCTGAGATTTCACCTTACACCCATGAGAATGGCTAAGATCAAAAACTCAAGTGACAACACATGCTTGAGAGGTTGTGGAGAAAGGGGAACCCTTCTCCACTGCTGGTGGGAATGTAAACTTATACAACCACTCTGGAAATCAATCTGGCGCTTTCTCAGACAAGTAGGAATAGCGCTTCCCCAAGATCCAGCCATACCACTCCTGGGCATATATCCAAAAGAGGCTCAAGTACACAAAAAGGAAATTTGCTCAACCATTTTTGTAGCAGCTTTATTTGTAATAGTCAGAAGTTGGAAACAACCCAGATGCCCCTCAACTGAAGAATGGATGCAGAAATTGTGGTACATCTATACAATGGAATATTACTCAGCAGTGAAAAATAAGGAAATCATGAAATTTGCAGGTAAATGGTGGGACCTGAAAAGGATCATCCTGAGTGAGTTGTCCCAGAAGCAAAAAGACACACACGGTATATACTCACTCATATAGACATACAACATAGGACAAACCCACTAAAATCTGTGCATCTAAAGAAACTAAGCAAGAGAGAGGACCCTACCTAAAACGGTCAATCCCCATCCTGAAAGGCAAAGAGGATGAACATCAGAAGAAGAAGAAAACAGGAAAAAAACTAGGAACCTTCTACAGAGGGCTTCTGAAAGCCAGAAGAAGAAAACAGGAAACAAACTAGGAACCTACCACAGAGGACCTCTGAAAGCCTCTGCCCTACAGATTATCAAAGCAGATGCTGAGCCTGATGGGCAATTGTTGGGCAGAGTGAATAGAATTTTATGTAAGAACTGGGAAATAGTAAGAGCTGGAGAGGACAGGGTCTCCACAAGGAGAGCAACAGAACCAGAAAATTTGAACACAGGGAACTTCCCAGAGACTCATACTCCAACCAAGGACTATTCATGGAGATAACCTGGAACCCCTGCACAGATGTAGCCCATGGCAGTTCAGTGTCCAAGTGGGTTACATAGTAATGGGAAGAGGGACTGCCTCTGACATAATCTGATTGGCCTGCTCTCTGGTCACCTCCCCCTGAGGAAGGAACAGCCTTACCAGGCCACAGTAGAGGACAATGTAGCCACTTTTGATGTGACCTGATAGACTAAGATCAGAAAGGAGAGGAGAACCTCCCCTATCAGTGGACTTGGGGAGTGGCATGCATGCAGAAAGGGGAGGGAGGGTGGGATCAGGAGGGGAGAAGGGAGGGGCTTATGGGGGGATACAAATTGAATAAAGTGTAATTAATAAAAAAAAAAAGAAAAAGGAAAATGAATACTTTCTGCTTAAGGTTTTCACAATGGAAAATAATCAATTAGATTTTCTTCAATAAATATACTAGAGATCTGTATTTATTTATAACATCTTAGGCATCAAAATTATGGCATCTAGTATAAAGCCCCATTGTAGCCAGTCTTCTGTTGCTCTCCGTTTATTTCCCCACTCTTTTTTCACACTCTATAATAGATAAGAGAGAAACACCAGATAGAAGAGAAACAAAGAAAGAAGGGAGAGAAAAATTAGGAAAATCTATGAAACTACTATCTTTTCTTTCTCCTTTGACCATGGCTACTAACAAACCTCAACCAATCTCCCGAAACAACCAACAACCACTGACTCCTGGGGCCCTAGCTTTATGTACCTTCTGAAACTTTTCTAGAATTCCAAAGGTCACACAGTCACAGAAACTATTTGCAGCTGGCAAAGCATGAGGCAAACCATATTCTCACACCTGGGATTAAAACAAAGACACATTCTTATAATAGTTCTTAAAATATTAAAGAAACCCAAAGTCCAGCATTCTCAGTGTACCCCTTCTTTCTCAGTTCTAACACTACATTAACCTCCAGTACCAGGAGCTAAGCATTCCTTACCATAAGACAACTTCTATTTCTCATGACAGTGGAAAGCCCCAAGTTATCACTTAATGTCCCATTCATTAGTTTAAAGATACAACTGTATCTAATGTCATCCATTAGATACAACTAAAGAGCAGCCAAATGGAAGATGTGACAAGGGAAAGAGTGAGGAGACTCTCAAGTTGTTTCTGAGAACACCACTCCCCTATCACCTACAAATTTTCTAAACACAACTGTTTAAAGACTTTTACAGAAAATGCACTGTAAATCTTTCCACAAAGGAAAGATTGGTTATACAGTTTGCCATTAATGAGGGATTCAATCATCAGCCAACCTTCAGTCACTCTCTAGAGTTCAGGAATGTGGAGCTACAGTTCCAATCTTCTAACCGTGCCTCGATCTTTCTGGCTGTCAGTCTCTGGTCCCAGTCATTAACAACCCCATTAGCATGTAAAGAACATTCATCACTTCAGAGAATACAAAAGGTTTGTGTGGTGTGGTCCCATAACTGGAACAAGACTAATATGTAGCAGCAGGAGGTATTTGTGAAATTCCAAAATGCAAAATTATGCTTTACTCAGTCTTACAAAGCCCATTTGAGAGACAAGCACAATCTGAAAACACATTTCTTTCTGCTACACTTGTGATTATATTATATGCGCTATTAAACTTTTTCATAGCCTATGTGATTAGAGTCTTTTCTCTCTGTAGTTTCCAGTAGTTGATACTGATCAAAGATAAACCTGACATAGAAATTATTTTAGTGACTTTATGCATCAAGCTTAGCTGTCAAATGGTATGTCAAAACTCTTAGCTGGTATTTTCTTTTGAAACAAATTGAAAGTGGGGAAAGAAAAAAAACATGGAAATTCTGTCTTGACTGATACTAATAAATATTTTTGAAGCCAACTTCAGCACAAATGAAGAAGGATTACTCTGGGGTAAAAACATACAGCAAAGTGAAAAGGCACAAAAGAGAGAAGCCACTTTCCAAAAAATGATCTCAGTGGGTGGAATGAAAATAAAAAAGCAGCACCATTTGTGCAGACCTTCCGATAAGGAAGAGTGTGGAGATGTTGCTGTAGATCCTGCTACCATGTCTAAAAACAGGAAGTCAATTGATGAAGAACACTGTAATTACTATGTCAAGATAGAGAAGAAACTATGAGTAGAGAACTACAATGAATTACATTAGCCAGGGTTTTTAGGGTCAAACTCTGAGCCCTCTAGGCCTGAACAACTAGACTCACCAATCATGATCAATTAAAATGACATGTAATAGTAAAATAGAGTGAAAGGATTTCTTTTTGATGTAGCCACAGTGGGAAGAAGAACAAGTAATATGGTCCAACTGATACCCAAGTTTTATCTTTAGGACACTGATGTGAGGTTCAACTTTAAACAGGGAACAAGAAGGGTGTCAACTAAGAAGTTCTTATCAAGGTGTGGAACCTCCCTCCTCCATCATTTACTCATGATTTTGTCCTGTTAAATGGTCTGAAAAGTTATTAGACCTGCAGGAAATCATCCCTCCTCCAAAAAAGAGCTTCTTCCTTTAGCTGTCACAGGCCTTCAGTCTTTTTATGCTAGCATGAGATTCCTGATATATCCAAATTTTTTCTGGACCATTATCTCAAAAGGCTAATAGGCAAAAGAGGAGTACAAGCCTCTTTCTTTATAATATTGTCACTCCTCCTAAGATAGATAACAGTTTCAGGAAATGTTACCTTACAATATAGCACAATGGTATACTGATTATATTAAATTTTAATTTAATATGTTGTATTGGGAAAGTAGAGCAAAAAGCCTTGGGAAAGGCCTTACTAATTCTCTCATCTGATTAAAGACTGGATCCACTAAGGAAGAAATTATTTCCTTTAATTCTTTCTCTCAGTTTTCATCCTCAGAACTCATACCTACAAGAAAGAATACTAAAGACTATAACCACACCTGGACAGATTTTATCATAATCAACCCTCAACTCCTACATAAAATCATTTACTAATTTTCATCTGAGCATTGGACAAATTCACTCATTCAAAATTATTAATTCCCCTTTAAAGTCTCTCCCTCTTTGTTTCTACTTTACAAACAAATGTTTATGAGTTCTTGGACTTTGATGGGTTATTAGATACTGTCATTCCCCTAATGTAAGGTTTGTTAGTTAGTGTGTGTCTATGATAAAACACATTACATAGGCAATATAAGGGGAAATGACCACTTGGAATTGTGGTTGCAGAGATCTCAGTTCATGGGTATTGGTTTCATTGATTCTGGGTCTACTGTGAGGCCAAACGTCCACAGTGGGAGCATATGGCAAAAGCCACTTACCTCATGATGGACAGGGAGCAAAGAGCTAATAAGTGACTGGGAACATGCTGTGATTTTTAACTGCATGCCCCCAGTGGCCTGTCTCCTCCAGTTATAACCACCTCTTTACGTTTCCTAAATAGTAGTATCAGCAGAGGTCTGAGTGCTTGTAGTGGTTTAAATAGTAATGGTCTCCATAGTCTCAAGTATTTAAATGCATGATCATTAGGGAATGATGCTACTTGAAAGAGATTAGTAGGTGTGGCGTTGTTGGAGGAAGTGTGTCACTGGGTATTGTTTTTAACAAAATCTCCATCATTAGATTTTACCAATAAAGACTAGGAGCCGGATGCTGGAGTGAAAGCCTGCTACCTCAGAGAGTAAGAGAAAGTACCCAGCTGACCTTCCTCCTCAGCTGATAAGAAGCTCTCCTTCTCTATGCTATTTCAGAAACTCTCAAACTGAATGTCCCTCCCTTTTACTTCCTATGTGTCTCTATCTGTCCTCCTGACTTCCTCTTACTCTCTCTGGGTTTTTTTTTTTTCCTGTGTTCATCCCTGTCAACTGGTTACTTGCTTCCCCGCTTTCCTATGGTTTACTTTATTTAATCCTGTTTATAATAAGCAGAGAGTTCTTGGATTAAAGGTGTGTGCTAGGGCTGAGACACACTACAACTAAAATACATTTTCCAGTAAACAACACAATCTGGAGGTTCAAAATGTAATCAAATATCCTAACAACTGGGGTTAGGCTCAGAAATTTCTTTCTTTCTTTCTTTATTTATTTATTTATTTATTTTGGCTCAGGGATTTCAAAAGCTCAAGCTTCTCTCTCCCCCCTCCTCTCTCTTTCACACACACATACTACCTACTGCCTGTGGGTCCAGATGTAGAAATATCACCTAATCTCCAGTACCATGTCTGCCTATATGCCACCATGCTTACTCAATGATGCCAGTAGATGTTTAAATCTCTAAACTGTAAGCCATCCCCAATTAAATGTTTTCCTTTATAAGAGTTGCTGTGGTTGTGATGTCTCTTTACAGCAACAGAAGATTAACTAAGGCACACATGAGTCTATGGAGGAATTTCAGGTACAGACTGTAATATCCATGTACACTTATTAATTAAATATATTTGTGGAATGTTTTTCAATTAATCTATTATTAATTTATTCCAGAAAACTTTCAGATCATGAAGAGGGAATTCAACTCCCCTCATTTTTGCAACATTTATAACCCCAAAAAATTGTCAATAACAACAACAAACACACACACACACATGCACATATGCACATGCATGCTCACACACACCAATTTATAGAACTCTACTAAATTCAGCATGGTGGAATATACCTAATCCAAAATATTTGGATGGTCAGGCAAAAAGATCACATTTTAACTATATAAAGACTCCATCTCCACGAACAACAAAACAAACAAACAAAAACCTCTGGAGGGTCAAGGAGATTTCCTGACACCAGACTGAATGTTGGGCCTCCTCTGTATTATTTATTTTGTAATAGCTGACCATGAAACAATTCTGATCACTAAAAAGCAAGCAATAATTTAAATGATAGCAACAGTTAGTAACAGGATAAATTTAAAAGATTTTAGTAGCTCTCTGAAGGTCTCTTCAACCTCTGTTCCTCCAGAGCCAATCCCCCAGTTTCATCCTAAAATCTGCAATGGAATACCTCTGGCAGCCTTCTCTGCCCTCCCATTCCTCTACCCTGTAGATCCCACAGATCTTTCCCTTCTAACCTTCAGTTTCTTTGTCCCAGCTCTCAACCCCAGAAAGTACCCTCTGCTAACCCAAGGGCCACTCCTGCCAGGGGAAAAATATAGGCTGATTGAGTTCTATACCCCTCCTTCTGCTCTTCCAGACCCAGTCTGCCCAGTCTCATCCCCAGCACTGTAGCATAAAACCTGCTATATTCTCCTTTTCCTCTTTACCCCATTCCCAAAGTATCACAAAGATATTCTCCCACAGCCTTCCTTTCCCCAGCTCATCTCATTACACCAGCCTGCAACATCAGGGGGCATTCACTGGGAATACACCAGATGAGCAGGCCAGGAAAACATGTAAGCCATGTTGATATATTTTACAACTGATGACCTTCAGAACTCCCTCCTCTTCTCCAAATCCCATCCCTCGGTCTTACCTCTAGTGCCACAGCAAAACACCAGCTGCATCTTTCATCCTCCCTGCCCACATCTCCTGTGAATTCCCAAGCCATCCCTGCCTAAGCAACCTCCTCCAGCTGGTCAGCCCCCAACTCGAGCAGAGAACTCCTGCTAAAGCACAAGTTGCACCTGCCAGAAAACCAGTTCAGCTTCCTGCAGACCCCTCTTCTCCTTTGTTCCCCAAGTTCCCATTTCCCAGTCTCATTTCAAGCTCTGCAGCAGAACACTTGTGGCAGCCTTCTCTGCTACTAGATACTCATCACCTGCAAATCCTGCAGATCTGCCTATTCTAATCTCCTCTTTCTGTTCCTCTAGTCTAGATTCAACCCCCAGTCCCATTCCCAGTGCTATAGCATGCTCTTTGGGATGACCTCTCTTTCCCTCTCTTCCAAGGAGACAAAATAAGCAGAATCATTGTTCAACACTCTTCTCTTCTTCCTTCAGGCCACTAGCTTATCCTCGTTTCTATGTGTCAGCTCCCAATATCAAGAAACACATTTTACCTGGAATCTCTCAGTGGCCACAACTACAGGTCCAAAGTAAATCTCAGAAAATCCAAAGAGAAAACAGAAACCAAGAGAAAACAACAAACACCCAACAAAGACAAATTCAGAGATCAGCACCGAAGCCTGTAATCATACCAATGCCAGATGCCTAGACATCAACATAAGAACACAATCACTAACAGCCCATTAATGTGTCTCCACTAGAGCCCAGTTATTCTACCAGAGCAGGCTTCATATATTCCAATATAACTGAAGCACAAGAAAAAAGACCTTAAAACTGCCTGTACACAGATAATAGAGGTCCTTAACATGGAAATTAACAAACCCCTTAAAGAAATACAGGAAAATAAAACAGTTTCAGAAAATAAATCTCTTAAAGAAATCCAAGAAAATACAAACAGTGGAAAAACTGTTCAAGACATGAAAATGGAAATAGAATCGATAAAGAAAACAAAAACTGAAGGAATGCTTTTAAATGAGAGTTTTAAGAATTTGAATAGAAACTACACAGGTAAACTTCACAAACAGAATGCAAGAGATGAAAGAAAGAAAATAAGCATCTCAGGCCTTGAATATACAAGAAAAGTACACATCAGTCAGAAAGAAAAAAGTTAAATCTAAAATAAAACAAACAGAAAATCTGAGACACTACAAAAATACCAAACCTGAGAATAATAGTAATAGAGAAAGGAAAAAGAAATGTCATTTCAAAAGCCCAGAAAATATTTTCAACAAAATCATAGAAGAAATTTTCCTAACCTAAAGAAGGAGATTCCTATAAAGTGCAAAAAGAATATAGAACACTAAATAGATTGGATCAGAAAAGCAAGTGCCACTGATACATACAAATCAAAACACTAAACATACAAAAGAGAGAAAGAATATTAAAACTACATGGGAAAAAGACCAGGTAACATATAAAGCCAGACCTATCAGAATTACACCTGGTTTCTCAATGGAGACTCTAAAAGCCAGAAGGGACTGGACAGATGGTAGCAGGCTATAAAATACCACATTTGCCAGCCCAGGCTACTATAGCCAGCAAAACTTTCAATCACCACATATAGAGGAAAATAAAATATTCAAAAATAAAGTCAAATATAAACAATGCCTATCCACAAATCCAGCCCTTCATAAAATACTAAAAGGAAAACTCCAGCATAAGGAGATTAAATACACCCATGAAAACATGGGAAAGTAATCTCAGACCAGCAAAAGCAAAAGGTGGGAAATATACCCACACTCAAAAACATACATCACTGCTACCTCCACCATGACCAACAACAACAACAAAATAGCAGTAACAATCATTGGTCATTGATAAGTGTCAGTATCAATGGTCTCAATTACCCAATAAAAAGACACGGACTAAAAGAATGGATGAAAAAGCAGGATTCCTCCTTCTACTTCATCCAAGAAACACACCTTAACATTGAGGACAGGCATTGCTTCAGACCATTCTCAACACACACACACACACACACACACACACACACACACACCAAAAAAAAAAAAAAACCCTCAAATGACTGAGATACTCAGCCATCAGGAAAATGAAAATCAAAGCTACTTAGAGACTCTATTTTATACATGTCAGAATGGCTTAGATCAATAATACAGAATGTGGGAGTTGCTGGTGGGAGTGCAAATTTGTACAGACACTTTGAAAATCAATATAGCAAGCAGTTCCTCAGAAATTTGGGACTCAATCTACCTCAAGATCCAGCTATATCACTCTTGGACTTATACCCAAAGGACACTTGCTCAGTCGTGTTCATTGCTACTCTATTATAATAGCCAGGAACTGGAAACAATCTAAATATTCCTCAACAAAAGAATGGATATATTTTAAATGTGTTACATATATGCAACAAAGTATTTTTCGGCTATTAAGAAAATGGCATCATGAAATTTGCAGGCAAATGGATGGAACTAGAAAAACATAATCCTGAATGAGGTAACCCTGACCCAGTAAGATTAAACATAGTATGTATTCACTTATATGCGGATATTAGCCAATAAATAAATAACCAACTTATAATCTCTAGACCCAGAGAAATTAGGTAAAGAGGAAATAACTAACACAAGGATCTCCCTGGGAGCTTAATGATGGGGGAGATGGAACCTCAGTTGGCCACCTCTTCTCCCCAAACAATGCTGTCAGTACTGGGAGTGGGCGGAATTCACTTGAGGTTTTGACCAAGGAGGGTTTCCATGAAAAGCCCTAAGAAACCCAGGCCATGAACAATGAGATACCCTCTGCAAACTGACAAAAGGACCATTGTCAAGGACAAAACACACACAGCTCATTGAACATGGAGAACTTGAGCTGGTGCCTCCATAAAGCCATACATTCTAGTATCTTTGGTAAAAAAAACAAAACAAACCCAGAACCCCTGCACAGATGTAGCCCAGGGCAGTTCAGAGTCCAATTGGGTTACATAGTAATGGGAACAGGGACTGCCTCTGACATAATCTGATTGGCCTGCTCTTTGATCACCTCCCTCTGGGGGGGAGCCCTTACCAGGCCATAGTAGAGGACAATGCAGCCACTTTTGATGTGAACTGACAGACTAAGATCAGAAAGGAGAGGAGAACCTCCCCTATTAGTGGACTTGGGGAGTGGCATGCAAGCAGAGGGAGGAGGGAGGGTGGGACTGGGAGGAGAGGAGGGAGGGGCTTATGGGGGGATGCAGAATGAATAAAGTGTAATTGATGAAAATTTTTTAAAAAAGGGGAAAAAATAATTTAAGAACCTTAAATGACTTTCAAAAGTGGAGGAAAACATGGAGTTAGTCAATTGGCATGGAGCACGTCTCGCCCCTGGGGGCAATGGTCTCCTGAACCTACTCAGACCTCGGACACTACCACTGCTAGTTCTAGAACTGACGCAGGATGTTTCAACGAGGGGGTTAAGGCTTCTCATAATATTTCCTATAAGCCCACACCTGTTTGTCTATATCCCCCATTTTTATTCATTATTAGCCAGATAGAGCCAAGTAATTGTGGTAATGATACTTGCTTTTTTGCCCAATGCTGGAATGCTAGTAAATTTAGGTATGCCCTGGTTACTCGCATGCCTCACTGGGTGCCTGAGCCTGTTGATGCCCCTCACGCTATGACTCTCTTCAGACAGAAAAGGGATCTTGGAACTACAGCCACCATTGTCACTACCATCTCATTGGCGGCTGTTGGAGCTACCACCAGGGCATTAGCCATGAGTCATACTGGGCAGACTGCTCAGACCCTGAATAATCATTTAGCCAATGTAGCTCATGCCTTAGTTGTACAAAAAGGAATTAATGCAAAACTAAAAGGAAGCTTGATGATGTTCAATCAGAGGATTGACCTCGTGCAGGAGCAAATTGATACCCTATGGCAAATCGCTCAACTTGGCTGTCAATGAAAATATGCTGGACTTTGAGTCACTAGCATAGAACATGAGAATTTTTCCTGTGCTGCAAATCTGTCTAAACAATTGTCGAGCTATATTTTAGGTAATTGGACTGGAGAATTCGATACTACGATGGAGCAGCTGAGAGTGGCCATTGTCACAGTAAATTCTACCAGAGTGGACGCAGGACTAGCCACAGGATTATCATCATGGATTGCTGCAGCCATGAATCATCTGAAGGAATGGGCGGGCATGGGGGCGTTAGCAGGCCTTCTGGTGTTGGTCTCCTTGGTTTGCCTGTGGTTTATATGCAAGATTAGAGTCTCACAACAGTGTGATGCAGCCATGATCATTCAGGCCTTTACAGCCATTGAAGCAGGACATTCGCCCCAAGCATGGTTGGATACCATAAAAGCTAAAATGTTATGCTCAGGATGCGAGGCTAAGCACTGCACTCAGGGTCAGCCGCTTTGGACCCAGAGAAGAGCATGTCTGATTGCATGCGGGTTGATGCCCCAGGTCCCGCCTCTGAGAAAAAGGTATCGGACGGGTCTGATGCTCTTTGGGTGGATGACACCTAAATGAACATCAGTACAAAGTCCCAATTTATTTCTAATATCAGAGATCAGACCTCTACTCTTGCCTGATGCGTCTAAAACAAAAAGGAGGAACTATAGAGAGCTGCGGAATGCTGTGCCTTAAAGATGGAGCTGGTTTCCACCTTCCACCTTCCCGATGGTGAGTGCTCTCTGTCAGGAACAATTCCACATTTGGCTAAGGCTGAGGATCTGGCTTGCTTCCATGTATGTGGACCTATCTGCATTGCCCACGTGGCACGCCTGGGTTGGCTACCCAGAGGCTATTTAAGCTGTGGGCTGGCTTTCCCCAGGGTCAGATGATTGTTCAAGGTTCCTGAATAAACTGCATTGAAAAAATAAATAAATAAATAAATAAAAAACAGAGAAGAATAGCCATGTAATTAGTATGCAAATTTAGTTTTGTTTTGATAAAAGGAATACTCATATGTCCCAAATGTGAGTGTTCCTGGCCAGCAGCCTCAGCAGCAATGGGCACTTGGTAAAAAGACACGTTCCCAGTTATCCATCCTGACATTCTAGTTCTCTCTGGAGAAAGAAGTGCTAGGAATCTGGGTTTAACAGGCCCCAGGGGTGATTGTGAGGTGTGTGGAAGTTATAAGGACCACTGGTGTAGTTAAAGGGACAGCACTTAGGCACGTACACACATATACCGAATGTGCCCACATCCCTCCACGTACACAGGCTGTCATCAAAATTGCAAATGATTCTAGTTATTCTTCTAGACAAGATGCATAGGGGCCTAGAACAATAAAGAACTTAAACTCTACAGAATATTCTATTTTTATACCATTTCAATCAGTTCTCTGAAGAAACCTTTGTGCAGAAAACAAAACAACTTCAGGGCTGACCACTGGGTAACCAATTGGGAGTGCCTCCATGGAGAAATCTGTTTCTCCTACTCCTAACATTCCTTAGTTCACTGTACTTTGTATTGGACTGGGGACCTCATGAGCTTTTCCCCATCTTTGTCAGCATGTCTGTATGTCTGTTGATATCCTTGTTTGTGTGTGTGTGTGTGTGTGTGTCTGTGTGTCTATGTCTGTGTGTCAGTATCTGTGTGTGTATTTGTATATGTGACAGCAACTGAAGAAAAAGAGGCCAGAAGCCCTAAATTTGAGAAAAAGTGGAAGGGGTACATGAGAGGAAATGAGGAAAGGTAATACAGAAGATAAAATAACTATATTTTAATTTTGAAAATAAAAATATAAAATAAATTTAAAAATAAATTTCCAACAGCAATCTTGATCTTAAGGCTGAAAATATGTGAAGTCAATATTTCCAAGGATGGGTTTTCTAAGTTCCCATGGTGAAATGAAGTTGAGTTGGGCAAATAAAAGAGAAAGCATTTTAAAGATTTTCTGTTTTTCTTACAGTAAACACACTAAGTTTGAGAAAAAGTAATGGATTTCAGGCATTGTACATATTCCACTATTAGAACCTTGAAATGGAGTGAATCATATGTAGTGATGTTCACTGTCAGGCTAGGACCTTCCTAAACAGCTCTGCATGTATCACTATAAGAAATGTCTAGATAGGAATTGAGCATTTTAGCAAGAGTCCTCCCTCTTGATTAGTTTCTTTAGGTGTACAGATTTTAGTAGGTTTATCCTATATTATATGTCTATATGAGTGAGTATATACCGTGTGCATCTTTCTGCTTCTGGGATAGCTCACTCAGGATGATCTTTGAGGCTGGACATCAGAAGAAGGAGAAAAGAGGGAACAAGTCAGGAGCCTGACACAGAGGACCTCTGAAAGGCTCTGCCCTGCAGACTATCAATGCAGATGCTGAGACTTATGGGCAACCTTTGGGCAGAGTGCAGGGAATCTTAGGAACAAAGTGGGAAACAGTAAGATCTGGAGAGGACAGGAACTCCACAAGGAGAGCAACAGAACCAAAAAATCTGAGCACAGGGGTCTTTCCTGAGACTGATACTCCAACCAAGGACTATGCATGTAGATAACCTAAGACCCCTGCACAGATGTAGCCCATGGCAGTTCAGTCTCTAAGTGGGTTCCATTGTAATAGGAACAGAGACTGTCTCTGACATGAACTGATTGGCCTGCTCTTTAATTACCTGCCTCTGAGGGGGAAGCAGCATTACCAGGCCACCGAAGAAGACAATGCAGCCACTCCTGATGAGACCTAATTGACTAGGATCAGAAGGAAGGAAAAGAAGACCTCCCTTATCAGTAGACTTGAGGAGGGGCATGCATGCAGAGGGTGGAGGAAGGAAGGGATTGGGACTGGAGGAGGGAGGGAACCACAGGGGGGATACAAAGGGAATAAAGTGTAATTAATAAAGAAAAAAATGTAAAAGAAAAAAATGCCAAAACAAAACAAACAACAACAACAACAAAAAAGAAATGTCTATACAAGTTAGAAAATTAGACATAAAATATATCCAAGTGGATGCCTACAATTTAAAAAAAAAAAAGATATGATGCATAATCCATCTCCTCTCCTGTGTACTAAACCTGGAAGTAATCTCAGCTGATGCTCTCGAGATGAACTTGCAATTATCTGAAGGCAAAGGTTGAAGTTCCATTTAATTAGATTTCTTTAATTTGTATGTAATTGTTTCTTAAATGTTTTAAATATAGTTTATGGTTACTTCCTTAGGTACTTTTCATTTGTACAGCACCCCAGCACATAAACTGATTATTATCACATTGCAAAAACATATTAAAGTTAGTTCTCCATGACAATATGATTTTCCCTCTGACATGATAACAAAAATAATCTTCAGTTTTTAGACCATATCAGGTAAATTTTTATATGAAGAAAAAAAATCCTTAAATATTGAAGTCTTTGTGATCTTCATAGGCTACTTATAAAAGTCCTGTGATGATTTCTGAAATATATCCACAGCATGCTTCATATGTCTCCCTTCTTTAAGGGTTTAGTGACTCACATCTGACAAACAGACCATCTCAGAAGCTATGGACTTGTATTTCTGATAATATTTTACAAAAAAAGACTACTGCTTCCATCTACGTAGACCAAAAATAATCTGTTTCAGGTAATTCAGTCTGGAGCATTCAGCTAGCATGTGTGAGGACAGTTGGGAACCTGTGGAAAGATCCATTTGGTAAGAAACTGGGGTTTTCAGTAAATACTTGGCAAAGAATTGAAGCCTGATGGAGCCAAGCGAGTGAGCAAGGAATTGGAGCCTTACCTTTCTTGTCAAAAAGTGCAGCCATGGACAATACAGGAGGCTTCCCTTCTCTGAAGAGTGAGTGTACCAAAACCCCCATGATTGCCTAAAACCCCAGGCAGCGGTAAAGCCTGGTTCTGTGCTTCCAGAGAAAGAGATTGTCATCAGTCAGATTGTCAGCCTATGTCTTCCACATACAAATTCAGTGACTTTCTGTCTTAACTAGCAGTTGTTGGTAGTGGAAATGAGAGTGAGGCAGGAAAGCGTCAGACATCATTTAGTAACGGAGGACTCTGCTGGGCTTAGGCTGCACATACGCATGTCCTTCAGTAATGCCTTTAAAAGCCTGAAAGCCTTGCCGGCAGGTACTGTCCACATACGCCCCTCTCTAACCACAAAGCTAGAACTTGTTAGCGACATAGGACCACTACTAGCGTGGAGTTGCATGTACATCCCACTCCAAATAACAAAACAGGTTTTACCTCCCTATTGATCTTAACAATCATCAAACTTGAACAGTTTCTCTCAAAAACAGTCCTAATATATTGTGATCTGAAGGCTGGAGGGATGAACCACCCTGAATTTGTTCTGATGGCAAAAATGTGTCCCTAGATAAACTTTTAAGGGAAAATCCATGATATGCCTATGAATATCTGAAACAGTATGGGGAAGGAACATTCACAGTGAGCAAAGATGTATGCAACCCATGCCTATCAGAGAATCACCAAATTAGCTCCTATAAACAAACCTCTTCTTCTGAACCTCATAAAAAGAATCCCAAACAATAATCATGGCCTTCAGCAGAGTGCAGGGAATCTTATGAAAGAAGGGAGAGTTAGTATGACATGGAGAGGATAGGAGCTCCACAAGGACCAAATATATCTGGGCACAGGGGTCTTATATGAGACTGTTTCTCCAACAAAGGACCATGTATGGAAGCAACCTAGAACCTCTACTAGGATGTAGCCCATGTAGCTCAGTAACCAAGTGGGTTTCCCTAGTAAAAGGAACAGGGACCATTTCTGACATGAACTCAATGGCTGGCTCTTTGACCTCCCCACCCCCCAAAAGAGGAGCAGCCCTGCTAGGCCACAGAAGATACCTGATAAAACAGGGTCAAATGGAAGGGGAGGAGGTCCTCCCCTATCAGTGGACTTGGAAAGGGGCAGGGAGGAGGTGAGGGAGAAACTGTGGGATTGGGAGGGAATGAGGGAGCAAGATATAGCTGAGATACAGAGTTAATAAAATGTAACTAATAAAAAAATAAAAAATAAAATAAAATAATCAGGACCTTGAGTATTTTCACTCAAGTATCTCACTGTCAATCTTGACAGAGCATTCCTTTCTACCCTATATTTTTGCTTCATTTTAAATAAAGACTCCTCTCTACTTTGCAATCTGTATGGACTTTTATTTCATTCTTGAATAAAACAGAATTTGGCAGACTAAACACCAGTCTGAGTTTCTAAAACTACAAAAATAAGAATCTTAAATAAGGGTAAACTATTTTAATGGACTAAAAACTTAAGAAAGACTCAGCTAGAACCATTCAACTAAAGTTCTTTGAAATACATAACTCATAGAAATTATGAGGTAATAAATATTTGTTGTTTAGCTAAGTTTTGTAGTAACTTCTTATAAAACAAAGGATAGATAATACAATCTCAAACAACATCTTCAGTTAAATATTGTGATGAATGATCTTGTGAATTTGATGGATCTAGAATCATTTAGATGAATGAGTCTCTAGGCAATTTGTGAAAGATTGTAGAGAATTGGCTAAGTAAGATGAGAAAACTCCACCTACCATGGGCAGCAGCATTTCACAAGATGGGATCCAGAACTCAGTAAGGAGAAATGAGCTAAGCACTCATCACTCTCTGCTTCCTGAATGTGGATGTTTGTAAGACCAGCTTAGGGAAAAATATATAAAAGTATCATTATTCACCACTGACATGATCATATATGTAAAAAATCAAAAATCTGCAAAAAATACTTACAAACTTTAACAAGGCTTAAAATCTCAATACATAAAGACTAGTATTTTTATTAACTTCATCAGTAAATTTACTGTAATGAAATTTTATGAACTTGCAATAAGTAACCATAAACTAAAAATTTAAAGCTATGCTATTTATAAAACCCTCAGAACTTTTGAAATAATTGTGAATAGGTTTGACAAAATATCTATAAAATCCATCACACTGAAACATGGCTAAAAAAAAATCTTGAAAGTATAAGATGAAGAGACATATCTTCATAGGTCAATTCAATTATTAAAAAGATATTTCGCTTTCTAAATTGATGTGTAAGTTCATACCAATCTCAATTATAATTCCTTCAGGCTTTTTGATAGAAATTGACCATCTGACTATAAAATTTATATGTAAATTCATAAGACCTAGAAAGGCCAAAACTATTCTTTATAAAAGAACAAAGCTTGAGGACTTACACTGCCTGATGTCATAATGCACCAAAAAACTACACCAATTGAGAAAGTGTGTTATTGGCATAAAGTTAGGCATATAATTTAATGAAACTGAATAAAGCTAAAGCGATGTTTTGCTTCAAGCTGGGCATGTGATGTTTTCTCCGGGGTGGCTTGTGAGAGGGCACATGGTGTTTTGCTGTGACCACTCACATGGAAGGGGCAGGACTTTGGCCAGCTGAGAACATCTGGTGTGGACTTTAAGAAGAAAACATGCATAGAGGCCAGACAGAGTGAAACATTGCTTTTTGGATTGTCATGGCTATGCTAATCTTCATGCTTTGACATGTGACTTTGCAGAGAGAAACTTTGCAGAGTTTCTCCTGGCAATCCAACTGAATCATGCGGCTTTCACTGACTTCATGTGGCTGCTTTGTGTTGGCCTTTGGACTGGACTGCTGATATCCTGATGACTCAGTCTGGTAATCCCCTAATGACCCATCAACTCTAATCAGCAGGAAGTAAATAAAAATACAGCCCTTTACCCTATCTATCTCCAACCTAAGGTTGAGGAGGGTTGGAAGGGAGGTAAATGTGCTTAAGAATCATAAATAAAGTAGGTTTGGTGAAAAATCTAAGCCTACAAGTAGCAAATACATTGCCACATCAGCTACCCATGATACACATCCTGTATACTCCCTGACAGCTCATCAGCTATGACTCATTGACTCATTGAAAACAAACTGGTAGAATTTACTCTCAATGAAGTATCTGCCATCACTCTGTTATGCTCAGGTGGATTGGCATGATGACGCTAACATCTCAGAACACTGACCCAGCAGAAAGATCCCAGCTTCTGAACCCTCATGGCACCCCAGAAAAGCTTTCCTATGAAAGCCAACAAACAGCCAGCTACTAGGCATGCCCTCTGATCCTCTACTAGTCACAGTAGCAAAACTACCCAAATAGCAATACTACACCCAAGGAAGGCCACTCACTGTACCAATGGATGGCACACACTGCCAATGTCTATCAACTTAGCTGGTAGACATACAGGAGGCCATTGTAGACTCTGATGTGACACAGACAGATAGTTGACAGACGCTATGCTTATCTTCTAATAATGAATAGATGTATGCAATATACAAAGAACCAAAAAAAAAACCCAGAAAAAGAATAATCTGAATTAAGATGGCTAAACTTTCTGAGCAGACAGTTCTCAAAATAAGATAGAAAAATTGTCAACAAAGACATAAAAAAACAATCAATTACATTACTCATCAGGGAAATGCAAATCAAAACCACTTTAAGATAAGCATGCCATCTCTGTTCTGATGGCGATAATAAAATCATAAGCTACCTGGTAGGGGTATGGAGAAAGGGAAAGTCTTGTGCGCTAGTGGAAATGGAACTTTAAAGACCCATAATGAAAAACAATGCATAAAGAGGACCCAGCAAGCCCTCTTCAAGGTATTTGTGGGAAAGAGAGGACATTATGTTATACTTGCAGCCTGTGTTTATGATGGTGCTATTCAGATAGGAAAGACGTTATTGGAAAACCAAAGTGTCTATCTGCAGATGGATGAGTAAATAAAATGTGGTACATATGCACACTGTGATAATACTCAGCCATAAAGAGAATGAAACCCTGTTGTCCACAGCAAAAAATAGATGGAACTGAAGGATGTTAAGTAGAATAAGCCAGACACAGAAAGACAAACACAGCATGATCACACTTACATGGGAAACTTTGGAAAAGATCATTGGACTCATAAAAATAGAGAAAAGAACAGTGATTGCTAGAGGCTGGGAAGAAGAAATAGCAAGGGATGGAGGAAGGCTGTGTCATGGCCGCCCCAATGTCATTAGACCAGGGTAAAAGTTTCAGTGTGACGGCCTTGTAAGAAGCCTAGCGCACAGCAACTAAGTATATATTCTATAAAGCACTATAAGAGAGCAGTGTCATAGTCCAGAAAGTGGAATTTCTATCTCCCCTGACATTTTATACATTGTATACACAGATTTTACTCTATCTGTATCCTATTAATATGGAAAATTGTCATTCATCAGCTTAGAATAGACTCAAATTTGATTTAAAAAATAAGTTTGCCAAGAGCTAGTACACGTAGGTGATCACAGGGTTGTAATGACCCAGGGCTAGTGGGTCTATTTCAATTCGTTGAACAATATGGAGAGAATCTTAAAGCAAGCTTCACCTTCACCATGCTGGATCTTTTTCTTAACATTTGCATAGAATCCTGGACAAGGCTAAGAAGTAAGATCTCTAAGCTTGCAACCATACATACAAACAGTGCTATATACACACAGATACTTATAGAAAAACACACATAGATATACACAGGTACCCATGTACATGGATATATATGCTTTCACAGAGTCAGATACACAGATTACATAGTTACACAGAGATACATAAACAAAGACAAGCAAAGATACAGAAATATAAATGCAGTCAGGTATGTATGCACACCTACATACATCTATACACAGATGCACACGTAGACACACACATACATACATAGATAAACAGAGATAAGCACATTTAAATCTAAATGCGCACACAGATAAATAAACAAATGCACACTTAGAAACACACATGCAGGGAGGGAGGGAGGGACTGGGAGGGAATGAGGGATCGGGACACGGCTGGGATACAGAGTTAATAAAATGTAACTGATAAAAAAAAAAGAAAGAAAGAAACACACATGCAGATATATACACAGATACACAGATGATACACACATAGATACACAGAGATATGCAGTGAACACAGAGATATATAGACACATAGATACACAGTGCCACAGACCCAGGGAGACAGATACATAGAAACAACAGTATTTTAGAAATAACCAGAAGCAATACAGTAGCACAAAAGTATAAAGGGAGCAGATGATGTCTGCTTGGAACTAGGAGAATGGTGAATGAATATGAAGACTATGAAATACAACATAATTTGGAAAAATCACGAAGTTTGGATAAAGTTGAATGATGATACAGAAGTAAGTGTGAGAATCCCACAGCCCTGTCCCTGCAAATACTCTCATTTTGGTTTATGTTTTGCAATCATGGCTTATTGAAAAGAATGCATGGGAGCCCTGGTGGTTAGCAATGGACCCTACAGGCTTACATATTTGAACACTCAGAAACCAGGGGGTGGCACTATTTGAAAGGATTTAAATGACTAAGAGATGGAGTCTTTGGGGAGGAAATGTGACACTGGGAATGGGCTTTGAGGTTTTAAAAGCCTAAGCCAAACCCAGAGACCCTCTCTCTGCCTGCTATAGTTCTCAGTTGCTGCTCCAACATCCGCCTGCCTGCTTCCATCCTTCCTGCCACAATGATAATGGACTAAACCTCTAAAACTTTAAGCAAGCCCCACAATTAAATGCTTATAACAGTTGCTGTAGTCATACTGTCTCCTTATAGTGACTAAGAGAGAAGTCATGGAAAATTTAGTTTTAAATATCTGAGTATGCTAAATCATTTCATATAATTTCATGTAAATTCCTCAAGTTTATAGCTGTAAGATCAAGCTTAGAACAGTTATTGGCACCTTGCACATGCCAGTGTGGGACCACTCTATCCTACCAGCACTATCCCATAGTGAGAATGAGAGCAAGTAGGTATCTTACTGACAAGTAGGCTGACTATAAAATACATTGGTTAGCAAGAGCAATATTTGCTAATCTGAAAAAAATAATAAACCTATTATTCTAGGTTCACTCCTGATTGATTAGAAAGTATTAAATAGTCGTTGTTAAATGTACTGATTGATGCCTGGACCCCCGCTCTTGTGAGCTAAAACATGGTTTGGAAAGAAAGAAGCCAGTCCTTGGCAAGGCTATCAGTTAACTTATTTCTCTATTGCTAAGATAGGACACTATGACAAAGGCAACATATAAAAGAAAGAGTTTATTGGGAGCTTACAGTTAAAGTCCATGACCACCATGCAGAAGAACATGACAGCAGGCAGATAGGCATGGTCCTGGAACAGTAGCTGAAGGGCTCACATCTGAAGGCAGAAGTACAAGGCAGAGAATAGCATGAGACACAGCATGGGCATTTGGAACCCCAAAGCCCGCCCCGAGTGACACACCTTCTCCAACAAGCCACATTTTCTAATCCTTCCCAAAGTTTTACCAACTTGGGACCGAGTATTCAAACATACAAGCCTAAGAAGCCATTCACATTCAGAGCACCAAAGCAAGGTAGACCTAATCGCTCCCGGGACAGGAAGAAGGGATATCAATAATAGCCACCTGCAGTCTGAAGGCTTCGACTTCTCTGAGTACCTCATTAAGCCTCATCAGCCCTGCTCTTCCTTTGTTCCTGTCTCTGCATCATCCTGGGGAGTCCACAGGGCAGATATACTAAGCCTTTCTTAGATAAATTTTCCAGGATATAAATCTGACACTTAGCAGTGTCCCCCAAGAGCAGCTCCTTCCCTGCCCCCTCCCCCAATGCAGTGAACAGTAATATAACTCCAAGTCTAAAATTAAAAGTCACCAAAGGTAAGCATCACAAAGAAAATCAGTATTGCCTGGGTTTCATTGTTCACCCCTGCACTGAAACCATATTACTGACAAACACACACACACACAACACCAGGCTCACATACTCTAAAAACCTTTATCACTTAGCAATTATACATCATTTCAAATGAACTCCTCCATTTAATGAAAATAGCTCAATTTGTTGCTCATTTCATAAAATACTAACCTTTCCCAGGTACCCACATGTGCCAACTGGCACATTTCCAAATGCCTTGCATGAATTACCTCATCTAAGGCTCATGAAGCCCTTGTAGAGGGGAGGCTTGATTATCCTCAATTAGCTACCTCCACTCTGCAGAGGTGGAAACAGAGCTCAAAGAAATAAAGGAGCCTCCTCGGAATTAGACAAGCTAAACAATACGACTTGCTTGTGTTGAAACCCTGCCATGATCCAAGTCTAATAACTAGACAATACTTTGTCTGGAACATCCAGTGAGAGTAACTAATGTATTCAAAAACCTCAAACATGCTAAATACTCTTCATTGTGTCAGTTGTTTTGACAACAAAACACAGAGGTATAAAGGAATGCTCCTGGATTGCTTTGTCAAGTCAAGCCCGAGTCCAGGAACAGTAAGTGTCCCTCACCCTCACAAACACTCCATCTCCCCTGGAGAATATTCGCTCCTGAGTGCTGGATCACCGCTTGGACAGCATCTGAGCTAGCTGAGCTGTGTGAGCGCTGTGGCTGGGGCTATGGCAATCCTCACCTTCCAACTGAGTGACACCTGCTATCCATCACAGGAACAGTTCCAGCTAGCTAAAGGAGCTATACATTTCTGCAAATAGTGATTCCAGCAAAATGGTTCAGTCTTGGGCTGTAACCCAGTTCTTCAGGCAGGCAAGGTTTAGTCATTTCATGACTTTTCCTCAAGAATGAAAGGAGAGAGGAAGAAAATAAGTGCTTTCAAAATGACCCAAATGGGATTTAATGTGACTTCAAAAGACTGTAGCGAATAAAGCTAATGCTGTGCGAGTACAACGCTGTTTCTTGGTTCACCCGGTCAGTCTATTTATCACATCAAGAAATGCATATTAAATCAAGGGCAAATTAGAGTCTCTCATGCCACTTGTGGTGACATATGCCTATGATCCTAACAGTCAGGAACCAAGGGCAGGATCATCGTGAGTTTCATGTCAGTTTGGGCAATATGAGAAGACTGGCTCAAATAACAAATTAATCAGGTTTTACTTCAGTTACTTTTTAAAAAATAAAGTATGTTGTCATTAAAATAAATGATGCAGGACAGGATGGTGATGGTGCACACCTTTAATGCCAGCATTCAGGGGACAGAGGTAGGCAGAACTCTGAGTTCTAGGCCAGCCTGATCTACAAAGTAAGTTCCAGAATAGCCACAAATACACACACACACACACACACACACACACACACACACACACACAGAAACACACACAAAATTGTCTTGGAAAAATAAAAATAAATAAATAAATACACAATTATTTTTCTAATTTGGTGACAATTATTTTTAAATATCTTAACTCTCTCTCTCTCACACATACACACACACAATCCTTATTTTTTTTTCAAATCAGATTTTGGGCTGTCTCTTCTTTGAAGCATATGCTACTTTATATAGATTTGAAATTTGGAATTATTCATTAACTTTTAAGGTTGCTAGTTATTGGATGTTATTAATCACTTGTCATTGTCTTTTTATTTTGCTATGTAAAATGTAAGGTAAATAAACATTGGCACATACGTTGATGAGTAATTGCTCAAATATCTGGTGTGTAATGCAATGCTTCTCTGCTTTTGCATCATACACACCATTCTGTTTTGCTGGAGGTTCTCAGGTGGTATGGAAATGATATCGAATGTTCACGTAGCTGAGAAGTCATCATGTTGCAAAGACGACTGGAGGTAGGAAACCAGAAAGCAGTTGCAGGAATAGAATGGGATCTGAGTGCGGCCTTCACTAAAGGGAAGGAGGAGACAGAAGAACTGAAGGACATCTTAACCAAACAGCCACCTTGTAAAAGGAGCCACATTATGGTGATCCAAGAAGCTGAGCGAGTCCTCTGGCCTATAAATCCCACTTCTCTGGATATGAACTTGCTGAGTAGGTCAACCCCAGTGAACTCTGATTTTCTCACGGAGGGTAACTGTGCTGACATGTGAGAGGGCTTTGGGGGACTCCTGGGGCTTCAGACAGGCTGTCACTGTGGCTGCTTCTGCTAGAGAAAGAGAAAGAGGGCTTCAAACAGGTGATCTTTGTGATGGACCCTGCACCACCCACCTCTCCAACATCTGTGAGCTGTGCCCATAACAACCCTCCATGGAAAACATAGTTGGGCTCTTCTGAGCCCTTTTCCTAATCTAAGATTGTACCTGGTCTGCTGATCATGGCCTAGCAAAGAATCCTACTTTTTCCAGTTTCCATCAAGGGTCTGTCTAGGCAGCTTTATTAAAAAGCCCACCAAACTAAAAGAGCAAATTTAGTTTTCCATTTTCCACCATGGACAGCTAACCAATTTTCTATTGGCAATTTCCAAACAATGACTAGAGAGGGTGTCTTTGTGCCACAATTCCTACCAAATCGAGTCTATTTTATTCCCTCTCTTACACTGTTATTCTCAACCCCAGTTTCCATAATCTTAAATTTTTCTTTTGCCTATTTAACTCCATTTAGTGTAACTGGTCTTTAACTTTTAGCAAGGAAAAGTCAACACTGTCTTTTGCTTCTGGCTTAAGTGAGAAAAAGAAAGGAAAGGGGAGGTAACATGAGTCCTCAGAATTCCAGTCTCTTCAAGGCTCTCCCTCCCCACACATGGCCATTGGCTAAATGACTCAAGTGAAAGTGATGCCGCCAAGATTTGTCAGAGTTGAGAATATTTCATCAAATATCATATTGAAGAGATTTTAAATTTAGAAAGCATTGGGCGGGGCAGATTTAGGGCACTGGACAGTAATATAGGCAGAGACAGCAGCCTTGTAGACAGTCAATGACTGGAGAGGGAAATGTAGAATTGGAGCTTTCCTAATTTCTCCCACAGAAAGGGGAACTGCATGCTGAAGCTGGCAGGGAACTGAATCTTGATGATTTGCTTAGAAGGTCCAGTGCATCCTAGACTGGCAGGGAGGCTTGACTTGTCTCCAGACCTTGCCTTCCAGGGCCCACACCTTAGTTGTCACCCAAGCCTCACCATCCCCACTGTGAAAAACTCCATCGTGCAGGCTCAGTGGCTCTTTTCACCAGGCAGGGACTATGCTACAGAAACTAAAGTGAGAAAACGGAGACACACAGGAATCATAGATAGCAACAGCACTTAAAATGATGAGCTCAAAGCTTGTTGGAGGAGCTGTCTTTGCTCTTTTTTTTATTATTTTATGAAATTATTTATTTATTTTTTAATATTAGTTAAGGTTTATTAACTTTATATCCCAGCTGTATCCTGCTCCCTCATTCCCTCATATCTCCACCATCCCTCCCTCATCTCCTCACTGCCCCTTTCCAAGTCCATTGATAGGGGAGGACCTCCTCCCCTTTCATCTGACCCTTGTTAATCAGGTATCTTCAGGATTGGCTGCAAAGTCCTCCTCTGTGGCCTAGCAGGGTTACTCCTCCCTTGGGGGCAGGGGGAGGTCAAAGAGCCCACCATTGTGTTCATGCCAGAAATAGTCCCTGTTCCCCTTACTAGAAGAACGCACATGGATACTGAGCTACCATGGGCTATATCTGAGCAGAGGTTCTAGGTTATATCCATACATGGGAGTTTCTTAGTATCTGCTTTGATACCTTGCTGGGTAGAGTTTTTCAGAGGCCCTCTGTGGTAGGCTCCTGTCCTGTTGCTTGTTTTCTCCTACATCCAATGTCCACCCCATTTGTCTTTCTAAGTGAGGATTGATCATCTTACCCCAGGTCCTCTTTCTTGTTTATCTTCTTTAGGTGTGTAGATTTCAGTATGTTTATCCTATCTTATGGTCTATATAAGTGAGTATATACCATGTGTGTCTTTCTGCTTTTGGGATACCTCACTCAGGATGATCGTTTCTAGGTCGCACCATTTGCCTGCAAATTTCATTATTTCCTCGTTTTTAATTGCTGAGTAGTATTCCATTGTGTAAAAGTACCACAACTTCTGTATCCATTCCTCAACTGAGGGACATCTGGGTTGATTCCAGGTTCTGGCTATTGAGAATAAAGCTGCTACAAACATGGTTGAGCAAATGTCCTTGCTGTGGACTTGAGCATCTTTTGAATGTATGCCTAGGAGTGGTATAGCTGGATCTTGATGAATCACTATTCCTAATTGTCTGAAAAAGCGCCAGATTGATTTCCAAAGTTGTTGTACAAGTTTGCATTCCCACCAGCAATGGAGAAGGGTTCCCCTTTCTCCACAACCTCTCCAGCATGTGTTATCACTTGAGTTTTTGATGTTAGCCGTTCTGATGGGTGTAAGGTGAAATCTCAGGGTTGTTTTGATTTGCATCTCTCTGATGGATAAGGATATTGTGTATTTTTTTTTTGTTTCTCTGCCATTCTGTATTCCTCTACTGAGAATTTTCTGTTTAGCTCTGTACCCTATTTTTTAATTGGATTGCTTCATTTGTTGCTGTTTAACTTCTTTAGTTCTTTATATATTCTGGATATTAGCCCTCTGTCAGATATAGGATTGGTGAAGATCCTTTTCCAGTCTGTAGGCTATCATTTTGTTCTGGCAACAGTATCTTTTGTTTTACAGAAGCTTTTCAGTTTCATGAGGTCCCATTTATTGATTGTTACTCTTAGAGCCTGTGCTGTTGGTGTTCTGTTCAGGAAGTTGTCTCCTGTGCCAATGAGTTCTAGGCTCTTCTCCACTTTTTCTTCTAACCAATTTAGTATATCTGGTTTTATGTTGAGGTCTTTGATCCATTTGTACTTTAGTTTTGTGTAGGGTTATAAATGTGGATCTGTTTTCATTTTTTTTTTTGCATGTAGACATCCAGTTGGACCAGCACCATTTGTTAAAGATTCTGCTTTTTTCCATTGAATGGTTTTGGCTTCTTTGTCAAAAATCAAGTATCTTGCATATATACCACAGGCAAACCAAGGAAACCAACACCAGAAGGCCTGCTAACGCTCCCATGCCCGCCCATTCCTTCAGATGATTCATGGCTGCAGCAATCCATGTTGATAATCCTGTGGCTAGTCCTGCATCCACTCTGGTAGAATTTACTGTGACAATGGCCACTCTCAGCTGCTCCATCGTAGTATCGAATTCTCCAGTCCAATTACTTAAAATATAGCTCTGTTTAGACAGATTTGCAGCACAGGAAAAATTCTCATGTTCTATGCTAGTGACTCAAAGTCCAGCATATTTTCATTGACAGCCAAGTTGAGCGATTTGCCATAGGGTATCAATTGATGCAGCCATGATCATTCAGGCCTTTACAGCCATTGAAGCAGGACATTCTCCCCAAGCATGGTTGGATACCATAAAAAGCTAAAATGTTACGCTCAGGATGCGAGGCTAAGCACTGCACTCAGGGTCAGCCTTGTCCCTAATTTCAGTGGGATTGGTTTGAATTTCTCTCCATTGAGTTTGATGTTGGCTATAGGCTTGCTGTATGTTGCCTTTACTATGTTTAGGTATGTGCCTTATATCCCTGATCTCTCCAAGACTTTAAACATGAATGGGTGTTGGATTTTGTCAAATGCTTTTTCGTCTAAGGAGATGATCATGTGATTTTTCTCCTTCAGTTTGTTTATGTGGTGGATTACATTGATGGATTTCTGTATGTTGGACCACCCTTGCATGCCTGGGATGAAGCCTACTTGGTCATGGTGGATGATATCTTTTATGTGTTCTTGGATTGGTTCGCAAGTATTTTATTCAGTATTTTTGCATCAATGTTCATAAGAGAGATAAGTCTGAAATTCTCTTTTTTTATTGGGTCTTTGTGTGGTTTAGGTATCAATGTGACTGTGGCTTCATAGAATGAGTTTGGTAATGTTCCTTCTATTTCTATTTTGTGGGTGTCTTTGCTTTTAGTAGCCTTTGGTGTCCGAGATCATTGCTGTCAGAAGAGCTATGAGTTGTGCTCTTCGAGGGAAGGATAGAACTTGTTCTACCTACATTTTCTTAGAAGGGAATATTGTTTTGACAGCTTTGTCTGTTTGAAAGTAAGCATTTTCATGATTTATTTCATGATTTATTTTCATGATGTTCGTAAGGAGATACCTCTTCTTGACAAAGTTCTGTAGTCATGACTGTAGCTGGAATGTTGATATAGCCCAGCTGTAAATCATCTCGCTTGGATGTTGCATTCTGGTATGGCAGGTGCTATGACAGATACTCTCAGACTTTGTAAGGCTTTCTTGCATCCGAGCCCCATGGTAAAATGGGATTCCTGAAGAAGGTCTTTCATTATGGCCAAGCCCATGTGACAAGTCACGTGCCCAGTGACAAGTTTCTGAACACAAGAGCAACCTTGAGAGTGGGCCTGCCTTTGGGTCCCCCCTGGCTTCTGTATCTCTTCCACTTTCCCAGGTGGCTGCTGCCACTCTGTCCTGGGTAGCTTTATTTGGAAATCAATTCCTTTTGCAATCAATTCCTTTTGCACTTAGATGCTAAGTGCCCATCTTCCATCACCCCCTCCCAAATGTATGAAGCTTCTGCTCTGCCCTGTACCAAAGATGTGGCTTGTTTAATAGCATGGATAGTCATTATAGTTCGTATGCACAACTTTCACTGATGTTTAGAAGACACGGACATGCTGACATGCCACCATGCTCAAAATTTCCCAGTAATATGGCCCTTCAGACCACATTTCTCTCTGGGAAATTTGTTTCAGTGTCCATTCTAAATAAGCATATTAAATTCCCAGCTATCAATTTTGAGTCATATTTAAATGCTTTAGGAAAGTGAAAACTAAAAATGGAGTTATGAGAACTTAAGCAGTTAATCTATTTTTCTTACTAAATAGTTAAATAAAACTTAGCAGCCAGGCAAGGTAGTGCATGCCTGTAATCCCAGCACTTGGGGAAGAAGAGGCAGGCAGATCTCTGTGAGTTCAAAGCCAGCCTAGTCTACAAAGCAAGTCCAGAACACAAAGAAACCCTGTCTCAAAAAACAAACAAACAAAAACTTTGCAAGCTATTTTTCTGCATATTTGAAAGGCATAGACTAGTTTAAGTTATAGATTTGGCTATATATAACACAGAGGAAGGTCAGAAGTCACAGGCAGTTTTGGGTTTTGTTCACTTTGTTTTTGTTTGATTTATTGGTTTTGGGTAGTTGTTGTTTGTTTGTTTGTTTGTTGTTATTGTTTTCAAATGCTTAACGACTATATATTTGTGACCAACAGGGGTGACATCTGAGACTGTGGAAACCCATGTGATGACTGCTTCTATATTGGTCTATGAGAGGCAAGAGTCACCTTGCTTTGACTCTCAGTGCTCTGACTGCAGTGTTCATTCATTATTATAACAGACTAGAATGTTAATCACACTGAGAATCCCTGATGGAACTATATACGTTTGAGTTTTGCTTTTGAATCTTCTAAAACGAAATACCATTGAAACTATTCCCAAGATAAAACACCTCAAGGATGAAATTTATTGCTCATTTCAAAACCAAAAACAGCATGTTTATAGTCACTGAGCTTGGCACAGATTTATTGAATGTCTACTTGAATACATGCATGCTTTACTCATATCCTTGAGTTTGAAGGCTTTGTCAGAAAGGCAAACATTGCCTTATATTAGAGATTAAGAAAATACCTGACTGAGAAGTGTAATAGAGAGGCAGAATTTTCTCTCTCCTAAACATACCATTACTTGACTTTCTTGTAATACTTGTACGATTTTTGACACACAATTAATTTGGGAAGCTGGCAACAAGTGGAAGTCTATGTGCGATCACTTAGAGGAGTTCTATTTTTGACAAATATTTAATGCAATGATCTAGAAGTTACTATTTTAGCCATTTCAAAGTGTATGGGGTACCTATTTTTGATGTGATTAAAAACTCCACTGTCAGCCGGAGATGGGTTAGCAGGTGAAGGCATTTGCTGCCCAGCCCAGTGGCCCACATTCACATGGTAGAAAGAAAGAATGACTCTTACAAGCTGTCATCTGATAACTTATCTGTTCCCTGCAGCATGAAACCACATACATGCACAAACATGCACACAAAATAAAAATGAAAACAAATTTTTTAAGAGTTCCATCATGACAAGCAAAGCAAAGAAAATTTAGAGAACTGGGTCCATGAAAATAAAGGAGTATATTAGGGAAGCTGAGCAAGTGTTAACATGGGGCGATATTCTTCATCACAAGTTGACACTCTTACAGTGCACAGGACTCTGTAGCAGAGAGACATTTATTTCATCTTTTGATATCACATATTCTTACCACATCCTAACACAATAGGCTTTTTATTGGCTTTAATAAAAACCAAGAGTGACAGACATGTTTATCTGCTGACCCTATGATTGTAGAAATTATTTTCAGAATGAAGACACTCCAGTGGGAGAAGCAGATTGACATTAACACTGATCTGGGATAACAGTTTGTCTCCGTCAAACCCTGACATAAGGTCAACAGCAGTCAATGATCACGCCTGAGGAACACTGCTAAGAAAAATTAAAGATCAGTTATAGCAAGTCAGACTGCTCACATTTAAACTGATTGCCATGTGAAAGGGTTTGTTAAATGTGAAACTTTAGGTCTCAAAAAAAGAGTTAATGCAAGTCTCAAATGTTTTCTTCAGATGCAAGATGCTCTGTTTCGTTCCCAGAGGATTGCTACTTCCAATGTAGGCTCATTCTGCCAAGTAATTTTTTTTAGTTTTCAATTTCATAATTCATTTTCATTTGTCATTATTTTCCCTTATCATTCTCCCTTACCCTCCTTCAGTTTCTTCACTTTTCCTCCCCACAGATAATTCTAATTCTGCTTTTAGGGAATCTAACGTAGATTTTTTGCATTTGAGATTAAACAGAGGTTTTTCTTTTTCTTTTGCACACTCCAGTTACCACTCTTGTTTTCTTCTCTTTAGACCATCCCCTCCTCTTACATAATTCCTCATTCTCCTTTCATGTGGTAAGTATATGTGTGTGTGTCTGTCTGTGTGTGTGTGTGTGTGTGTGTGTGTGTGTGTGTGTGTATTAATCTTGAGTTTACCTATGAGGGAAAAAAAGCCTGTATTTGTTTTATCTTTTGGGGTCTGCCATATTTCATTTACTATGGTGATCTACAGTTCTGTCTATTTTCCTTTCAAATTATAAAATCTATTTTTTGCATCTGAATAAAATTCAGTATTTTTATATATCATGTTTGCTTCATCCAAACATCTGTCCATGGGCTCCTAGGCTGATTAATATCTTGATGCTGTGAATAACACAGCAATAAGCATGACATCCAAGTATGCCTGTGGTATATTCACTTAAACCACTTAGAATATACACAGGAGTAGTACAGCTGGATTGCATATTAACTCAATTTTTAAGGAACTTTCATATTGATTTTCATCTTGGCTACACTAATTTATATTGCGACCAGGAATAGATACTGGTCCCATTCCCCCAGAATCTTCATTAATACTTGCCGTTTGTTTTCTGTTTGTTTGTTAGTTGGTGATTGTCATTATGACTGGTTAAGATGTAATCTAATGTAGATGTAATTCTCTAAGGCTGTGAAAACTTTCATCCATTCATTGGCCACTTGTATTTCTTCTCTTGAGAACTGCCTGTTCGATTCATCTGCTCAACTACTGACCAGACAATTTGTGTTTTGGTGTTTAATTTTTAAAAGCTCCTTGGCTAGTATAAATAACAATCTCTGTCACACACACAGAGACATGCACACACACACACACAGAAAGAGAGAGAGAGAGAGAGAGAGAGACAGCAAGGATTTCTGTAAAGTGTAGGCTGGCTTTCCTTTCTACTACTATTTCCTATAGTAGTAAGTACAAAAGCCAATCTTTTTTTACAGTGCCAAATTTTTGTATCATTAAGTCTCTATATTATTCTTTTGGTTTCCAGTTCATTAATGTCTACTCTAATAGAGCCTTCAATTCCAATCCTCCAGTGTGAGTCCCAGTTTTGTAGCAGACCACCAGCTGCAGCCCCTCTTTCCTCCTGCCTGCATTCCCAGACTATTCAGATGTTCTCCTACAGCCTTTCTCCTCCACTCTATCTCTTTGCTTCAGTTTCCAGCACCAGGAGGCACTCTCTACCTAGAAACCTGCTGGCCATGCCTGCTAGAGAATCAAACAGGCAGTCTTCACCCTCCCTCCTGTTCACAAATACCACTTCTCCAGTCTTAGCTTTAGCTTTGTAGCAGAATATATGCTGCGGCCTCTTCTTCCCTTCTGCCCCTTTCTCAGAGGACTCCTCGGATCTTCTAGACATCCCCAGCTTTATTCCCTTTTATGGACACTTACAGCCCACCACCCACCTCCAATCCTCTATGTCAGCTACCTATACATAGGTTCTCTCTTGGACCCCAGTGGCCATGCATTTCACGGTCTCAGACGCATTTCTTACCAGAAAACCCAAAACCACCAAATGCTCCTAAGATCCAGAGAGGTCAGCAAAAACACAGAATGGGAACATCCATCCAACAAATACATGACCAGCTATCAATACCTAAAATTGACAATCATCCCAAATCTGGATGTTTACATGCCAGTGTTAAAACACAATCAATAGCAGACAAAATAATATGTCTTCCCTAGAGTCTAGCTATAGCACACCTCGAGAAACACAACATTGATGAAGCACAAGACCAGGACTTCAAAATATATATTATGATAAGTTCACATTCCTTAAAGAGAACATGAATAAAGACACTAATGAAATCTATGAAAACACAAACAGGGGACTGAAACAAAAACAGTTCAAAACATGAAATTAGAAATGGACTCACTAAAGAAGCTCTAAACTGAGGTAAGACTGGAAATGAACTATTTAGGAACTCTAATAGGAACCTTAGAGGCAAAACTCACCAACAGAAAACAAGGGAAAGACTTCCAGGACGCTATGAAAAGACCAAACCTGCAAACTCATGGAACATGGAGATGCTGAGCTGGTGCCTGCATAGAGCCTTCACCCCTGTGTTCCAATGTCTTTGATAGAGGAAGGCACTCATGTTACCAAAAGAGAAACATAAACACCAAGCCAGTTACAAGCCCTTCAGTCTACAATGGTGGTAGATGAGCTAGTACGATAGTGGAGCAAAGCCTGTGGAAGTAACTAACCAGTATCTGACTGGATTTAAGGACCACTCCACGAACTGGAACCAGTGTCTGACACTGCCTGGGTGGCCAAGAGTCTGAGACCACATAAGCCATAGATCAAGGAGAAAACGTAAATACTACTGCTCTGTTAAAGGGAAATAGCAATAACTCCTGATAACATTCTGCTATATTCATATATCAGTGTTTTGCTTAGCAGTCATCAGAGAAGCCACCTCCTGCAGAAGATGAGAACAAATACTGAAACACACAGACAATGAATACAATGTAAGAGACCTTAAAATGTCTCCACCAAATCCCTCCACTTAAGGCCTAGGAAATCCTTCAGAAAAGCACCCCTAACCCAGAAACTATCTTAAGCTTACAAACAAATGGTTTTCTCCAGCAAAGTCTCACTGGGGATATAAACCATTCTTAAAGGAAAGTCCTATGCCCAACACACACACACACACACACACACACACACACACACAAACACACAAACTCAATGCCATTTTTGGATGTTCTTATAAGGCTTTGTCCAGGACTTTTTCTTTCTTTTTGTCACAGGTCCTTGTTTATATAATATGGCTTCCAGTTTTGTGGTTTTATGTGATTTCTCTGTGTGTGAACTTGTATGTCTCTATATGTATTTATTGTGTTTTTTTCTTTTGCTCTTTTCTTCTGTTTGTTTGTTGTTTGTTTGTGCATCTGACTGTCTGTTTTATTCTAGTTTGGTTTTGTTATCTTATTGTTATTATTTAAATGTCTGTTTTTTAAAGACAGGGAAGAAAAAGGATTCAGATGGGAGGGGAAATAGAAAGATCTGGGAGGAGAAGGAAAAACCATAATCAGAATATACTGTATGAAGAAAAGCAATCTACTTTTAATAAAATAAAAATAGGGGGGAAGGAACAACAGATTTGTAAAAATCTTTCTGATTGTATGTTCTTATGGTCAATTAAATCTACCTTACACATGACAAGTATTATGTTGATGGAAGATTTAAAGCATTAAGGAAAGCAATATTTTCTTATGACACAAAAAATGCAGAATTATAAATACCTTTCACCCAGTTTTTTAATTAATTAAATAAGATAATATAAGAAGAGGACCACTCAGATTCCTGTCTGTAGATGTTTACAGCGTGTGAAATATAAACTTTTGTTATGATTTTAAAAAAACACTACTTTAATATTATTTCTTTCTATCTACTGCTTTTGAAGATTGTTCTTGTTTTGCTAAAACCTTGGTTGTTACATTGAGTTACTTATTTGAGATCTGAATTTTTAACATACTTACACACAGCTACAAACTTTCTATTTCACACAGCTTTTGCAAAATCCCGATGGCTCTGAACAGTTGTTCTTTCAATTTTTTATTAAAAGAATTTTTAATTTTATTCCAAGATTTCAATAGTCTAACAAGAGTATATTGTTCAGTTTCCATGGATCTTATAGCTTCTGCGGTTACTCTTCCTGCTCTTCCTTATAATTTTATCACAATTTGATTTTATTAGCCACAAGAAATTATATTGACTCTTTTGAACTTGTTATTTATTTTCAGCATAAAATGTGATCTATTTTAGAGAAAACTGCATGCCTGAGCTGTTGACAAGAATGTGTATTCCAAAACTGTTTGATAGAATATTCTTTAGATGTCTATTTCGTCCAACTCTGTGGTGCAGATGAATTTCCCTCCTCCTCTCCTCTTCATTCCCTCCTCTTCCTCTTCCTGTATAAAGTCTCAAATGACTTGTATTCACCTTCTGTACTTATTAGTAATTTTGAATTATTCCTTTAAGAATTCCCTGTCACCCCTCAGCACTCTAATGCTCCTTTTGGAGTTTACCAATAAGGTTTTAGCTAAAAACCTAAGTTCTCTTCCTCATTCCAGTTCTGTACTTACTGGTGCCCCTCCATCTTCCCTCTTGGCAGTTCTCCTTCCTCCATCCTTACCATAACTTCCATCCCACACCTCTGATCATCTCTGTCTGCTTTCCCATAAGATCAGCACTGCATCCAGAACTTTACACATTGCATGGTGCTAGTGGATGTTTAAGTGCCCATGCTATCAAAGCCATAGTGTCATGTCTTTGCTTGAATGTCACCCACCATCTCAATTTCTTCATTTTCCTTTGACCTCTGTTTTTCAAGTCTTCAAATCTGTGAAAAATATCATCCTCTTCAAACAAAATTATATCAGACAAAGTGAAACAGGAAACACAATTTTACTAGAGGCTACCACACTAGGGAAGAAGAGCCTGAATTTCAACCTGACCTCAATGCAGCTGAAACAAAGGGTGGCCAGGCTCTATGCACTGGTGGGAGTAATTAGAAAAGTACTGGAGGATGATGAGTAAAATAATAGGTCTTCTCTGTTTGTGATCTAAATTATCAAAAGAAAAGGCAAACTCCTCTATTTATGTCAGGAGGCAGTTATAAGAGCTGGGCAAGGAACTGTCTTCCCACAGAGAACAGGAGGGAGGGCATTACTTATGATGATAATCACATTTCAGAGAGTGCTGGAGAAAATGTGAGTGAGATGTGAACCTGGCAGGAGGTTTTTGTAAATATTGACATTTCAAAGAGGGCAAGAAAAGAATTTATTTTCTTAAGAATAAAAAGGGAGATCAGGGCAACCAAACCCAGAAAGAATCTTATTTGAAATCTAGTTGTGTCGGGAAAAGCAAAGCAAAGGACCATCCTGGGCATCCGGGGTAGCATCATCATCTGCCATTACCGAGAGCTCATTTTGGATGTGGCCCTGGGCCAAACTTTTCAGGTGCATAATTGCTATACTTTCCCTTCATTGCCTGCATCCAGTCAATTACTATATGCTCCTTTCTCGATTCTAAAACTATTTGGATAAGTCTCTATGTCACCATGACTAGAATTTTCTTAAGAATAAAAGAAATGCTTAGAGATCTATTGTCCAATATGTATCAGACAGCATGAGTTTCCACAACAAAGTTTATAGGCTTGAATATAGGCTTAAACGAGAACCTGATTCTTGCTAGTTTGGAGTTCAGGGAGCTCTAGATCAAGGTGTAGGCAATCTGTTCCTGGTGAGGAGTTTCTTCCCAGATTTCAGAGACCGCGTTCTTATTGACTCTCCCACACACCTGTAGAACATCAAGAACTGATGTCCTTCTGTGGTGGTTAGTTTGGGGGGCTTGTAGGTTTTATTTATTTTTTATTTTTTTATTTTTGTCAGCTTGATGCAATCTAGGAAGAGGAAATTCGATTAAGAAAATGCCTCCAGCAGATTGGCCTTTGGGCTAATCTGTGGTGCGTTGTCTTGGGAAGTGATGTGGGTAGAGCCACCCCTGGGCAGGATTCTCTTGGGGATGTACACTAAAGCAGCCTGCGCAGGCTACACATAGCAAACCAGTGAGTAGCGTTCTTCTGCGGGCTCTGCTTCAGTTCCTCCATTCAGATGTCTGGCTTAGGCTCAGGCCTGGCTTCTCTTCATAATATACAGTTAACTATAAGCAAATCCTCCATGATTTGCTTTTAGTCAAATAGAAACAGCAATAGAAACCTAAGTAGCACACATTTCCTCTTCTTAAAAAAATATGAGCCCAAGTCCAGGAGCCTCAAAATTATGACCTTACCTAAGCTTAATGAGCCTCCAAAATAAAAAATCATCATATTAGCCAGCAGGACTTAGGTATATAACTTGAAGTGCGAGTGGAATATAAACGTTTGTTCTATACAATAGTGATCTAATTGCTTGAAAGTATTACCTAGATACTTTTTGAGCCACTGGGATTGACAGCTTGAGAATTTAACCCTTTAATAAATATATTGTAGCAGGTGATCTTGACAACACCAGAAACTAGGCAGCCTCTGAATTTAGGAAAAAAAATTAGTTCTTAGAGCTCCTTTGTGGATTTGGGAAGACCACATTCAAACATCACATCATTTGGGGTAATGATTATGTCGGTGTGAAGTAACTCTCGTTTAGATAGGCCAAGTGGTAGAGGCCAAGCAGTGAGAATTAAACAGAAACTTAGACATGCAGAACTGGGTTTGACAAAGTAGGGAATCCTCAAGGACTAGGAAGGCTATTAGAGAGAAAATACTGTTTATTCCTTGAGAGAAAAGGAACAATAAAGAAAGAGCATCTGGGCCTGAGTTAGTGTACTGGACCACTGCCTTGATACAGTCAGTCCCCAAGCAGCCTTGACACTGTAAAAGGAAAACACTTTCTCTAAACTGGTTGGGAAAGGCAGTCTGAACCTTCTGTTGAAGAGATGAGGAGCCACCACACAGGCATGGTCCATAATGGGTGAGGAAGTACCCAGTAGTATAGACTTTTATGAATCATCACAAAGCCCAATAGCAAACTGCAGCCCAGGTAATGACCTCCTTCTGAGGATGCCAGAGGGGGAAAAAAAAAAAAAAAAAAAGGACATTAAGACCAGAGCAAGACAAACCCAGTACCCAAGTCTTTGATTCTGAGGGGGGAAAAGTCACTTGAGACTGCAATGGAAAATGATACCTGGAATCTTGAATATTGGATGATGAGACATACTGACAATTTGATGACACAGGAAAGACCTTATTTTCAGCATTTAGAGGCACAACACAGGTACTAAGGAAAAGCTGATCTCTTTCTTTTGAAGAAACCAGAGCTAGGATGAGAATTTAAGTCTCACTACAGACAAAATACCAGAACATGAATTTTCAAGGTTCAACTACTAGTATAATTAGCAAAGTCTTTAGTTAAGACTTCTCAATGTAGCTCTAGGCAAGAGCTTACCTTTGAGAGAGAAGAGATTCCCCCATCTTGCTCATTCACTTGAGGATACAGATTTAGCAAGAAAGTTATGTTTACCTCTCTGGGAACATAGGAATTTTAGTATCCAAATTTAAAGCACTGGACATGAAGCATCCAAAGCCTGACTGTGTACCACTTACATAACTCTGTATTCAAACGATAACACAGCGGAAAACCTTTCAAGATCTTTTCAGTGTAGCCTTTAACTATGTTCTCCTAATTTTAAATTTGATACTGTCTTTCCCTCTTAAGAATGAAAGAATTATTTTGACTTAAATGTGAAAGACAGATTTTCTTTTTTATATTTTTAGTAAAATAAAATTATTCTATTTTTATATTTTAACTGATGGATTCAGATGTATTTCAGTGCAACTACACATGGTGCAATGTTTAAATCAGGTCAGCATGTATATTTCCTCCAACATAACATTGTTTTAGAATATAAGAGGCCTTGGGGTATTGGTGTACAAGCTGAGCATGTTTGAGCGCTGCTGCATTATGGCTTCCATTTGTTCATTGTAAAGTTTTCTGTCTCGTGCTGTAAGAAATAAACGTGGGAACATACCAGATGCTCTACTGGAGGAATTATCAAGTTGAAATAATTCCGTTCACTACTATTGCCCTAACTGTGGCCCTGAATACTTAATCTTATTAAGAAGACAGGCCTAACTCTCTGTTCTGGGCGAGGCCATGCTGGCCACCAGAAGTCAACTCCACTGGATCACTATGCCCAACCCCAAACTCTGGCTAAGACACCCTGCTCTACCAGAGGCCAGACAAGCTGCCACTAATCAAAGTAGGCTTCTGGCCATGGACCTCCCCCACAATTTCAGTGCCCCCTCAAAGCTAACCCTAATCCCTACACCCCCCCCACAATTTCAGTGCCCCCCAAACCTAACCCCAATCCCTACACACACACCCCACAATTTCAGTGCCCCCTCAAACCTAACCCCAGTCCCTAAACCCTCCATGTCACCATGTCCTAGTCCCCAACTCAAGTGGAGATCCCAAGCTCAATTACAAGTCACTCCAGCCAGAAGATCAGAGAGGAAAAAGAAACCAAGCAACAAACCAAGACAACACCAGAAATCAGCACATATACCTATAACCACACCTGAATCAGATGCCTGAATGCCAGCATAGGAACACAATCAACAACAGCCAAAGCAATATGTCATGTCCAGAGCCCAACTATTCTACAACAATAATTTCTGACTATTCCAACACAGCTAAAACACACACACACACAAAGACCTTAAAACAAACTTTATAAAGATGGCTGAGGGCCATAAAGAGGGAAAGAATAAATCTCTTAAGGAAACTGAAAAAAAGAAAGACAAAAAATTGGAGGAAATTAACAATTTCCTTAAGAAAAAAAACAGTTAAAGGAAACAAATTAAACTGTTCAAGATCTCAAAATGGAAATAAAAGCAATAAAGAAAAGACAAATGGGGGAAACCTGAAAGTGAAAAATCTAGGTGAAAGAAACAGGAACTACAGGTACAAGCATCACCAACAGAACACAAGATGTAAGAGAAAATCTCAGGAATTAAAAATATAATAGAAAAAGTAGGTACATCAGTAACAGAAAATGTTAAATCTAAAAGGTTCTTGACATAAAACATCCAGGAAATCCAAGACAGTATGAAAATACCAAACATATGGAACAATAAGAATAGAAGGAGATGAATCTCAGATAAAAGGCCCAGAAATTATTTTCAACCAAATCACAGAAGAAAATATTCTTAATTTAAAGAAGGAGATGTCCATAAATGTAAAAGAAGTTTACAGAACACCAAATAGATGGAACCAGAAAACAAAGTACCCTTACCAGATAATAATAAAAAATGCTATACTCATGCAGACAAACAAACAAAAATGTTAAAAGCTGCAAGAAAAAAGACATATAACACATAAAGGCAGACCAATTAAAATTACACCTGACTTCTCAATGGAGATTCTAAAAGCCAGAAGGGCCTAGATATATGTCCCACAGACACTAAGAAACTACAGATGCCAATCCAGACTTCTATAGCCAGCAAAACTTCCAAACACCATAGATGTAGAAAGCAAGATATTCCATGGCAAATTCAAATTTAAACAATATCTGCCCACAAGTAGAGCCCTATATAAGGTATTAGAAGGAAATCTCCAAAGGAGATTGACTATATCCATGAAAACACAGGAATTTAATAATCTCACACCAACAAAAAAAAGAGAACCTCTCTCTCTCTCTCTCTCTCTCTCTCTCTCTCTCTTATATACACACAGACACCACCAACAACAAAATATCATGGACTCAGTTTCCCAATAAAAGGACAGAGATACACATAATGGATTGGAAAACAGAATCCATCCTTCTACTGAATAAAAAAACAAACAAACAAACAAACAAACAAACAAAAACAATACTTCAACATCCAAGGTAGACATTACCTCAGAGGAAAACTTTTGGAAAATATTTTTCAAGCAAATGGACCTAACAAACCAAAGTTAATCAAAAAACATAGGGAAAGACATTTCAGAATCATAAAAAAAAAAGCCAAACAAACAAGCAAAAAAACAAACAAAAACCAATTCTTAATATCTATACCCCAAACTCAAAAGGACCCACTTTTGTAAAAGAAACATTATTAAAGCTTAAATTATACACCAATTGTGGGACATTTCAATACCTTACTCTCACCGAGACAGGTCATCCAGCCAAAACTACAGAGAAATATTCCAGCTAACAGATGGACCTAACAGATATCTACAGAACATTTCACCCAAACACAAAATAACTTGTGAGTGTGGCCAACTAATGATTGGTCTAATTTGAGGCCCATACCATGAGAGGTGTGGATTACCAGAACAGAAGGCTGGATAACCAAGAAACCTAGGATTAAAAGGGGGAAAGATCAATATAATGATTCCTAATCCTATTCTGTACTCATAGAGCAGTTCCTAACCCAATTGTCCTCAGAGAGACATTCACTGGCAGCTGATGAGAACAGAGACAGCCAACATTAGGTGGGGAGAGACAAGAGGGAGGAGTAAGGAAGGGAAAGGGCGATTGAGGAAGGAGAGGGAGGAGGGAGAGAGCAAATTGGAGCTCTCCATCAGGTCCCTCTCCTGGAGCTTTGGGAATACACTGGATGAGGGAGCAGAAGAATTGCAGGACTCAGAGGAATCACAAACACCACAAGAACATGGCCCACAGAATCAACTAAACAGGGCTCATTGAGGGTCACAGAGACTGGAACAAAACTCGCTGTGCCTGCATCAGTCTGTGCTAGGTCCTCTGCCTGTATGTCATGGTTTTAGCTTGGTGTTCTCAATGGGACTCCTAACAATGTGAGTTGGGGTGTCTCTGACTCTTTCATCTGCTCTTTGGACCCTTTTTCTCCTAGTGGATTGCCTCACCCCACCTTGATTTGAGGGTTTGTGTGTAGGCTTATTGTATCTTGTTATGCCATGTTCAGCTGATATCCCTGATCTTTTCTGAAGAAAAATGGAAGAGTGGAAGAAGAAGAAATTGCAATTGAAATGTATTGAGGAAAAAAAAGAAAATTAAAAATTAAAACAAGAGAGATATAGAAGACGACAAAGCTATCTTATTCTAACCCAAGGGGACCTGCAAGCAGAGAGAACATTTTAAATATTTAAACTCTTTCTAGAGGCATAAGAAGCATGGTTCCCTAGATATACTTTTGTAGATGTAAAACATTCCCTAGACTAGTGGCCAGCCAGCATACCTTGGAGCAAATCAAGGGCCTGATTTGCAGTTGGCCACTCACTCGGTCTCACCTGAAGCCCATAAGGTGACTTATGACACAGACATTGTAGTTATGGCCCCAAACACTCTACTAATATTTGCATAAGCTCAAAGAATTGGCTTCTGACTAAAAGAATCCAAATCTCCAGAAGCCGCCCCCACTCCTGGGCTTGAACAAGCCTTCTCTTCCAGCACGTGTTCTCTGTTCACCCTCTACTTGAACATTCCCACCCACTAGGGCTTTGCTCAGTTTGCTGGAAATATACATCACATTCTCTCAAAAAGTCCACCCATTTTCAAGGTTCTGGAGATATGCCTGTCCGGTAAGGGCTTCTTCTATTGCACAGGCTTGAAAACTCCCCAGGAACTTTGATTCGCAATCTTGTAAGAGTGTTTTACATGTTGCCTTGAATTATTGCCAGCACGTTTTAGTAAAGAAAAATACAGAAATTCTTGAAATGACAATGCCTAACATTTAGTAAATGCCCGCTCTCTCCAAGGTTCCTTAAATGCTTAGTGAGCTTAATCCTCCACATCCCTGCGTGGGAAACACAGGTGGGAAACTGAATCTTCAAAGACATTAAGTCATCTGTTCAAAATTACACAGCAGAGAATTAGGAAGTCAGACTCCAGTGATCTGTGGTCACAAGGTTAAGAAAAGCACGCTTGCTTTTAAGTTAAAGCAAACAAATGTTGGAGACGGGTTATTTTCCGGTGTATTAACTAGATAGTACAGGAGGTAGGAAGTGCCCTTCAGAAGGTTGCCCGAGGTCAGCCTTGCTTCCCAGGCTGATAACTATGGGCAGGTGGTAGAACCTTCTTTTTTTGTTCATTGTGTTTATTTTTTTTTCCTCTTTTAGTATTGTTATCATTTATTACTATTTATTCAGTTTGTATCCTGGCTGTGGCCCCCTCCCTTCTCTCCATTCAATCCCACCCTCTGTCCCTCCTCTCTCCCTATGCCCCTCCCCTAGTCCAATAGGAAGGTCCTCCTCCCCTTCTATCTGACCCTAGCCTATCAGGTCTCATCAGGACTGGCTGCATTGTCTTCCTCTGTGGCCTGGCAAGGCTGTACCCGCAGGGGAGAGGTGATCAAAGAGCCAGCCACTAAGTTCCTGCCAGAGACAGCCCCTGCTCCCCTTACTAGGAGACTGAGTCTATGGGATACATCTGAGCTGGGGTTTTAGGTCCTCTCCATGCATGATCCTTGATTGGGGTATCATTCTCATCAGGGCTCTCAGGACCCAGTATTTTTGGCTCTGTTGGTCTCCTTTTAGAGCTCTTTCCCCTCCAGGTTTTTCCTCCCCTTTCTTTCATAAATTCCATGCACTCTGCCCAAAGTTTGGCTATGAGTTTCAGCCTCTGCTCCGATACCTCTATCAGTAGAGTCTTTCAGAGGCCCTTTGTGGTAGGCTCCTGTCCTGTTCCCTGCCTCCTGCTTCCGATGTCTATCCCGTTTGCCCCTCTGAATGAGCCAGGTTGCTGTGGGAGGACTGTGAAACACTGAGGTGTGCTCTGAAGGGAAATGTGAGGTTCCAGTCCCCTCCTCACTCCCGTTTCCTTCCTGGTTAAGAGGTTATCAGTCCCTTACAACATCCTAAGGCCATTAGGACAGCAAAACACGTCCTGAAATCTCCGAAACCTGGAGTCAAAATACATCCTTTTTCTTCATAAGTTGACTTCCTTGGCTATTTATATAACAGGATGCTGACTAATATACTATATGAACAGGATCGACAACAACATAAACCTTGTTTATAAGTTTTGCCCATTATTTGCCCCCCATTTTCCAGAAATAACATAAAGCTCTTTGTATATAAACTCAAACAAGGCACATTACTAACCTAGGACGTCATGGTAGCTTAAGAGAAAAGAGAGACTAGTAAGTTAGGAATCTATGGGACATGGAAGCAAGGTATTAGGGGAAACTGAGTCAAAACAGAACAATACATCTGGGAAGACAGCAGTGCTATGATCTAACTTCAGTAGCAACGAAGAGGGGAATCTGACAAGGGAAAGCAAGGTCAGACAAGGGATACCTGTATTAAGGAACTGGTGATCATCCATCTATCAGAGCAATAGACTGATCATAAAGTAGTAGCAAGGTGGACACTTTGGAAAGAGTCAAGAGCCAGTTGGAGAAGCTCCTTAGGATGCTCACTGCAATCCTCAGGATGATGACTTATCACCAAAGGGCTCTAAGCACCAAAGTGCAAAGGTCAGATTTGCCCATTACAAGAGAATGTGTTATCATTAAATCTTTATGAAGATAATTCTCTCTGAGAAGCAAGGTGGAATACACATTTGAAGAGGACAAATTAGACAGAAAAGGGGGGAGTTAAAATTTATTGTAGCAGAGCTGGCAAGAAGAGGTAAGACAGCAGAGTGGAGGGAAGACATTCCCTGTCTATAAACAGATGTTCCTTACCTGAGTTATACCCTAAAATTTACAACCCCATATACCTCACCATCCAAACAACGTACTTACAAACAACGTACTTATAAATATCTTGCTCTCCAGCCAAACAGTCAGCACTTCTGTATTGTCCTTGGATTTCATGACAAAGAGACAACACTCTTTCTCTAAAACTCCGAGCCAAACTAGTGCTTCATGAGCAATGCTTAACAGCTTAATAGCATAACATGTAAAATGGATCAAAGAATAAGAAAGAATCAGCAACTAAATTTTCTCCTCCATGCACCAGCTTTAGGCTAAAGAAAAAATTATTCAATGATACTTATCAAAACAGCAAAGCCAAAATCATGGTAAAATTGGGATCCAGGGTTGGGAACTACAAGAGAGAGTGGACTTGACGCTGAATACATGATAGGCAAGTGGGTATTCATAGCAAATAAACAGATTCAGGTGGAAGCTAAGAGGACACACAGGGAGAAGTGGGGCACTGGACAAGCCAGCTAACAGGATGCTTTCTGGAGACAATCACCTGGGAGGAAGAGCCTGGAAAGAGGACCAGATATTTATTATATGTAAGTGATTGACCAGGGATTTTTGCTAAAAATTGAATTTTACAAATAAGTTCACAGATAAATTTACCAAATAATTCAGTAGCCTATAAAGGAATTTGGTATAAGTATTTGCATTATGACATCATTTAAGAATGATACTGTTTTGACAAGTACCATTCTTTAACCTAATTCTGGTGCATAGACACTACTCATGTATTTATTTCATGGGGTTTCATTTTTATCTGTAGTGATTTACTTTAATTTAATCTCAAATTAAAACAATTTACTTCTGAATGCTTCAGTTATACTCATTTTATATTGCTGATGTGTTCAAATATATTTAACAAATGCAAGTGCTAAAGCGTAGGAAATGCTTACACTGGATATGATGTTCTACCCTCTGGTAGCCTAAAACAAATTTTGAAAATATTGTTAATGCCATCTCCCACTTTCTCTAGATCTTTGTATGTACAGTGTCCCTAGAGAGGTCTTACAGTCCTCAAGGGAAAGTCAAGTCCCTTTGCTAATATACACAATATTTTCCCTACCCTGACACTTCTCTCCCTTAGGGAAAAACTTGTTTAATAACTGTCCTTCCATCTCTACTTGTCCCCAAAACTCACTGAAAACAGATTAATTCCTAGCCTTTTCTCATGAAAAAAAAAAGTGTTTAGTACAGATTTATTTAGTTTATGATATAGTCTGACCATTCACCCACCCAAGCTCTTTGTAAGAGATCTGAGACAGAATAATAAACATGAATTGGCACAAGCAGAGACTAAGACTGTGTTGTAAGTTGTGAGAAACACAGGTTTCCATTGTTCTGAGTTGACTATAGTTTATAGCGATTTTTTATACTATAAACTTTTTTAATTAAAAATAAAAAGATTTAAAATTCAATAATAAATAGTTTTCTTCTTCATTTAACAGACCTCTGAGAGAAAAAACACAGCTGGAAAACAGAAAGAAAACTTATTGATTCATAAATTCTAAGAACATTTTTATTTGTTAAGTATAATTAGACGTAATTGTTTGAAGGAAATGTTTCTTTCTTGAAAGTGTCTCAGCTTTAGAGCTGTTACAGCAGTTATTTCAGTTCTCCAGCACTCTTGAAATAGGCATTCATTTTGTACTACTAAATGAAATAGGTGAGAACAACATTATCTTAAATTGAAATCCTTCCTGGTAACATCTTGTCGGCCACAATGATCAGAACATCTTACCCCACTATCTGGAGGAACATTTTTCTCAGTTCAGTCAAGTAAACATATCATTAACATACTTTATTTCCAATTGTTTTTTTTTTTTTCCTAAGAAAAACATAACTTTAAACTCTTATGCCTGTTTAGCGTGTACTCACGATCAGAGTTTTTTTTTTTAACATCCTTTTGTATGAATAGCAGTTGGATGACAAGAGGTAGAAGAGAATTGATTCAGTCCATGTGACCAGAAGCAAAAGTCAGCATGCTTTCACAGCTGGGTAGTAGTAAGACTCTTGATACTTCTATTCTACTCCTCTCACAGTTGTCTGCGTCAAAGACACCTGGTAACTTTACAACCCTATCCTCAGTCAATAACCTGTGAAGGCCATGAGAGAAAAGTTTCAGATCCTCTGCCTCTCTCTCATATGAAAGAAGGGAGAGTTAGTAAGACCTGGAGAGGACAGCAGCACCACAAGGGCCCAATATATCTGGGCACAAGGGTCTTTTCTGAGACTGATTCTCCAACCAAGGACCATGCATGGATATAACCTAGAACCCCTGCTCAGATGTAGCCCATGGCAGCTCAGTATCCAAGTGGGTTTCCTTAGTAAGGGGAACAGGGACTGTCTCTGACATGAACTCAGTGGCTGGCTCTTTGACCTCCCCCAAACCCCTGAGGGAATAACAGCCTTGCTAGGCCACAGAGGAGGCCATTGCAGCCAGTTCTGATGAGCCCTGATAAACTAGGGTCAGATGGAAGGGGAGGAGGACCTCCTCTATCAGTGGACCTAGAGAGGGGCAGGGAGGAGATGAGGGAGGGTGGGATTGGGAGATAATGAAGGAGGAGGCTCCAGCTGGGATACAAAGTAAATAAATTGTAATTAATATAAACAATAAAACTTATTTAAAAAAAGAGAGAGAAAAGTTTCTCTCCTCAACATTCTTTCTTGAAAAATAAGAAAACCCAGCAAACCTCTACCCAGTGGTGCTGCTTCTCATTAAAACCTCAACAAATGGGATGGGGCTCTGGACTACAGTGCTCATCAGAATGGTGGCTGATCAACCAAACACTTCCTCTCTGGCCCCTGAGGAAACAGCTATCCAACATCTGGGAAATTTCACAGGTCTATTATCGAGGAAGATAGGCGAAATAGGGATTCCATGATTGACTACATGTATCAGTCCCATAAATAGGTTTTTTTTATTTCCTTTCATTTTCCAATTTTAATGAATGGGTTAGTGATCAAATTGGTAGGTAGGAGGTCATACTGGTGGGAAGAGGAAAAAAAAGCAAAAGCAGCAAAATGAATGTATGTTCCGAGCTACTCTGGAGGCTCAAGGAAGAAGATTGCTTGAGCACAGAATTTCAAGAACATCCTGGGCAACACACTGAGATGTCTATTTCAGAAAAGAACAGAAGAAAAGCGTTAAAAAAAAACATATACGAGGAGATGAGAAAGAAGTAGAGCAACCAATAGATGTGACTCCTCTTAATATGGAGTTTATACTGTATTAGGGGACACAGGTAAATGTTAACTCACAACAAAGCGTTATGAAAGATCAAACCCGGTGTGGTGTGAGGATGAGACGGGAGGAAGCGCATAAGCTCAATGGTCAGGCTTCTTTCGTGAGCTGATATGAACCCCGAGGGATCAAAGAAAGATGAGTGGAGGACTGGTACCCCTGCACACAGAGAAATGTAAAAATGCCTCTTGGTGAGACTGTGGCCATCAGGTTTGGGAAACAGCATTTCTTCCTCTCCTTCAACAGAATCCTCTGCACATAGTCGCACATGCAGACAGCTGTCAGTGAGTTGAGGGCTTCCCTCCAAACAGGCTGTGTTTTTACTGAAATAGCACACCTGTGTGGTGTCTCGGTACATTGCCAATGACTGGAGCCCAAAAGAAACCGTTGAGAGGTGAGGCAGGTGCTCTGAAGCTCCTGGATCCCGTGCTGACCTCAAGTCTTCCCGGCACTCAGGGCTGCCCTGAGGAGCCCCGACACAAAGCCAGGAACTTAAAAGAGCCTCTGGTTTGCCTGACCCCTGAGAATCAGCCTTGCTCTCTCGGGCTTTTCTTCTGTGAAGCATGGCATTGCTGTAGGCAGCTCCACAGGTAAAGGAAGAAAGTAAAAGTTTCCCTATTCTTCCACCTCAAATAAATAGCATAAGGCCAGCCTGGTGTATATCTGAGTCAGGAGATGGAGACTGTAGACAGAAGAATGGAGTACTGCAACGCTCCTGTGTCCTGTTGAAAAACTCTCTAGTCACCAAACTCTAAACTTTTAAAAAATGCGTTTTAAAATAGCCAGTTCCAATTGGCTTCTAAGTCACTACCAAAATAAAATTCTCCAACATTCCAGCACTACTTTAATGTACAAAGGGAAAATTCAAACACCTCTAAGCCAGTTGCAGCCTGAAACCTTTCCATACCAGAGGGAGCCTGTCCTGTCACTGTGCTGGTTCCGAACCCCTCTCATCACACTGTGTTCAGGTTTGTTACTCAGTCCACGCTAAGCCGATTACAATGCTCCTTCCCTACATCCATGTGCAAATGTTCAAATTTTCGCTTTACTTTTTCATTCTATGTTCCACACCACAAACATCTGCAAAGATAAAACAGGACAAAAATAAACTAAGAAACACAGCGATGGCCAGCCTTGATCTTTTCACAAAGCATTTAATCCATCCTTAGTTTTGATGTAAAGTGTTAATAGTTTTTCTCATAGCAGAAGACCTTGGGGCTTACTGTAAAATTCAGCTTTAGTTCTGATAGCACCACCTGCAGAGCCATTATGAAATGTTGCAACTCAGAAAGCCAAGCAAGCCTAGCACTCACTTGGAAGAGTGGGAAACAGAACAAAGAGGCTGGGTCCCATTGTTTCCTTCTCTCTACCTTAGCTCAAGCTACACTCCCCTGTTAAGTGTATTTTCTAGAGAAGTCCAATGCCTAGGGCTTCAGGATGTCAATTATATTCAAAAGCTGAACCCTAACAATCAAGGTTAAAATTTTAAAATAGTTATGAAGGTACAAAAGGTCTATTGTTTATCACTGTGCTGTGCATCTTCCTTTAAATGCCAGGATCATTTACATATTTGGAGAAGGACTAGGGACCCTCCTAGGAACAGAAGGCATAGGTTTCAAGCTCCCATTCATAATCTGTTTCCTACGATTCTCCCTCCTGCCTTGTGAGCACATGTACCTATCCTTCATCCTTTATCATAACAAGGGGGAAAAAACAAACAAAAAAATAAACAAATAAACAAAAACAAACAGAAAGCCACCAAGCACAATGCTCTGCCATAATGTCTCCCAGGAACAATTGACCATTGATCTCCACCTTACACGGGAAAACCATGAGGAAGAGATGTGTAAAGTGCAATCTTCCGGCCTGGGAAAAAGTCGCCAGATACCAGACTACTCCAGGAAGGCACCAGGTGAATTCTTTTTCCCAGCAAGGGCAGCCACCTAAATGTTGCCCAATTAGAAGGTTAGCCTATGAGTTCATGCTGTGCATTTCTTTTTTCTTTCTGAGTCGCTGGGGTGGAAGTTCCCTTGAGTTCAATATCATCAAGAGATATCAAGCAAAACTTGAGCAATACAGAAAACACGTAACTATACAATAGAAAGAAAAAAATTAGTTGTTTTTTTTTTCTCTCTAAGTTTTACAGTTTTACCGGCACCATCCTACCTCAAAGAATTGCTTCAGTCTTTTGGCTCAAGAGAGTGTTTGTGGGTTGCTCTCTACACAACTTTAAAAATGCTTCCCTATACCTTTAACTGTTAATTAGTTCACGTCTTTGGTTCAGAAACCGCAGCTCTGTGCAGTGTGACCTCACTGGTATCGCATTGGAGCAATTATCTTTGAAATAATGAGCCTTTTCATCCATAACAGAACAACAGACTCTCACTTGGATTGCGAAAGATGAGAGGCAATCTGCTGCGCACCAGGGCGCCTGCCATCCCCTTTGCAGCACACCTTATATTCACACTAACCTTTCACATTCTGAATTAATTAAGGTGTTTTCAGATTAAAATTAATAAATTTGCTTTAGCCTCATATGAGGGGACAATAGAAGGTGTGTGTGTGTGTGTGTTATGTGTATTATATTATTATATCGTATGCATGTATGCATGCATGTTTACGCATTCATACACACTCACATGTATGGTTTGGGGCCTACTGCCACAGCCTATAAATAAAGACCCTGGGATTTAGTGGTTCAGTTTCATTCATTTGCATTTTGATATGTTCAGTTTCATTCAAAACTTACTTTGGACACCACACAGATGACTCAGCTATTATGAGCACTTGCTATTCTTCCAGATCACTAGGCTTTGGTTTCCAATACCACCACAGGCAGCTTACAAGCACTGTAACTCCAGATCCAGGGCATACAACACCCTCTTCTGGCCTCCTCAAGTACCCACATGCACTTGCACACACACATAGACTGCCTTAGCTACTTGTATATTACTCTAGTAAGACATCAAGACATATAAGAAAGCATTTAATTTTTGACTAACCATTCGAGAAATTATGATCATCATCATATATTCATATATGATCATCATGTTGGAGAACATGGCAATAGCCAGGCAGACAGACATATCCCTGAAGCAGTAGCTAAGAGTTTATATCCTGATCCTCAAGTAGGAGGCAGAGAGCGATGGGAATGGCAAGGGATTTTTGAAACTTCAAAACCCACCCCAGGTGACCCAACTTCTCCAATGAGGCCATACCTCCTCGACCTTCCCAAATACTTCACCAAACAGGAACCAAGCATTCAAATATATGAGCCTCTCAGGGCTATTTTCATTCAAACCACTATGCACACAGATAAATAAAAGGAACTCTTCAAAAAGTTAATTTGAAAATTATTAGAACATTTTCTATCAGGCTCTGTGTTCTGTGGAATGGATTCCTAATGTTCACAATCAATCCCTATCATTTTTTCCTTGTTTTGTGACTTAGTCTTTGATAGTAGATTTCTCTCAACTTCTTATGTAGCAAAAAGTAAACATGAAACCATTTCCAAACTGAGCTCTTTTCTGTCTTGGAATTGTGAAACCAATAACACCACCCAGCAGTCAACAAACAGTGAAGGAAACACTATTCTTTTTTTTTTTCTTTATCTTATTTTTTTTATTTTTCTTTTTTTTATTTCTTTTTTTAAAATTTTTCATCAATTACACTTTATTCATTCTGCATCCCCCCATAAGCCCCTCCCTCCTCCCCTCCCAATCCCACCCTCCCTCCTCCCTCTGCTTGCATGCCACTCCCCAAGTCACTAATAGGGGAGGTTCTCCTCTCCTTTCTGATCTTAGTCTGTCAGTTCACACTCTGAGAAAAAGGTATCGGAAGGGTCTGATGCTCTTTGGGTGGATGACACCTAAATGAACATCAGTACAAAGTCCCAATTTATTTCTAATATCAGAGATCAGACCTCTACTCTTGCCTGATGCGTCTAAAACAAAAAGGGGGAACTGTAGAGAGCTGCGGAATGTTGCGCCTTAAAGATGGAGCTGGTTTCCACCTTCCACCTTCCCGATGGTGAGTGCTCTCTGTCACGAACAATTCCACATTTGGCTAAGGCTGAGGATCTGGCTTGCTTCCATGTATGTGGACCTATCTGCATTGCCCCCGTGGCACGCCTGGGTTGGCTACCCAGAGGCTATTTAAGCTGTGGGCTGGCTTTCCCCAGGGTCCGAGGATTGTTCAAGGTTCCTGAATAAACTGCATTAAAAAAAAAAAAAGAATACTAAAAAAAAAAAAATAAAAATAAAGAAAAAAAATTCTTAGCCAAAGAAAAAAGCGCAGATTAACCAGCTAATATACTTCTCTGGTTTGAAGGAAATGATAGGCTAATAATGGAGGAAGACTGTTTTTCTGGGGATGGACAGGTATTTTGGGAGAACCTACATTTAATATTTATTTTTTGTATGTGTGTGTCCAGAGGGGGAGGCATATGCAAAACTGCATGCTCAGGGTTCAGCAAAAAACCAGCAGGAATCAGTTCTCTCCTTCCTCCAAATGGCCTCCAGAAATCAGATTCAGATCATCAAGGCTGACAGCAGACACTTTTGCCCACTGAATCATCTCACTGGCCTTATTTTCCCTTCTTTTATGATTCTTTCTAATTGCCTTCATGGCAGTTGTCAGCTGCCATGTCACCGTGGGTGTCATTTAACACAGAGATGAGATTATAATCAAATTAGAAGCTGTCTCTTGGTCACTCTGGCAGCCAGCCAAGTAAAAGGGGACTTTTTGTCTTTGAGCATTCTGTCCAAAAAGGTAAAGGGAATTAGAGAGGACTAGACTTTCAACTAGGCAGATAATACCAGACTAAGACAGGGCCTTGGCACATTAGCACAATTAGCACAAACCCTTAAAGGACCTCACCTCTGAAATATTGACTATTGATAGGCTCTGGAAAAGGCAGAACCACTGTTGTTCATTGTGTACCCACTGCTGGTCCTGCTGGGCTCCAGTGAATAGCTCCATGGGCACAGGGGCAGCCCTCGTTAACCCTAGTGGGCCACAAAACAAAACAGTCATGAGTATGAGGAAGAGATTTGTGGGAAGGAGGGGGAGTTGACAGAAGCTGTAGGAAGACTGGAGGTTAGAGTGGTTGGTACTTATGTCTAAAGACAAATTTAATTAGTAAAAACTGAAAAGACAAAACAATTAAAGCCTGGAAGTGTTTCCTATTTCTTTTCTCATTCATAGCCAGGTTCATATATGAGACCCATATGTCAACACGCAGATTAACAAAGAGAAGAATATTAATTTATTTGATGTGCTTTATCTGGCTTGGGAGTCTTCTTAAGAAAATAAAGATTCAAAGAATCAGAGAAAAATGTTAAAGGTAAAAACACTAGGGCACACAGGAACATAAATTCCATAAACAGCATATCTTAAGTATTTTCAGAGAATAGTTCCTGAATCCTAACGATGACTGTTTAACAGTGGCTTTACAAGACTGGACATTCAGAAGCCTGCCTCTGACACCTGTAAATGACATTCCAATGTCACAGGATCAAACTTCTCCCAAACAGAACGGAACATGATAATCCCACACCCTCCCTTGCAAGGAAACCTGTAGAGAGGTATAAAGACCACCTAGACCTGAAGACAAAGCAACCCAGAACTCTCACCAGCCAAGCTTCTTCTCCCCTGTCCCTGTGAATTCTTCCCAGCCTACCAACATAGTGAGAAAGACTTCCATGCTCTTGGCTGTCATCTTCAATAAAATACAACTTATTTTTACAAAGTCCTTGTGCTGGGGCTGGAGAGATGGCTCAGTGGTCAAGAGCACTGGCCAATCTTCCAGAGGACCTGGTTCAACTCCTAGCACCTACATGACAGCTCACAGCTGTCTGTAAATTCAGCTCCAGGGAATCTGACAGCCTCACCCAGAAATACATGCAGGCAAAACACATGATAGATAGATAGATAGATAGATAGATAGATAGATAGATAGATAGATAGATAGATAGATAGATAGATAGATAGATTAGATCATAAAACTGAAACCTTGGTGCTGTAATACTCCCTTTATGCACATCAAGCAGTGATGGGTCCTTTACGGGTACCACAGGCCTGACTGTACAAAGAGAAGGACTTTGCAAGGCCTGTTAGTTCAGATTCTTCTGGGTGCCTCTGTGTCTTTGAAGATAAAGACACTCCTTTCCTGCATGACCAGAGAGGATCTCCCTAGAATGAAAGTTTATAATCTGCTTTGGAAGATGTGTTACCTGCTGGGCAAGGCAGGCACCGTCAGGGGAAAACTAGTATCCTGTTCTTTATTTTCAGCTAAAACTTTATGACACAAGCTGAGCATTCCCAGAGGCATACTTTCTACTAAGAGCTAAGTATGCTCAAAATGTGTCTTCCTTTTGCTTAAATGATGGCCACAAACTGAGCATGTTCAGAAAGGTGGCCATTCCTAAAATGTTTTACCCTCTGATCATGTATAGGTTTCCTGGAAAAGCACTGTGCTTCCTTTGTTTCGGGAGGGTACTACTCTGTAAAATAGGTCTTTCTTAGCTATTTCTTTCTTATATATGATAGTTTAGTATTTTAGGCTTACATTTTTATGGTTGTTTGGGAAGGTGGGGGAGACACAGACTTCTTTCTGTTTCTTGTGCTTTTTTTGTTTTTGTTTGTTTCTTTGTTTTTCCCCAATGCCAAGGTAATGTTTGCTGGGTAACATGTTACTAAGCCCATCAAACTCAAATACCCCTTGGAAATCTGCTGGGATATCCCTTTTCTATATGGCTTCCCTCATAAGAACACTCATAGAAAGATTGGATTGGGAACTACTCAGAAGTCTTCTTGAAATGACCAAGTAACATGTCCTGTTCTCTTTTCTTAGATTCTGGGCCTGGATCAGTAAGAAGGGAAGGATGCTAAGAAGGCTGGTTTTAAACACTGTCATCATTTCTTTGTCTGGCCCAAGTTTCTTTTGGAAGTAAGGAATAGACAGCCACCAAATAGCTCAGTCACAAAGGAGGAAAATTACAAAAGAATTTAGTATAATCAAACCCCAAGAAAACCTAGATCAAGACGTCTGAAGAACTGTCAGCAATATGTTCCCCTTCCAAGATTTTCACATTAATTAGTTTGTTTGTTTGTTTGGGTCTCTATCCACATGATGGTATTCATATGTGGTCGTGAGCTGCAATCTCTTGTGTAAACATGGAGGACAGAAAAGGTCATCAGAACCCTTGGAGCTAGAGTTGCAGGCAGTCACAGGACATCTATCCCTCTTGTTACATGAGTGCTGGAATGCAAACTGCTCCTCATGATTGTGCAGCAAGTGCTCTTACCCAAGAAGCCATCTCTCCAGCATCTTGCCTTCCAATTTTTCTGTCTACCACCTAATGTTTTCTCTAAGAGTAAATGTGACTGGACCACTTTGCTTCGCTGTGACCCCACTGACCTGCATCACTTCAACAAATGAAAGCAGCCACATGAATCTTAGGATGGTTTCAGTAGCCCATACCAGGGCCTGGAAGGTAGAGCTTAATCCTGAGAATAGTGATAGTGATTCTTTTTTTTTCTAATTTAAGCCATCACACATCAAAACCAAACATCCAATCTGCATGTGCACATCACCCTGCCAAAGACCAACTCTGGGCAAACTTTGTGCTTAGTCATAGAAGTTTCATCAAAAATACTGAAGAGCTTGGGTGTGCCTGAAGTCAATGACCATACACTGAGCCCAACTGACACTCTTCATTCTACCCTCAAAGATTTTTTTTTTATAAAAAACTTTCAAATCTAGCACTGATTTTTTCCCCATTGGTGACCCTTACATATCCTGAGGAATGACTTTACAAGGAACGAAGAGAACTCCCTCCACACTGTAATAGGAAGCAATACCCATATTCATCTCTTAGATCAAGCGGGGACTCAGAATCAGATTCAGCCAGGATGATGAATTGCATCTGTAAAAATCACATCTAGAATCTGGCTGATTAAGTCACATAAAACCCATCCAGCTCCTTTGCCCTTTCAAGAAAACTTGCTCCTGCCATTAGATAATTTAATAAAAGGTTTTTGCACACATTAAAAGTTATTTATATGCTTATTTTACATATGGCAGTAAAGTACATGTGTAATTTAAAATGACTACAAAATGTTAATAGTGGATTAACTATTGAATTTAAGACAGCAATGGAAGTTTGACCCTGTTTTAATGCACTGAGTATAGAAACTTCACTCCATTTCATCTCTTCTTTTCTAACAATAAGTCCTTGCTCAGGTCTATTACTTTTAAAGATGGTTGAGTTGAACCTTGTAAAGACTGTGGCTTGTTTTTCAGGAGATTTTTGCTAAAGAGGTCAAAGGAAAGGAATTAAATGCTGTACTCAGTTATAACAAGGAAGATTATACTAGCCAATAATTCAAAATCCATAGCTACAAGCTGTGCACAGGGGTGTCAATGATGACACTATACCTGACCTATAGGTGAACCCAAGCTTTCCACACAAGTTAACTTTCATTTCTTCAGGCACAGCTAGCTCCATCTATTCACTATTAAATAAGATGATTTTATATACATTCTGCATTGTTTCCACCTAAGCAAGTTTGCTTTCTGTTGCTATGAAAAGAAAGAGAGAGACCAAAAGCAATTTGGGAAGGTAAAGGTTTATTTCAGAATGCAGGTTACAGCCCATGGGGGAGGAAAGTCAGGACAGGAACTGAAAGCAGGAACGTGAAGGCCAGAATAACAGCAGAGACCATGGAGGATTCTTCTTCAGAGCTTTCTCAGCTTATTTTTTTAATGCCATTTCAGACCACCTGCCCAGGTTTGTCACTACCCCAATGGTCTATTCCTTTCCATATCAGTCATTAATCAAGAGATTGCCCTCCTCACAGATTTGCCTATAGGCCAATCTGATGGAGATAGTTTTAGATTGCTTCTTCCCAGTGACAATAGTTTATGTCAAATTGGCAGGAAGTAGATAGCATGCCACCACTGCCCAGCTGTTCCTGCCTGCCTTTTATACCTCTCCAATTCCCCTCTATGATTCCGAATGGCCTCTAAATGACCCACAGCTATGGGTGAAATCATATAGCACAGGCCTTACATCTCAAAGATAGTTTCTATGATGCATGAATGAAAAACAATGTTCTGAAGTTTCTGGCCTGTAAGTCATTATTTGCCATGTACTAGACAGATGATGCTAACTTCTTTTTTTTTTTTTTTTACTTTGAATTTTTTATTTAATTATTTTTATTAATTACAGTTTATTCACTTTGTATCCCCCCTGTACCTTTCTCCTACCCTCACAATTCCACCCTCCCTCCTCCTCACCCATGTCCCTCTCCCAGGCCACTGATAAGGGAGGTCCTCCTCCCCTTCCCTCTGATCCTAGTCTATCAGGTCTCATCAGGGTGGCTGCACTGTCTTCTTCTGTGGCCTGGTAAAGCTGCTCCCCCCTCAGGGGAATGTGATCAAAGAGCAGGCCAATCAGTTTCTGTCAGAGACAGTCCCTGTCCTCATTACTATGGAGGCCACTTGGATACTGAACTGCCATAGGCTACCTCTGTGCAGGGGTTCCAGGCCATCTCCATGAGTGGTCTTGGCTGGAGTATCAGTCTCAGAAAAGACCCCTGTGCCCAGACTTTTTGGATCTGTTGCTCTACTTGTGGAGATCCTGTCCTCTCCAGGTCTTACTATCTCCCACTTCTTTCGTAAGATTCCCCGTACTCTGCCCAAAGTTTGGCTATGAGTCTCAGAATCTGCCTCAATACCCTGCAGGGTAGAGCCTTTCAGAGGCCCTCTGTGGTAGGCTCCTGCCCTGATCCCTGTTTTCTCCCTCCTCCAATATCCATCCTCTTTGCCTTTCTGAATGGGGATTGAGCATCTTAGCCTAAGTCCTCCTTCCTGATTAGCTTCCTTAGATGTAGAGATTTTAGTATGCCTAGCCTATATATATGTCTAATATCCACTTATGAGTGAGTATATACCCTGTGTGTCTTTCTGCTTCTGGGATACCTCACTCAGGATGATCTTTTCTAGTTCCCACCATTTACCTGCAAATTTCATGATTTCCTTGTTTTTTTTTTTTGTTTGTTTGTTTGTTTTTATCGCTGAGTAATATTCTTCTTAAGTAGGCCATAGAGACTACCTTTCATTTCTTTCCACCTTCGGTGAGAAACCTAAGCACAAACACAAACTCATGCTTGACAGGCTTGTCTTAGCTCTCCCCTTCCCTCTTCATCCAAACTATTGCCATTGCCCCATCTCAGATCCCTTCTCTCCTTGTTTCTCTTGTCATCTGGAGGTTGGAATGGTTTTGTACCATCCTTAATTTGTCAATATGTAGAAAACTGTTCAATATATAGGGCGGTGAATAGTATTTCATGCTTATGTTTGCCCACATATCTTTTAAAAAGCAGTAGCTGAGAACAATTTATATTTCTGTTCTTTTTAATTTAGAGTTGTCCAATGGGGCGCTACAGAAAATAAAATTCTATCCTCACAAAGGTACCACCTGAGTTACACACACCAGGCAAACTGTCTCATTAACCCACTGATTTTTCACACAGGACTATACATCTGAGCTGATCTGGTGGATGATGATGACATTTTATATTTTGTGCTAAGCCAGAAAATACTTGCCAGGAAGACATTGCTGGAATCTATTGAGTGTGGTGTTAGATATTAACACTGCTTTATAAAACTGGCAATTTTGCTGTCTCAGACTACACAGTTAGACCATAGTGCTGATGACACCACATACTTTAGTTGCAGGACTTGAAAAAGAACAAGCTTAAACTGAACTGAACACATTCTCTCTGATACCTAGCTTTCATAGTGCCAGAGGTGCTGTTCAAGCTGCGTCAGAATAACTACTGTCATTCCTTCTCAACTGTGTACCCTAAGTTATAGAGTATGAATCTACCTCACAAGATAAGTCCACTGGTACAATAGTGGCATGGCTAGTTTGGATATAACCACCCACTTTAGGGTTGAATTTGAAGCCCACTCCACAGGACAGAATTCACATCTGTGGTAGTAAATTTGATAAGGGGAATTACTACTGCTGTGCTGCTAAATGGACATGATGTTTCTGCCAAACTGACTTCTAAATTTTTATGGTTTTGCCCATAAATTGGTTATGGTTTGTGCAGAAAAGCTTTTTGTTGCCACTGGAGGCAAAACTCTAACAGACCTGTAGCTTGTCAGAATACTGAGAAGAAGTCACTGTTGAATGCTCAGCCATTAACAAGACACATGTCACTTCCTCCATGGCTAAGATGAAGTTGCAGAAGAGGAAATAAGAAGACCGTAAGAGGTGGAGGAAGGAGTTGTGTGTGGTGGAATTCTATCCTCTGGACCTAGCATGGCTGCTGCAGCCTTGAGCTCTCAATAAGCTACGGCTACCTATTCAAGATCTGTACAAGATTGGACATATCAACCTTTTGTCATAAGTAGAGATGATATTTACCGGGCTCACCCTTCCCTGAATATTTGTAGGAAGTACTGGTTATTAGAGGGGTTCTTCAAGAGCCCTTACCCCTCCCCAACGATCTAGAGACAATGGTTGCTGGAAGAAAATACATTTTCTTCAGTGGTATAATCACTCCTCCTGTAAATAATCTCTCATATATTTTCCTACAAGCAGCCCTAATTAAATTTATTTAGTCAACCACCAAAAGGACATGAAAATAAAATCAGGACTGATTGGAAAGTGACTATCATCAAAATATACTACATACTGTAATATGAGAGAAGAATACATATACATTTCATACATGTATGAACCCTATTTTGAATAATTAACACACACTAATAATAATTTATTTAGAGAATTATTTTATATGTGGGTCTGTTTGTCTGAATATGCCTGGTGCGTGTGGAGGTCAAAAGAAAACATCACATCCACTAGGCCTGGAGTTACAGATGGCTATGTGGTTTCTAAGACCAGACCCAGGATTCTGCAAAAGCAACAAGTGTGCTTTTCTTCATTTAAGACACAATTATTATACTGTACATATGGGCGCTTTTGCCTGCAGGGATGCCTATGCACCACATGTGTGCAGTGCCTTTCAAAAAGAGCAACAGATAGCATGGGACCAGAGGGTGGATTGTTGTGAGCTGCCATGTGGGTGCTGGGAATTGAGTCTTGGTGCTCTGGAGGAGCAGCCAATGTTCTCAACCACCAAGTGATCACCCAGGCCTCAACAAATATGTTTAACAGTTGAGCCATCTACCCAAAACTCCTTTTGAAAGGAAAACACAATCATGGAGTTATTATCATATGATCATGACTGTCTTAATAATGACTGCATAAACTCAAATCATATAAATATTTACTGATTAAAATTTAAATATGCTTAACTCTGAAAATCTTCATTGTTTGAAAAATCATTCTTTTTTTCTCTCTATGTGTGTGTGCGTCTGTGTGTGTGTGTGCGTGTGTCCTCAAGTAGTATTCACATTTATGGAAATCAAAGGACAACTTCCTTGAGTCCATTTTTTTTTTCTTTCCACCATGTGGTGTTGGGAGTGAGCTCTGGTCATCAGGCTTGGCAGGGAGAGCCTTTAGCAGACAGCCATCTCACTTGCCCTTCTTATTCATATATTTTAGCCATATGATTTGGATTTTAATTCTTCACTGAAGTTCATGTATTGAAGATTTGATTTATAACCAGTAAATTTGAGAGAGAATCTTTAGAAGATGAGGCCTAGAGGAAGGAAGTCAGGTCAGCACAGAGCAGAAGGCTATTGGGAACCAAGCACACACACTCCTCTCTCTCATCCCCTGCCCCACAGCAACCATGAGCTGAGCAATGCAGCTCTACCACTCTTCTGATTCTGGCATTCAGCAGGCAAATCAACAGATAACAAACCATGGACTGGAACCCTGAGCCCAGACAGAAATATCCTCTTTGCAATCTGGTTTACTTCACATTTTGAAAGAGTCAGTGTTTCCCAACAACGTAAAATCCCAACCATGTGAGTCTTAGTGATAAACAACATGCAATCCACTTACGATTCTGTGTGTCGATTATGCTAGTCCCACATTAATCTTTGTTTTATATTTTAACACCCAAGTAGTTAATTTATAGTACTTGCCACCTGTCATCATTTCATTACCACATTCAAAAGGTGAGAAAATAAATCATTAATATTCATAGATTTTTTTTTTCTTTTAGCAATTTAGAAGGGTATTTACAACAGGAATTCTTCCACCATTGCAGAGCTAAAATAAATAAATAAATTGAAATTTGGCTATTTAACCTTCATAAATGAAGTAACCTGCATTGCTAACATTAAACGTTTGATTTAATTTACTTGTGCAGGTAGCTCGCTGAGAAGGCATTTAACCTTAAAGTTAATGATAGCAGATCTATTTCAGTATATGTGCCTTCAATTGCTTTCTACAGCACTGCACAAACTAATGTTAAGCTCTCATTTTAGTAATATTCGTAGGCAGGAGGGAGACATTATCCTCAATTATACCTATATAAAAACTTTGTCAACTTCAGATGCTTTCCACTCCAAGAGCAGGGAAATAGAAGGATGGAGAGGGCAAGAGCCACTGCACCACCAATGACCTCTGAGGCTAGATTCAAGGAGAAACCTTTATGACACTAACCATGATCGTCTCTTTTAATCATGTTCAGTCCAAATAGATCTTAATTGTTAAATACTTATACCTTGGCCACTTTTACTAGAATTACAGGATTGTTTGTATGATTTTTAAAGAGAAAAACAAACTATTTAAATGCTAGAGAACATCTTTAGAATTTGTCATCATTCCAATAAAGAAAAGCCTTTCTCTTATTTAAAAGAAGTCAGAAAAGTATATTGGGTACAACTTGGTGGCAGAACAGACATTCAGTATGTGTAAGGAAGGCCCTGCGCTCCATCTTAAGAATCCAAAAAAAAAGATGCTCAGAAGTTGATGAGAAAACATGAATAAATGTTTGCAGGCATAGTGATATACACCTATAATGCCGGCATGAGAGGTGGCAGCGGGAAGATTACAAGTTGGATGCCAGTGTTACCTACATTGCAAGCTCATGGAAAGCTTAAATTATATAGAGAGATTCTTTTTCAAATTAAATGACAAAAAAAAAACACACATGGATAAATGTAACTATACCATAGCCTTCATTTCTCTATTGCCATATTCACCAAACAAAGATAAAACACAAGAAACCTGGAGAATCACAGCATGAAGAACTAAGCTCCAACTTACAGGAAGTTGGAGGAAGAAAGTTGCCAGAGGAAGAAAGGCAGTGTGATAGATGTACAATTATAACTAGGAACTTGTAGATACATGACATAGTTGGAGGCTGGACAGTCTTACCATGCAAACTAGAGAACCAAGGAAGAGTCAAGGAAGATGCAGGTCTAAGAACAGGTAGGATCAAGAATGCTGCCAAGGGAGGAGGGGCAAGATGGCTGCGCCGGGAGGACTCTCATTCTGAGCAGCAGCAGCAGGATCAGCACAGTGACCAGTAATCAGAACTCCCGGCCATAAAACACAGTCATTGTGTTTCCCAGGTGAGAGGATACCCCACGGTGGGGGATTCAATCAGCTTTTAACTCACCTGGCTAAAGGGCAAGATGGCGGCGCCAGGAGGACTCTCATTCTGAGCAACAGCAGCAGGATCAGCACAGTGACCAGTAATCAGAACTCCCGGCCATAAAACACAGTCATTGTGTTTCCCAGGTGAGAGGATACCCCACGGTGAGGGATTCAATCAGCTTTTAACTCACCTGGCTAAACCACGGAAGAGATCCTGGTTCCGCCAGACACTTGGCTGCCGGCCGCCAGCCCCAGCCCAGAGCCACAAGCCAGTGTCTCTGGTCACGGTCCCAGACTGAACCGTGCGCACCACACTATCAGAGGCTGTAATTTTCAGTCGAGAGATAACCCCAGGGTACAGGAAACGACTGGGACCGGCCTTAGGTCACCCAGACATCCCCTGGAAAAGACTCGGGGTCCACGGGCACCCCAGGAGCCAGCCCGAAGCCACAGCAGGGGACCCAGGTTCCGGCACTGAGCCCTGCCTGCCTGCGCGCCTGACTCGCCGCCTGAGATAGAACTGTGGGCACCAGGGCACCAGCGAATGAGTTTCACTGTCCGGTGCAAACACACAGGGAGGGAAACGGCTGGTCTGATCTCAGAGCACTCAGCCGACACCCCCAACCTGAAAAGGTCCCCGGAAAATTACCCAGCTTAGGGAGGCACCCAGGTTCCCAAAGGCCGCAAAGGCAGACACAGGCAGTTTCTGCGCACCAGACAGCTGGCAGAGACTGAGCCGCCATCACACAGCTGTGCTCCAGGCACAGGCAGTTTCTGCGGCCAGCCAGCTGGCGGACACTGAGCAGTGTGCACCAGGGCAAAAAAAGACACTGGGAGTCCCTGTCTCCAGAGAATCCACAGGGAAGGAAGGAAACTGTACTGACCTAAATCACCCAATCCTTCCCTAGAAAAAGTCTAGCAGACTAGTGGGGCCGAGGCGCCAGCACTCAGCTGTGCTCCAGACACAGGCACAAACAGTTGATACGCGCCTGAGGTCCAACTGGGTCACAGCAGCTGATCATTAAATTTACAACAAGAAACCCAGAAACAGGGCAGCTGCCCTCAGGACTTCCCTGGGTGAGAGGAGAACACTCTCGACTAACAAAGACCACAGTTACCACTCAGGTCTATATCCCTGAGGTGAGCAACTCCTGAAAAAACACCAGCCATCCAGGGACTATACCCAAAAAGCTGAGAAGAAGACATCCTTCAGGAAAAACCAGCTTTCTGCAAAGGGGATTCTCTCCACCACAGGATCCCCAGGAACCACCAGAAAATAACCCCAAACACCTAAGATAGCACAATGGGTAGAGGCCAGCATAAAAGCTCAAGCAACAAAAGACAGAGCAATATGGCATCTCCAGAACCCAGTTACCCAGGGGCAAGTAGCCCTGGACACCCCACCATAACTGAAATCCAAGAAGATGACCTAACAAGTATGCTCATGAAGATGATAACAGAGAAAACAAATAAGATACGTAAAGACATAGAGGAAGATAAACTCAAACAGAATATTGCCATCCGTAAAGAAATAGAGGAAGCTGCAGCCAAACAGTTTATGGCCCTTAGAAAGGAAATGCTTAAAACACTGAATGAAATAAAAGAAAAAGAGTTGAAGGAACTAAAAGAAAAACAGGAAAGTACAATCAGACCGGTGAAGGAAGTAAACAAAACAACTCAAGACCTGAAGATAGAATTGGAAAAATTAAAGAAAACACAAATGGAAGAAATAATGGAAAGGAAGAATCTAGGGAAGAAAACAGAAACTACAGAGGTAAGCATAACCAACAGACTACAAGAGATGGAAGAAAGAATATCAGGTGTAGAAGATACAATGGAAGAAATCGATGTATCTGTCAAAGAAAATGTTAAATCTGAAAAATTCCTGACACAGACCGTCCAAGAAATGCAAGACAATATGAAAAGACAAAACCTAAGAATAAAAGGTATAAAGGAAAAAGAAGACTCCCTTCTCTAAGGCCCAGAAAATATTTTCAACAAAATCATTGAAGAAAATTTCCCCAAGCTAAAGGAGAGGCCAATTAGAATACATGAGGCCTACAGAACACCCAACAAATTTGACCAGAAAAGAAAATCCTCCCACCACATAATAATCAAAACAGTAAGTATACAGAACAAAGAAAAAATACTAAAAGCTGCTAGGGAAAAAGGCCAAGTAACATATAATGGCAAACCCATTAGAATCACACCAGACTTTTAAACAGAGACTATGAAAGCCAGAAGGGCCTGGACAGATATCATGCAGACCCTAAGAGAACACAGATGTCAGCCCAGGCTACTATACCCCGCAAAACTCTCAGTCCTCATAGATGGAGAAAACAAGATATTCAATGACAAAAACAAATTTCAACAATACCTACAAACAAATCCAGCATTACAGAAGACACTGGAAGGGAAAATACAACCCAAGAAAGCTAGCTACATTCAAGAAAACACAGGAAATAAATAACCTCACTTCAGTAAAACAAAAAGCAACCAAGCACACAACCTGATGACCACAGCCAACATCAAAATCAAGGGATCTAGCAGCCACTGGTCATTAATCTCTCTCAACATCAATGGACTCAACTCTCCAATAAAAAGGCACAGATTAACAGAATGGATACGTAAACAAAACCCAGCAATCTCTTGCATACAAGAAACACACCTAAGACACAAAGATAGACATTACCTGAGGGTAAAAGGTTGGAAGATGACTTTCCAAGCAAACGGACCCAAGAAGCAAGCAGGAGTAGCCATTCTAATATCTGATAAAATAGACTTTCAACCAAAATTAATAAAAAGAGATGGGGAAGGACACTTCATACTCATCAAGGGAAAATTCCACCAGGAAGACATCACAATCCTGAACATCTATGCCCCAAATACAAGAGCACCCACATTTGTTAAAGAAACATTGATAAAATTTAAAGCACATATAGATCCCCACACATTAATAGTGGGAGACTTCAACACCCCACTCTCAACAAAGGACAGGTCAACAAAACAGAAATTAAACAAAGAAACAATGTCTCTGACAGAGGTCATGAATCAAATGGACCTAACAGACATTTACAGAACTTTACACCCAAACACAAAAGAATTTACCTTCTTCTCAGCACCTCATGGAACCTTCTCCAAAATAGACCATATAGTGGGTCACAAAGCAAGCCTCAACAGATACAAGAAGATTGAAATAATCCCATGTATCTTGTCTGATCACCATGGAATAAAGCGGGACCTCAACAATAACAGAAATAACAAAAAGCCTACACACACATGGAAACTTGTTACTAAATGACAGCTGGGTCAGGGAAGAAATAAAGAAAGAAATTAAAGTCTTTCTAGAAATCAATGAAAATGAAGACACAACATACCCGAACTTGTGGGACACAATGAAAGCAGTGCTAAGAGGAAAGTTCATAGCACTAAGTGCCTTCAAGAAGAAATTCGAGACAGCTCATTCAAGCACCTCAATGGCTCACTTAAAAACCCTAGAAAAAGAAGAAGCAGACACACCAAGAAGGAGCAGACAGCTGGAAATAATCAAACTCAGGGCTGAAATCAATCAATTGGAAACAAATAAAACAATTCAAAGAATCAATGAAACCAAGAGCTGGTTCTTAGAGAAAATCAACAAGATCGACAAACCCTTAGCCAGGCTAACTAAAAGGCAGAGAGACACCACCCAAATCAACAAAATCAGAAATGAAAAGGGGGATATAACTACAGACACTGAGGAAATCCAAACAATCATTAGGACTTACTTCAAAAGTCTATATGCCACAAAATTTGAAAATCTAAATGAAATGGACATTTTTCTTGATCGATTTGTCTTACCAAAGCTGAATCAGGACCAGGTAGATCAACTAAATAGTCCTATATCCCCCAAAGAAATAGAAGCGGTCATCAAAAGTCTCCCATCCAAAAAAAGCCCAGGACCAGATGGCTTCAGCGCAGAATTCTACCAGACCCTCAAAGAAGAGCTAACAACAATTCTCTTCAAACTATTCCACAAAATAGAAACAGAAGGAACATTACCAAACTCATTCTATGAAGCCACAGTCACCTTGGTACCTAAACTTCACAAAGACTCAACAAAGAAAGAGAATTTCAGGCCAATCTCCCTTATGAACATTTATGCAAAAATACTTAATAAAATACTTGCAAACCGAATCCAAGAACACATCAAAGATATTATCCACTATAACCAAATAGGCTTCATCCCAGGTATGCAGGGGTGGTTCAATATACGGAAATCCATCAATGTGATCCACCATATTAACAAACTGAAAGAAAAAAACCACATGATAATCTCCCTAGATGCTAAAAAAGCATTTGACAAAATCTGACATCCATTCATGTTTAAAGTATTGGAGAGATCAGGGATACAAGGCACATATCTAAACATAGTAAAGGCGATATACAGCAAGCCTATAGCCAACATCAAACTGAATGGAGAGAAACTTAAAGCAATCCCACTAAAATCAGGGACAAGACAAGGCTGCCCACTCTCTCCATATCTCTTCAACATAGTGCTGGAAGTCCTTGCTAGAGCAATAAGACAGTTGAAGGAGATCAAGGGGATAGAAATTGGAAAGGAAGAAGTCAAATTATCACTATTTGCAGATGATATGATAGTATACGTGAGTGACCCCAAAAACTCTACCGGGGAACTCCTAGAGCTGATAAACACCTTCAGCAAAGTGGCCAGATACAAAATTAACTCAAAAAAATCAGTAGCCCTCCTGTACACAAAAGACAAAAGGGCTGAGAAAGAAATTAGGGAAACAACACCCTTCACAATAGCCACAAATGACATAAGGTACCTCGGAGTAACCCTAACCAAGGAAGTCAAAGACTTGTATGAAAAGAATTTCAAATCTCTGAAGAAAGAATTAGAAGAAGATATGAGAAGATGGAAAGATCTCCCATGTTCATGGCTTGGCAAGATTAACATAGTAAAAATGGCCATCTTACCAAAAGCAATCTACAGATTCAATGCAATGCCCATCAAATTACCAACACAATTCTTTACAGACCTGGAAAGAAAAATTCTCAACTTCATATGGAATAACAAGAAACCCAGAATTGCTAAAACAATCCTTTACAATAAAAGATCTTCTGGAGGTATCTCCATCCCTGATCTTAAGTTGTACTATAGAGCAACAGTTTTAAAAACTGCATGGTACTGGCATAGAAACAGAATGGTGGATCAATGGAACCGAACAGAGGGCCCAGAAATAAACCCACACACTTATGGACACCTGATCTTTGACAAAGACGCCAAAACCATACAATGGAAAAAAGATAGCATCTTCAACAAATGGTGCTGGTCTAACTGGATGTCTACACGTAGAAAAATGAAAATAGATCCATACTTGTCACCCTGCACAAAACTAAAGTCAAAGTGGATCAAAGACCTCAACATAAAACCAGACACATTAAATCGGCTTGAAAAAAAAGTGGGAAATACCCTAGAACTCATTGGTACAGGGGAAAACTTCCTGAACAGAACACCAACAGCACAGGCTCTAAGAGCAACAATCAATAAATGGGACCTCATGAAACTGAAAAGCTTCTGTAAAGCAAAGGACACCGTCATCAAAACAAAGCAACCGCCTACAGATTGGGAAAGAATCTTCACCAACCCTTTATCTGACAGAGGACTAATATCCAGTATATATAAAGAACTAAAGAAGCTGAAAAGCCAATTCCACATTTGGCTAAGGCTGAGGATCTGGCTTGCTTCCATGTATATGGACCTATCTGCATTGCCCACGTGGCACGCCTGGGTTGGCTACCCAGAGGCTATTTAAGCTGTGGGCTGGCTTTCCCCAGGGTTCGAGGATTGTTCAAGGTTCCTGAATAAACTGCATTGAAAAAAAAAAAAAAAAAAAAAAAGAAGCTGAAAAGCACAAACCAAGTAATCCACTTAAAAAATGGGGAACAGAGTTAAACAGAGAATTCTCTGGAGAGGAATACCGAATGGCAGAGAAGCACTTAAAGAAATGCTCAACCTCATTAGCCATTAGGGAAATGCAAATCAAAACAACCCTGAGATTTCACCTTACACCCATGAGAATGGCCAAGATCAAAAACTCAAGTGACAACACATGCTGGAGAGGTTGTGGAGAAAGGGGAACCCTTCTCCACGGCTGGTGGGAATGTAAACTTGTACAACCACTCTGGAAATCAATCTGGCGCTTTCTCAGACAACTAGGAATAGCGCTTCCTCAAGATCCAGCCATACCACTACTGGGCATATATCCAAAAGAGGCTCAAGTACTCAAAAAGGACATTTGCTCAACCATGTTTGTAGCAGCTTTATTTGTAATAGCCAGAAGCTGGAAACAACCCAGATGCCCCTCAACTAAAGAATGGATGCAGAAATTGTGGTACATCTACACAATGGAATATTACTCGGCAATGAAAAATAAGGAAATCATGAAATTTGCAGGTAAATGGTGGGATCTGGAAAGGATCATCCTGAGTGAGTTGTCGCAGAAGCAAAAAGACACACATGGTATATACTCACTCATATAGACATACAACATAGGACAAACCCACTAAAACCTGTGCATCTAAAGAAACTAAGCAAGGGAGAGGACCCTAACTAAAATGTCCAATCCCCATCCGGAAAGGCAAAGAGGATGGACATCAGAAGAAGAAGAAAACAGGAAACATCCTAGGAACCTACCACAGAGGGCCTCTGAAAGCCTCTGCCCTTCAGACTATCAAAGCAGATGCTGAGCCTGATGGGCAACTGTTGGGCAGAGTGAATGCAATTTTAGGTAAGAACTGGGAAATAGTAAGAGCTGGAGAGGACAGGGTCTCCACAAGGAGAGCAACAGAACAGGAAAATTTGAACACAGGGAACTTCCCAGAGACTCATACTCCAACCAAGGACTATTCATGGAGATAACCCAGAACTCCTGTACAGATGTAGCCCAGGGCAGTTCAGAGTCCAATTGGGTTACATAGTAATGGGAACAGGGACTGCCTCTGACATAATCTGATTGGCCTGCTCTTTGATCACCTCCCTCTGGGGGGGAGCAGCCTTACCAGGCCATAGTAGAGGACAATGCAGCCACTTTTGATGTGAACTGACAGACGAAGATCAGAAAGGAGAGGAGAACCTCCCCTATTAGTGGACTTGGGGAGTGGCATGCAAGCAGAGGGAGGAAGAAGGGTGGGATTGGGAGGGGAGGAGGGAGGGGCTTATGGGGGGATGCAGAATGAATAAAGTGTAATTGATGAAAAATTTAAGAAAAAAGGGAAAAAAATAATTTAAGAACCTTAAATGACTTTCAAAAGTGGAGGAAAACATGGAGTTAGTCAATTGGCATGGAGCACGTCTTGCCCCTGGGGGCAATGGTCTCCTGAACCTACTCAGACCTCGGACACCACCACTGCTAGTTCTAGAACTGACGCAGGACGTTCCAACGAGGGGGTTAAGGCTTCTCATAATATTTCCTATAAGCCCACATCTGTTTGTCTATATCCCCCATTTTTATTCATTATTAGCTAAATAGAGCCAAGTAATTGTGGTGATGATACTTGCTTTTTTGCCCAATGCTGGAATGCTAGTAAATTTAGGTATGCCCTGGTTACTCGCATGCCTCACTGGGCGCCTGTGCCCATTGATGCCCCTCATACTATGACTCTCCTCAGACAGAAAAGGGATCTTGGAACTACAGCCACCATTGTTACTACCATCTCATTGGCGGCTGTTGGAGCTACCACCGGGGCATTAGCCATGAGTCATACTGGGCAGACTTCTCAGACCCTGAACAATCATTTAGCCAATGTAGCTCATGCCTTAGTTGTACATAAAGGAATTAATGCTCAACTAAAAGGAAGCTTGATGTTGTTCAATCAGAGGATTGTCCTCATGCAGGAGCAAATTGATACCCTATGGCAAATCGCTCAACTTGGCTGTCAATGAAAATATGCTGGACTTTGAGTCACTAGCATAGAACATGAGAATTTTTCCTGTGCTGCAAATCTGTCTAAACAATTGTCTAGCTATATTTTAGGTAATTGGACTGGAGAATTCGATACTACGATGGAGCAGCTGAGAGTGGCCATTGTCACAGTAAATTCTACCAGAGTGGACGCAGGACTAGCCACAGGATTATCATCATGGATTGCTGCAGCCATGAATCATCTGAAGGAATGGGCGGGCATGGGAGCGTTAGCAGGCCTTCTGGTCTCCTTGGTTTGCCTGTGGTATAGATGCAAGATTAGAGTCTCACAACAGCGTGATGCAGCCATGACCATTCAGGCCTTTACAGCCATTGAAGCAGGACAGTCTCCCCAAGCATGGTTGGCTACCATAAAAAGCTAAAATGTTATGCTCAAGATGTGAGGCTAAGCACTGCACTCAGGGTCAGCCGCTTTGGACCCAGAGAAGAGCATGTCTGATTGCATGCGGGTTGATGCCCCAGGTCCCACCTCTGAGAAAAAGGTATTGGTCGGGTCTGATGCTCTTTGGGTGGATGACACCTAAATGAACATCAGTACAAAGTCCCAATTTATTTCTAATATCAGAGATCAGACCTCTACTCTTACCTGATGCATCTAAAACAAAAAGGGGGAACTGTAGAGAGCTGCGGAATGCTGTGCCTTAAAGATGGAGCTGGTTTCCGCCTTCCACCTTCCCGATGGTGAGTGCTCTCTGTCACGAACAATTCCACATTTGGTTAAGGCTGAGGATCTGGCTTGCTTCCATGTATGTGGACCTATCTCCATTGCCCACATGGCACGCTGGGGTTGGCTACCCAGAGGCTATTTAAGCTGTGGGCTGGCTTTCCCCAGGGTCAGATGATTGTTCAAGGTTCCTGAATAAACTGCATTGAAAAAAATAATAATAATAATAAAGTAAAAAATTAAAAAAAAGAATGCTGCCAAGGCCAAGGCTAAAGACTTAGGAGCATTCTGGGTAATTTTTAGTGTGTGACGATGACAGAAAGAGTTGAAATTGGAGAGTGATGTCTGCAGGCCACAGAAGCAATACTTTCACTGGTGAATCAAGAAGGAGGAGGAGGAGCAGGAGGGGAGGAGGAGGAGCAGGAGAAGGAGGAGAAGCAGAAGAAGGAGCAGAAGAAGAAGAAGAAGAAGAAGAAGAAGAAGAAGAAGAAGAAGAAGAAGAAGAAGAAGAAGAAGAAGAAGAAGAAGAAGAAGAAGAAGACGAGGAGGAGGAGGAGGAGGAGGAGGAGGAAGAAGAAGAAGGGAATTTATACATGCCAGTTGGCTTTCTGTCCTTGATCCCTTGATTCCACCTTGGTTCCTAGCCTACCAGGGCCATTTTCGTGACCAATCTTCTCTTAAGCTTTCACATTGCATTTATATCTAGAAACACCCTCATGGAGATGAGATACCAGGAGGTATGCTCTCCTCATCCCTATGGCATCTCCATCCAGGCAAGTTGACAGTTTTTGCAATATAGAAAGATTTGAAAGTCTAGTAGCACATTCAAAACCTAGCACATAGTATGAGCACATGCTCTATATAAAAAGCTAGATGTTAACTCGCTGGAATGGTGCTAGCATTCACTCATACTGGAAGCACAGTAGTAGCAAAATGGCAGCATATGTTCACAGAGCAGCACAGCTCTGAGGCTCGCTAATATACTACAGGGACCCTTGAGGACAAGACCTCCTCTTCAGGAACTCTAGAAATATGCATAAAGAATGGAGACATTCTACTTTCAGGACTCTGTTCTGTACATTTGGTCATCTTAGGGAAAAACACATTATAACATTTTTCTAAAGTGAGCAAGCAACTAGTGTCCACAGATGTGGGTTTGCTGGATACATCAAGAAATATATATTTTTTTTAAAGAATGAAAAACATTCTTTACATGTTAAAATTAATTCATCTTCTGTGTTTACTGTCAGTCTAAAGTCATTATGTGTAGTAATGGTATGCAAATATTTGTATAAAGTATGAAGATTTGATTGCAAATGTATTTAAAGTAGCGGTCTAGGAGCTTGTAGCCCCACTCTGCTTCTCTAAAATTTGCATGCTCAAATCTAATTTCCACTCTGATGGTATTTGAACATGAGGACTTTGAGAGGTGTTCTGGATTGGTTTCTTGTATGATAAAATACAATGATCAAATGCAACTTAGAGCAAAAAAAGACTTATTTGGCTTCCTAGTTAAAGTCCATCATTGAGCGAAGCCAGAGCAGGTGTACAACCAGGAATCTGGAGGCAGGAACTGAAGCAGAGTCAGAGATGCTCATCTTTCTGGTCTATATGGCCTGTTCAACTTCTTAATATTCTATACAACCCAGTATTACCTGCCTATGGACAGTACCTCCTACACTTACCTGAACCTTCCCACACCAATCATTAATCAAGAAAATATCCCCACAGACTCTCTCTCAGAGGCTAATCTTACAGAGGCATTTACTTAATTGAGGTCCCCTCTTTCCGGATGACCCTAAATTCTGTCAAAAGATAATGAAGTGCCTCATGAGTGGGATTCCCTACAGAAGCGGTGAAGAGCTAGCTACTGTGTCTTGTCTTGTCTTGTCTTGTCAGAATACTAGGACTCTGAAACCAGAAGGCCTCCCATAACCCCATCTGACTTCCAATCTCAAGAAATGTGAGAGATGAATCTCTGCTGTTTTAACGTGAGACTTTGGTACAACCCAAACTGACTAAGACACCCAAGAATAAACAAAGGAAACATAAGATAACAAAAACAGTGACTTATTACACTAACATTTGTTTAGTCAAAGGAAAAAAGGTAGGAGAGAGAAATCTGTCATGGCTAGCCTTTGTACTTCTGAATTATGAACCATGGGATTTACCACTTAAACAGAAAATAACTTTTTGTAATTAAAAGAAGGAATGTAGGGAGGGCAGAAATAAAGATGCCTAAAATAGCATGTGCATGATTCCAATGATTCTTACTTAATTAGTTTCTTTGTCATGCTAATCACACTGGAATAGACTGTCAAAATTATTTTAATCAAAATATAAAGTGTGCTGTCTGTTGAGATTGGAATTATAAAATCACACCAGGTTCATCGGGTTTGGACACTTGATCCATGCTCTGTTTGAGAAGGAGGTGGAATGTTTGGAGTAGGATGCATGGTCAGCAGAGGCGGGTAAGAACAGGTCTTTGAGGATTACGCGTGCCTCCTCTTCTGCCTGAGCTTATTGCTTTCTACCTCCATGATGACTGCTGTGACTGCGGTTGGGCTGGGGGTGCCCATAGACTGAGCTGCCGCAGTGCGTAAACCCACTAATGTGTGTTCATGAAAAGTCTCCTTTCTGTAGAATTTTAAATGTCTTTTCCGCCCTTCTCTCACATCATGCCTTTTATTCCTTCAGAATGAAGTGCTGTTGGATAACTCTCCAGAAAATATGCATTAAGGACTTGCAAGCCCTGCTTACTTGCTATATGGAATCAGTCCAGGCCTGCCCAGTAGCCTGCTGTAAATTTCCCAGGGCATAATTCTGATAGAAGCACTTGTTTAAAATATGGTTTGGCACCAAGGCAGACCATGTTAAAAGGGGTTTCTTAGAAAAATGAACCATAACTGTACTGCTTAAGCAATATAGACCTTGACCGTATTTCTGAAGACACCTGAAGAATGTTACATGAGAGGGAGAAATTGAGCTGGTAATGAGCTGGACATATACTCCCTGCTGGTTAGTTTTCATAATACTGCAAGGAGCTATGCAGGCTGTTAAGGCAGGAAAATCACCAATGGGCTTACCCAGCTGTAAACCCTGTGAACTACAATGGCGATCAACTCTGGAAAGTGTGCCCACTGGTAATATAGTGACGTGAACATCATAAGGGTAATTAACAGCTTTCTGATTGGATCTATGGCTTGCTCTACAAGAGGGAACTCAAGCCTGGTGCTATAAAATTGGCCAGAAACTGGTGGCTGGGGAGGCCATAGGTCTCAGAGGGAACTTACCACCATTCTTTTGCTCAATGAACATAGTATTAAACTGCCTTCTAAATACTATCTTTACATTATAGATTAATACAACTCTCAGCCCTCAAGAAGCTTGTTCTTGCAGTGGTCAGATGTTAATGCAGAGACCCATGACTGCAGAGAATAAGTGATTGTGGAGTGCTCAGTTCTAAATAGGACATCTAGTATCCTCCCCTCATGGCTCGAAAAACATCACATAAGAGAAGCCAAAAGACTGTAAGAGCCGGAGACTGGGGGCGCAGAGTGATGCCGCTGAATCAGTGTCTTCTGAACGTGACAGGACCATTACACCAACAAACGCACAAGAGCTGCAGCTGGCTGGTAAGATCTTCGCAACATTCCAGCCTGAAAGAGCAAGGCTCAAGAGGCTCCACCGCTAGCTGAGGGGCTATTAACAATTGGAGGTTGCTAGGGGAGGGAGAGTCAGTTACTCTCATGGGTTGCCCATGCTCCAGTAGAGGGCCCTACACACAAGTGCATGTGGGTAGCATGGGACTCAGAGGTTCACTGAGAAAACAACAGAGAAGAGAACATAAAGTGGGGAGGTGAAATGTGAGGAGGACGTTTATAGGAGGAAGGGAGGAAAGGAGAAATATGATTACGTATTACGTATGTATTTATAATGACATAAAAATATAATTATCTAAGATAAAGATATATTTCATATATATTCCTCACAGAACAGACTTTTTAAATTTTAATGTCGGGTATCACCTTTGAATAGCAAACATGTAAGGAGTGGAGAGATGCTGCGGTGATTAAGATCATTTACTTCTCTTAAAGAGGATTGGAGTTTGGTCTCTAGCATCCCAGTCAGGTGGATCTCAGATGCCTTTAACTACAGTTCCAGGGGTGGGAACTGCCTCTTGCCTCCAAGAGCACCTGCACTGACAGGTGCATGTTCACACATGGACACATACATACACAATCGAAATATAAAATAAACAGAAATTTAAAAATAAATGCATTAGGGAACCAAGTTATACACAGCAACAATGTTCTTAATCTACAGTTCTGGCAATTCCAGTCCCTTACTGGGCAGATGTGCTGCCCTTGGGCCTCTTGTCATGGGGCTGGTGTAGCATACCATGCCCAGATGTGCACAAATGTGAGTCTCTCTCCTCTTGGCTGGGAACCAAAAAAGGAAAAGGAAGAGGCAGCGTCTAGCCAACCCCATTAATGGCCTCCCTGACTTAAATGCCTCCTCCTAACAGATGCACATCTTAAAGTTCCATCACCTTTCAACTGTGTCACTCAGGAACCAGCCTTCAGCCCAGGTGATCTCTGGGTCAGGAAAGGGTGAGGGTTAATTCAACATAATAATTATAAACTCAAGGTTTTCTATTCTCTTTTTATTTGACTGGTAAGGAATTTTTACCTTTTATTGTTTGAGAATGTCACAGAATTACTTTGAGCATACTCTCTCCCCTCCTCCACACCCTCCCAGATCTTCCCCTCCACCCTGCCCACCCAACTTCACATTCTCACAGTCTCTCAAGTAAATAAAAAACAGCTCTTTGCTTGCTAGTTTGACAAAAGAATCAATCCAAACAGGGGAGAAAAATTGTGTCACACTCATCCTCAAGGTTAGGTCACAGAGAAAATGAGCCATGAAAAATGGAGGAGTTGGCAGCAATGGTGAATGTGAATTGGGTGGGGGACAGTTTTGTTAGCCACAGAGGTCTAGGGCTGGAGGCCATCTGGAAGGGTGAGGAACACAGTGTGACTGGATGATGGCTAAAAAGTCCTCACTAAAACCGATTGGTTCTTTTTCAAACATAATGTTATCTCCAATCCAGCAGGGCTTAAAGTTATATGCTACCATGATTGAAAACAGGAAGTTTTAAAATACCACCTGGAGCAACAGTGCAGGTTGGGCTGGACCCGCAGCCAGTGAGAGCTCGGTTAGCAGTTATCCTGTGTGGAAAGACCATCCAACCCGAATAGGAACCCAGCCAGACACAGAAGTTCCACATTTACATTTTTGTGGTCCCAAAAAATTTTCCCTCTGGCACGAAACCTTTTTCCTCATAAACTCAAGCTGGGCACAATATGCTCTGCCTCGGTGCTATTTTCTCGCAGCACAAGGTTTGACATTGGCTGGTTGTCATTAGCATCACCTTCAACAAATCATTTTCTTCACTTGTCCAATTACAGCCAACATAAAACCGCCTGTCCTCCATGTTTCTCATTTCAACACTGGACTTGGTATGACTCGGCTGTAAATCATGGTAGCTGCTTGTCAGCTTCTGGGACTTAGAGTTAATTTTCACTCACATTTCCCTTCTTTTGATTTCACATTTCTTCTGGGGAATGGCCATAGTTGAAATGATGGCTGTGGTGCATTTTTTCTTCAGACCCCTACCCTCTCCGTCACAAATTTATAACCCACACTTACTCTGGCAAGTTTTAGTACATGCCCCACCACTCAGTAATAAAAGAAAAGACACACTCATAAAACTGCACACACATCTCACAGTCTTCAGGGAAGAGCCCTTCCCACCTACAAATTGCTGTACAATTGAGGAAGAAAGTGTGGCAGTTGATGTCCTAAGGAGTCCCAGAGCCATTCCACAGCAGGCTTAGGGCTGCCCACACAAGTCAACTGCCATTTGGACTGCAAGAATGCTCAATACTCATGGTCCCGGCCATGCAGGGAATGCTCTTCTTGTGATGGGAATAGGAATATGTTACTAAGGAGAAAACAGAGGAGAAACTTAAATAGCCCTAAATTGATCCAGACCCCATGCATGTCGGATGCAGCAGCCATAATCCTGGGGAACTCCTCCAAGCAGAAAAACCACAAATGAAGTTTTTGCACTGGTCTCAAAGCCTGGTCTATTTCTGTTCATGTTCTTTTAGCTTCTGTGAGGTCACTTGTTTCTATTTGGGCTTCCATTTGCCTGCTTCCTTGGGTTTTAAATTTTTAGGGGATTTAAATGCTTGACTTGCAGCACACTTGTATATTACCATGGGAACCTGCTTCGACTTGAAATATAAGATAATATTCAACCCGGTGCGCAGAAACTTTCATGGCTGCAGTGCAGCCGTGCTCAGGCTGCTGCAGTCAGGCTGTTATAGGTGAAATTCAGAGCTCTCTCGATTAGGGTGAATGGGAGAACCTAGAAGACAAAGCATCCCTCAGCCCAGTGGCTCTTGCTTCTATGTTTGACTTATCATTGACCCTATGTACTTCTTACATTAATTTCTTTAAGAAAAAAAAAGGGATCTGCATTTAGACTCCAGGAAAATATTTCTAAGTCGATTGCCCTCTACAATCTAAAATTCAGACTTTCTTTTAAAATCTAGGACAAAAGTAAGTCATCAGAGGTAGGAACACATCACATTAGGCCCTAAGACTACCTCAACCACAGTGCCTGTGACACTCTACTAATTAATTCTAACATCCTCATCAAGAATCATTGAGTTAATAATGAATACTTTGGGATACTAACATGTATTAAAAATATCCAGGGCTATTTTACTAAGGGCTGAAGGAAATACGTCCCTCATTTTTTTAATGCTATTGAATGTTCATTTGCTACAGCTTTTGACATGGGCTGCTTGCCTTAAAGGAGCCACACTGTTCAAGATGACAAGCAGCTTCTACACTGACTATCAACAATATGGATGTGGCTAGGCAGAATTTAGGTGTACAACCACTGCGAAATATGTGCCAGAGTTTAAAGATAGTGTGTGAAAGGAGAATGCAAGTTATCTCAGTGACACTTTGAATAATATGTGAGATAACAAACTTTTATGTCTACTGGGGCAAAATGTACCATGGACATTAGCTTCATCTCTTTATTTTTGTAATATGGCTACAATAATATTGGCTGGTTTCTACATATCTGGTTTCATCATTGTTCTTCTGGACAGCTCTCGTGGCAACATTCAATGTATAATATCATGGGAATATTTCACTCTGAATTCTTTGATTCTGTGTCCTCAAGCCCCACACATGGTCAAAATATTCTTGGCTCCTGGCATAAGTGCTCTACAAATACTTATAAAATATTAAATAAAAGAACAAATAAAAGTAAATAAACAACTCACAAGCTACCAAATAAATGAAATGTTTTCCAAATATGAAGAAATAATTTGCATTTTGAGAATTAATGAAATGCAAATAATGGAAGAGATTAATTTATAATGTATATTTAAAACAAAACTAATTCTTGGTTGACATCATAATCAAAGGCACAAAAGGAAGGATTTTTATAAGGTAGGATAGATAATAACATATAACCAAACATTATTAAGTTATATATATGTGATAAAAAATATGTAACTATACACATATATTATACACATACATTGTTTCTAAGTAATACACATAGCATATATGGGATTAAATTACTCAGTTAAATTTGTACAATCTTTTGAAAATGTGTAGCGATCTAGTCAGTTAAAAGGTCAGGATGCAGAGGTTAAATCCTTATCCAAGCGACCCATTCATACCAACACCAAGACAGTAAATACCTGACTATCGAATTCTTTCCATCAAAAATCATTGCCAGCTAAAATCCTGCTAGTGTCTGCAAAGGGCCTGAGCAAACCTTTATCTCTAAGTGCATGCGCTCACCAGAGCCTGAGCAAACCTTTGTCTCTAAGTGCATGCGCTCACCAGAGCCTGAGCAAACCTTTGTCTCTAAGTGCACTGCACTCACCAGAACCTGAGCAAACCTTTGTCTCTAAGTGCACTTGTTCACCAGAGCCTGAGCAAACCTTTGTCTCTAAGTGCACTTGTTCACCAGAGCCTGAGCAAACCTTTGACTCTAAGTGCATGCGCTCACCAGGTTTGGTTCAGCGGATAGCACAGCTGCTCTGCACCGAGCAGTCTGAAGAGTTTGCTCTTATGGAGCTGGAGCAACTTTCATTCCAATATGTCTTTTAGGCTCACACTCTTTTCACTCCTATGAAGTTATACAGAACCATGTCACTGTTTTTATTTTGCTGTAGTTGCTGTTCTTACTCTCAGATCTTATGAGTGCAAAACAATGTATATCCAGCTGTGACCAGCACTGGAGTAGTGTGTCAGGACCCTGGACAGATCCAGTACATTCCTGTCTGCTTTCTCCACAAGGGATGGCTGGATAGGTACAGTGGATCTGCAAGCCACATAAAGCTCATCTCCCAAACAAAGGGATTTTTCTCTTTTATTCACGAACTGGACAAATACACTATAAGCCCCAAAGCTCAGGGAACAGTTAAAACAAGGAGGTTTTAAACAGTCACCTCGCTTAATTTTCCGTAATAAAAAAAATCAGGAGAAAGGAAAGTGAAGAGAAATGTTCAAATGCTAATTGTACTGAAAAATTAGAATGCAGGAAAGTTTGAAATGGAAAGTTATGCTTCCCCTAGCAACTATAAGTTGGCATATTCTATATAAGGGCATAAATATAACAGCAAATACAGTACATAAAATACTATCATGTGTGCACGGAAGGAATAACGAGAGCTGGGAGGATCATAATTTTGACTCTCCTGACTTTTATGAATTTAAATTCTCAGCCACAATGTTGCATTAATATCTACAAGTTTTTTAACCAATCTTGACTTGCTTTTTGCCTCTCTGTGCACTGGTCTGCATTTTCTTGACACTAAGTAGACTCAGCAGTAACCTTTGAACACTGACCTTCCAAATTTGATTCTTATTCAAGACTTGATCTTCCAAGGGAGGAAAAAAAAAAAAGATGGGAGGCCTGAGTATTTTATCTTGTACCTCATTAAACCAGGGAAGGAAAGTAGACGCAAAGCGTTCAACGGCGCCTGATTGCTAAACAGTGGGGAATGCAGAAACTGCTAAATAAAACAAGTCACGCGTTGGGCCAGAAAGAAGCTGAAGCAATCATTTAAAGCTGCACACCGCTGTGTTTTATTTAATGCTGAGGGGTGTTTACAATGCTGTGATTTCCCGAGAAAGGTTAATCCAGATGAGTAAGAGGAGCAGTGTATGAAACTGTTTCACACCAGCTCTTTGCAGTGAATATTTTAGTAACCATTGCGAATCCATGTCAGCAGTGCAGCCATCAAATGAAACACGAAAGAAAGCAAGTGCCGCCCCGAAGAATGAATTTTGATTTAAAATCGAGGCAGAGGCATTTTCACTGCCCTCTGCTGCAGTGATGATGGGGTAGAAAATAGTTTTCATCATAGCAAAGTGCTTTTCCTGGGCTCCTGCATTCTCAACTCCATCCTATTTGTGAACTTCAGAGGTGGGAGGAGTAAAAGGCTCCACTCATTCTCCTCCCAGCTTTTCATTTACTTTCTTTTCCCCTGGAGCAGCAAACTACAGCAGCAATTCTCTCCTTGGAGAATTTTACCTTGCATCTGCATCAAGCTATGTCAAAACCTATTCAATATTCTAAGCAGTCCCACCAGGGCACATGTTTCTGTCTTATTTCCTTCCCTAGAAAGTATCTGTATTGATCCCTCCAAAGCCTTGGGGCCAAATGAAAATAACAGGAGAGGAATTCTGTGGGGAGAGAAATGCAGATTTTCTGAGCCCCCTCCTAGCCTCCCTTCCTTTCCTTAATATCAGCGAAGGCAGAGCAATATTGGAAACTCAACATCAGTTTCTGTCTTCCTTCCTCTCCAAGGCCATGTTAATAGCAACTGTTTGTGGTCCTGCCTCCAGAACTTCAGGACTGAAGATCAACCAGGCTCCTCTCAACTTTTCCTTTCAAATAACCAGTGCTCAATTCATGAGCAGGCACAGATCCATCCTGCCATTAGTGATACTGATTTCTCTTGAGAACTACTTGCAATTCAGATTTCTTTAGGAGAGTTTTCTCTGCCTAGTTAAAATTGTGATTTTTGACCTCCTTCACAACACCTCTCTTTTTTCCTTTTTGCTAGACTCCTGAAAGAACACAGAGACATGAACATGCCAAGCAAGCACCCTGACGCTGAGATGTACCCTCCTCTTCCTTTCTAAAACGAGAAAGGACAAGAATGTGCTCCTACACGATCATGGCACTGTATCTCTGATGATGACATGCTATTAATATTATGACATTCTGTTTGCTGCTATGTTTCTGTTGTCATAATTATATTTTTTTATTAACAGCCTTGCAGGCCCTGCCCCTACATGTGGCACTGTGACAATGGAGAAGTCGGCAGACGTAGGAAACTATCCCTAAGCCCCTTCTTCCTTTTCTCCCCTGAAGCAGGACAGACGAGCAGGAAAGATTTTCCTTTTTTGGAAGGAGACCATGAAGTCCTCTTTCTGAAGGTACCATGCTGTGCCTGGAGGAAAGGCGACTCAGGACATAGGATACCAGCCAAAGGGGCAAATTCCCACTCATTAGTTCATGCTTTCAGACAATCATATTCCCTCCAAACTACTTTCTGGCCATCAAACCTATGTGAAGGAGCACCTCTTCAGGCCAGTGAGATGTCTCAGTGGGTAAACATCCAGCCATATAAGCTGGCAACCGGAGTTTCAGCCCCAGAACAACTCAACAAAGGTGGAAGAGAAGTGACCTACACACATACAACCCTTTAACACACATACACACACTAACACACGTATGCATACACATATACACTATGCACACTCATACATACTCATGCACACACATACATACACATACCCATGTACACACATACACATGTACACACACATATACACACACATACCCCATGCTCATACAATAATAAATAAAAATATTACCTTTATAAGAACACACACCTAACTAAACATGTTCATGAAGTCTACTATGTCTTTAGAATGCTGTGCTGAGATTTGAACCTGAGGCCTCGTATATGTTAGATAAACACTCAGCCACTGAGCTACACACCAGGCTTACATAAAACTCAAATTTACTTGCCTTGCTCTTGTTGATTAGCTTACCTTTCAAGCCTCCTGCAAAAGCCTAAAGAGGCCTAGGAAAAATGAAATTTACACTTTAACCTCTGGTGTTCAGCCTGGGACCTCGTCTACCATTAGTGTCACACATATCTCTCATTCTAAAAGCTTCATTTAAAAGGTCATGGTCTCTGACTAAAAAAGACACATTTGGAAAAGAAGACACATTTGTGTCTCAGATCCCTTTTTGTGGGTACTTAACTAGCAAGAAGGGTACAACTCTCTTTTTCATTCTTCAAAATTTAGGTTTGCATTAGATAACATTTTTCAAAACTTGTTCTGGGAGGGAGATGAGGAAAGGTTGATCTAGGAAGAATAAGTTCCACTCAGGGACAAGCCTCATGTACCACTACACACAAAAGTGCTTCACAAAGGGTGACTATGGATATCAATAAAGAACTGTTATTGAAATAGGTAAGTCTAGCCTGATCTAAATATTACACAATCCATCTGCTTATCAGAACACTTCATGGTATTCCATAAATATGTGTAACTTTTAGGTTTCAGTTAAAAGTAACTTTTTAAAAACATGCACTGCTATGTGGAGAATTTGTCTCTGTGATGGAGTGGCTGCCTATCAAGCCCAAGGCTCTGGCTTTGGTCCTAAATGCTGAAAAAAGACCATATTGCCAAAAGTCATCCAAGAAAGTCTGACATAGAGGGTGTGTGTGTGTGTGTGTGTGTGTGTGTGTGTGTGTGTGTGGTGATGATGATGATGATGATGATGATAAAAACTTGGTTATATTGGTGAAACCACTGTAACCAGAACCTGAGCTCTCCTGCGTGCTGCTTCACCAAACAGGCAGGAATTAACAAAAGAAACCTGAGTTTGTTTGTGGCTTGGCCATAACTAAGCAGAGAAAACTCAGCTTCTCTTCACTTTGCCTGTAGTTACCACGTTCAGAGCTGCCATTTCAGTCAGAGGAGCTTCGACCTTACTGCTCCCCCTGGCAGATGGTGCCTCAAAGATTCCCATGTGTGACCAGACTATTGCATGTACATCATGTGAGTCTCTGGAGACATTTTATTTGTTTAGTGTCCTGTGACACTAACAGAGCATTAGTTATTAATGCTCCTCCAGGACAGAAATCGCTATCCTTTCTTCTTTACCATTTATAGCCCAAATGTAGGCTTACGGCAGAAAAGTGAAGGCCCCAGATAAGACCAGGCAGATCCATGGGTCACACCTAGGTCATGAGTGTGCACGTGGCTACCCACTGTTCAGGGACAGGCTGCCTTTCCTGGGGCCATATGCATGATTTGGTTGTAGATCTTGGGTGGGCTAGGTCTGTTTGCACTCTCTTCTGAGGACTTAGAAGTGATTAAAGGTTTACCATTTTGGGTGGAGTTGCTTGACAGATTTCTTTGGTTGAGGCAAGAGTGGAAGATGGGGAGGTTGGGGGGGAGAGAAAGCATCTAATATGACCAGGGATGTTAGAATATTTACTGCTTGCTCTGGCTGAAGTTTGACATTGGAAACATTTTTATCATTGTCAGAAATTGTCCAAACTGGAGGAAGATGTCCAGAGAAAGACTCTTTTCTATTATCTCAGGGCTTTCTCTCTTCTCCTCAGGTGGCATTGTATATTCAAAGAGGCAGGGGGGGGGGAGAGTCATGCCATGGTTACGGCATGACTTACTAGACATTCCAAAAAAGCACAGCTCTAAATCTACAGCACACGTACTGTTTTTGCTTTTCACCTGGGATGAAAACCTGCTCCCTGTTACAAGGGAGCAAGCTGAAGATGATACACCACAGGCACATCAGCTCCGAGGACACTCTGGGCAATCCCAACACTCACGGAAATTACAAATGTCTGTCTTCTAAGACGTTAAGACCTTATGAAACAGAACTCAATCCTGGAAAACGGTTCAAGGCTAGCTATCCTTACCAGCCTTCCTGACTTCCTCACTCATCTCAAGATCTGTGCAGATATCCTGAAGTATGAGGAGGTGGGAATGTTCTGTCCTGCTCCTAGGGCAAAAAGGGAAATGCCCAGTGCTGACCATCCGACACCTCTAATGATAGGCAAATAAGCCCTAAAATAGTAAAAATAAAATAAATCTTTTGTGGGGAAAAAAAGCTTTCCATGTACCTTTCAAATATAAATCTTTTGCTCTGACATTTTGGGGGTTTATAGAATGGAGAGAGAGAAAGCTATTGGGAAGCAAATGGGCAAATGAGAAAACTCAACATCTCCCTACAAATACTTGTTCTGTCACTATAAAAGTTTCGTGAAAATGTATCCACATTGAAACACTATTTTTCAGAGACAGAGGCAGACCCCCAGGCCACAGTCACTCATATGTTGGGCTCCAGATATGTCTTTCGTCCCTTTGAGGTAAAAGCTGTTTCATTAAGCTACAGCATACATCTCAGTTCTGCACAGCACACGCGTCCTCTAGTGGTGACTGTAATTGATATTCAGAAGTTGTCAAGCTCAGGGGCTGGGAAAATAGCTCAACCAATGACTTTCTTGCCATGCAAGCAAGAGGACCTAAGTTGACCCAACACCCACATAAGAAACGGAGCATAGTAGCACATGTTTGTAGTTTCAGAGCTAGGGAATTGGAGGCAGGCAGACCCAAGGAACTTAATGGTGAGCCAACCTAGCTGAGTCAGCAGTACACAGGTTTCAGTGAGAGACTCTACCTCAAAAAGCAAGTGGGAGCACCCAGAGAAACACCCAAGAGTGACCACTGACCTCCAAATGCATACACATACATGAACATTCACACAGCAACAACAACAAAAAAAAAAGTATTCCATCTCATAACTAGGAGAGTAAAATTTATGAAAGGTAGACTTCAGGAGTAAAGCATGTGCCTAGCATGTGTGAGGCTTTTCTGTTTACTCCCTACAACTACAAAAAGATAAACAAGAACCAATGACAAACAAAGACAAGCTACCCTTGCCCATCACATTAACAGCGATTTTCAATAGGCATGGGGGACTATGCTTGTGATCCCAGCACCTGGGAGACAGAGCTCGGGGAGGAGGTTCAAGAGTTCAAGGCCAGCCTTGGCTACATAGCAAGTTTGGTGCCAATGTGAGTTCCATGAGACCCTGCCTCACAGAACAAACAAAGAAACAAAACATAGATTGACCCTGTTAAATAGTGCTTTAACGGTGTTAAAACAGTGTATGGAATTGATAGTCCCGACAGCACACATTGAAAGGCCAATGGTGTAAGCTTTGTGTGAAGGCACTCTATTATTATTGCTTGAGTAAATGTGTGTATTTATTGGAAAGTTTTTTATGCAAGTTTCTCACAATGTATCCCAGGATGACCTTGAATTTGTAATCATGTTGCCTCAGGTTCCAGTGTTAAGGTTACATGCCTATACCATCATCTCTGGTTTGGAGGTTTTTGATTATGTGATAACAGCTTTAAAATGATAACATACTTTGACTACTGTCTTAGTTAGGCTTTCTATTGCTGAAACACCATGACCAAAAAGCAAGTTGGGGAGGAAAGGTTCACACTTCTCTCATTGGAGGAACTCAGCACAGGAACTGTAACATGGCAGGAGCCTGGAGGCAAGAACTGAGGCCTTAGGAGAATTCTGCCTACTGGCTTGTTTCCCACGGTTGTTCAGCCTACGTTCCTCTGGAGCCCAGGACCAGCCCAGGATGGCACCACCACACGGCTGAGCCCTCCCCCATTGACCACTAATTGAGAAAATGCCACACAGCTGGATCTCACTGAGGCGTTTTCTTAGTTGACGGTGCTTTCTCTCTGATGACTAACTGTGTCAAGTTGACACACAAAACCAGCCAGCACAACTATCAAATGCTTTACTAGGAATCTCTTTATGTCACCTGAGATACAGAGTAAGATTTATTTACAATATTTTTATAGTAGCATCATTTAAAATAAATATGTGAAATATTAACATTTACTATTTAAAATAATTTATGGAATATTCCTACCATGGAAAATTATTCATAAAGTGATATTACTCAATAATTGTGATACAAAACTGTATACATGACTCCAATTCCACAATGTATAAAATGCTCATCTCTGTAGTTTTATATGTCATAAATATAAACATAAAGGCGTGAAAGGTAGCATGGACTTAATGTTTCTCAGAGTCTTTTCCTGAAGCACTTCCACAGGGCGCAAAGCTTTACCCTTGCTGTGAAACAGTTACTGCACATAGCCAGCTTCTCAGTCGGAACCCTTACATGGTGCATGGTTTCCGAGATACTCACGCAGAGGAGCTCACCTCCCTGCTCTGGACTGTGGCAGCATGGGAGGCGATGGCAGGAGTGAGTGGTAGGCACTGCTCACCTCATGGCAACTAAAGAGTGGATGAGAGAGAGGACCAATCCATAGCCCAAACAGCCTTTCCAGAGCACATCCTGAACAACTAGGTTGTTGTCTTCTTACTAGGCTCCTCCTCAGAAGGGACATCCCAACAGTACAGCAGGACCTGGGCCTTTCTAGGACATTTCATATCCAAATATAGCATCCATGCGTTCCAAATACATGCCAATGAACAGATAGGCGATTTTCATCTTTCTAAAGACAGATTGTGTAAAAAAATTTATATTTTATTTAAAAATATGAAAGCTTGTAACTGACTTATCAAGAATTTGAATTATGTATTTTTCAAGATGAAGTTTTTTTGCCTTTTAAGTTCAAAGCTAACTCTAATTGTTATCTCCTGTAGGACATATTAAAGACTGTAACATGAGTGCTGATGGTTTCCTAGGAGACCAACAAACTCACTCCAAAGAAAATCTAGGAAACACAGAAGAGCAAGATGCAGAGGAAATAAAAGCAATAGCTTCATTAAAATGAGTAAATGACTCCTTTCAGGATGGCAATGGGCCCAGAAGTCCACTAACTATCCTCTGGGTTTGGTGCTTTACAGGGCCCCTGCCCAGGTCCTTCCCTTACCCCTTTTGGTCCTGTTTAGATACTCACCCTGTTTCTTCTTACAGAGCCACTATGTTAGGGAACCCATTCTCACTTTCCCTGACTACCTTTGTCCCTCTCACTCTCCCTCAAGAAGAAAGTGATGTTCATTTTCATTATGTAGTCTCCATATTTATATGCAAGCATACTGCTTATGTTAGTATTTCAGAAATAATCTTAAAGAACTTATACCCCCCAAAAAATGTAAGTATTTCATTGTGGCATTGTTTGTTACCTGTGGTTAATCTGTGGTTAGGACTACGGATTACTTTTCTCCCTTGACAGCTTACACAGCTGCTTCTGGTAGCATGAGAGTTAGTCCTCAGGGAAGAGGATTCCAGGGTCGTTCAGATTCAGTCCATCCAAGTGTCTGCAATGTGCAGTGTCTTCAGCAATATAATCTTACATTCAAATTCTTGGAGGCAACACAGGGCAATAGTGGTAGCCTATATTCCTGTAGCAAACAACTCGCAAAGAAGTTTCCCATGCCTGGCACTGTAGTTTTTATTAGACAGTCATCATTTTAGAGGGATTGTCACCCACGTGCGGTAACATCAATTAATACATATATTATACATATATTACATATATGTGTATATATACACCATAAATAAGTAAATTTAAGCAAATAGAATAATATAATTCCTGAGTGATCTTTTAAAACATCTCTAGTGATTTATCTTCAAAACTGTAAATAATTTAATATTTAGAACATTGATAACTATTCTTAAAACTCTCCTTTAGAGAAGTAATTTAATATTTCCATGATACTTGTTTGAAACAAATTTTTGTCTAAAGTGTTTTTAAAATGTTATTTAGAAATAATTGAGAAATTTGTCAATAAATTAATATTTTCAATCAGAAAATTCCATATGTATTTTCAAGGCCTCAAAAATCACATTGAATTTTCTTCAAAAACTGTAAAGACTTACTTATTTCACTCTCTCTCTCTCTCTCTGTGTGTGTGTATGTGTGTGTGTGTGTTTACATGTACCACAAGGATGTAGGAGCCACTGAAGGCCAGAAGAAAGCAGTGAATCTTCTAGAACTGGAGTTGCAGATCACTGTGAGTCACCTGATATGGGCGCACGGAGACAAAGCCAGGTCCTCTGCAAGAGCAGTAAGTATTCCTGACCACTGTACCCTCTCCAGCCCCTTCGCAAAAAAATGTGAGATATCATTATAAGTTTTAAATATCAGATAAAACCATTCTGGATTTTCTCCATGCAACAAATACACTGAAAAACGAGCAAGCAATGCAAGAATCTTCAGCACAAAATCATCCATTTTCACACTCACAGTAAAGGAAAATAGATTATTACAGTTCATGTGCACACATTTCAGTATTCAGTTTTTTATATTAAATCATGAAGGCAGGTGTATCTCAAATAAGTAAGTAAGAGGCAGGCATAATGGCAAATAATTCTGAGTCACTGTGAACAGTCTAGAGGTCTTCAAACACATTTCAGTCTCACCATATTTTAGAAGGCCAAGTTTGTGATAAGATGTGGCCTTTTTGCAATAAATAATAAGTGTCTGGTGAGGATTTCATACTTCTAGTTTAGAAAAAAGAGAGAAAGGGAGGTTTGAAATAAGGTTGCACACTTAATTTATTGCCCACATGAATTCTCCATTACCCTGTTGGGTCTTAGAACGTAGAAGCTGGACATTGACAGTAATTATTCTGGATTGAGCTGCAGGAAGACAGCTCAGCGTGATTCTGCACTTCAAAGAGGCTCAGCCATGTGTCCCTCTGAGCAAACATCATGAGTGTAACTGGAGCTGTTCAGTAAGGCCTTGCAGATGAGTCTGCGCAGATGAGTGATTTTCTTTAGAAAGCTGATAAACCTCCAGATATGTGGACATGGGGCCAAAAAAAAAGATTGTAACTGTGAGTCAAACTGTCTTTTGAAAATCTTGAATCAAAATGGGTTTTTAGGTGTACCATTAAAGGAAGGTTTAAAAATACAAGAAATGGTATTAAAATAGATGGTGAATTTTTTTTCAGATCATTAATAGATTGGTAAAAGAACTATTTTATTGTTCATAAGGGCAACCTTGCTTGAATCTGACTGTGGATAATGGGAGGAGAAAAGACTTCCTCATCTGGAAGAACTCATGGACTTTTGCATCTTCTAACTACAGGAAGTTCTAAATATAAAGCTGGGCCACTCTACTGAGATTTTCCCACTTGAAAGAGGCAGACTAGTTCTCTTAAATACGTATGATTGAGGACATCACACACGTGTGTGCCTAGCCTACATCATTATGTGAGAACAGACATAAAATCCTGCAGAGTCATTTACGAAACATTTGTAAGCAACTTTTACTGCAGGCACTGAAATCAAAGGCGTGGGTGGATGGGAGAGGGTGAATGTGATGCACCCTAGAAGTGCAAGATCATTGGTGGAGCTTTGCTTAGCCTGTTCAAGGCTATGGCTTCCATCCTCAACACCGTCACCAACAAAAATCAAAGAATGTAAGAAAGTAAAAGGATCTTGCCCTAAAGAAATACAACCACATGACTGAGACAGTCTTCTGATCATCTGCTTCAATCCCTAAGACTACAATATTAAGGATGAGCGATATGCACTGTGTGCATGAAAAGATCAGTATCTTATGGGAACTAGCAAACTGTACTGTGGACTTTGTTTTGCTTGTTTTGGTCCTGAAACACCGCTGTACTGTACTGAGGCCAGTGGGCTGGCTTCAGATGCACAATGCCCCTGCCTCAGAGTCGGCAGGTTTATACAGTCACACCTGGCTTACATGTGTCCTTTTAAGCAATGCATAACTATGTTATAGAAGTCACTTCTTCCAAAGCAAAGAGAAGAGCAGGATTAGAAAGCTACTCACGTTGCTGGCACCCTCCTGGATACCCTCTGACTCAGCCCCAAAGTGATGATGAACTAAAAGCCAATAGTTTCCTAACTTTCATAACATAGTGACTTTGTTATTGCTGCTTTTAGTTTTCAATGCAAATTTCACCTTGTGTCTTTCACTTTTACGTAATGGGATAACATTTTGTTATTTCCTTCAAGGAGAAATGGCTTAGACAGAAACTGTGCAAATGGGTGTGTCTGTCTTTGTATCTGTGTGTGTATTTAGTCTGCAATTATACTCTTGAACCTTCTGGAAGAAACAGCAAAAAATAAAACAAGGTTTTGCAGGGGAAAAAAAACCCTACCTCTTAGTGAAATGACCAGCAGAAGCTAACCTTCCCTCCAAATGTGGTAATTATGTCTTCACCAGCTAGCATGCATCCTTTACCGATTGTAAGTGCACTGTCATGGAAAAAGTGAATAAGAAGCCGAAATACTCTCATTCTGACACCAAATCTGCCACTGTAGGAAGTCCCACCAGTTACTCTTCAGAAGCTACTTTTTTTTCATGGGAGAGATGTAGCTGTGAGCAAGAAATAGCTAAGGTCACTTCCGATTCTAAAATCCCCATGTAATGTGTAAAAGACAGCTGCTATGATAAGCCCTGTGAAAGACACTAGGAAACTCCACTAAAGAGCTTAAAACTCAATTCCGAAAACAGAGCAATACAGAAGTGGGCCGTGATTTTGTCACAGACATTTCCACTGACCAGAAGCAGTAAGAGTCTTCTGATGTGGCTGAGTCCACAGCAAACATAGGAAGCACAAGGGAAGCCTGGGGCGTTCTGATGAGCCAGAAAGGAAGATATCCCCCAAATCATGGCTCCTTCTAAGGCCATAGAAGTCAGATAGAAGTAATTCCCACTTATCAGATCTAGGAAAATGTGGGAATTAAAATTAAAAACAAAAGTAACAGCAATGGCGTCTAAGACCATCTGTCTTCACATGATCAATAACAGATGATTAAGGAAAGCAAAAGTGCTCTTCCTTGGCATGCAATAGGCACAAAGTGAGTAAAAGACCTAGAAAACCACTACAAGTAATCACTACAACTAAGATCATTAATAGGTACTAAAATTCTATTGGGGCCCTGTTCAATGAATAACAAAATATTTTCATAACTGAAAAGTATTTCCACACACAAAGACAAGAATTACTGTGTTATAGACGCTTTATTGCTACCACTTTAAGTAACTAGTTCATATCACCTTGGCTAATCAACAATACTACCTTAACTAAACAGCAATCGTCACCAGTGGGACAATTGATAACAAGCACTCCCCATCATGATAAGCAGAGAGGAACAAGGAAAATGGCATAAGCAATATTAAGTCACAAAATAACAGTATTCTGAATTTCATCCTTAACACAAAGCAGGCAGCAATGGACATTAGAGCAACACACATGGTAAAGGCAGCAGTCAAGGGCTGAGGTGTGAGGACCTGCAGGTCTGAGGCTGCTGAGATGGCTCAGTGGATAACGGTGTTTGTTGCACAAACCTGTTAACCATCCTGAGGCCATTTCCTGGTCCCCATGTAAAGGTGGAAGGAAAGAACTGACAAGATTGGCTTCTTGCTTCCACATGCACCATGTGGCATGTGGGTACATGGTTATGTGGTTATGAATAGGCACACATGTGCACACACACACACACACACACACAAACACGTAATAACACTTAGAACACCAATAATCGTTTTAAAGGATTTTGGAAGTTTGAATCCAGCCTGGGCTACATATCAACACCTTTTCTCAAAAAGGAAAGAAAAGGGGGTAGGGGATAACAACCAACTTCAACCCCAATTAACAAATACTGTCTAAAGAAATGTTAGCTCTCCCAGTGTCATTGTGATGAAACAACAAGGAACAAGAAATGCTGAGGAAATTTTCTAGACTAAATGCTACAAAGCTACTGAGTCCTAGATTCCTTTATTTATTTTTTCAATTCTACAAAGGACATAATTGCCACTACTGGTGAAACTGGGCTAACATAGCTATGTCTCACAGGTAAGAATGTGGGAGTCACATCTTCAGACAAAGAACTCTTCTTACATTCATCAAAGAAGTCAGAGCACAAGAAGAGTTTTTATTCCAAACTCTGAATAAAGAGGTGACTATGTAAAACTGCTGAAATCCAGGAGTGGATGGCTACAGCTGAACCCACAGGCAACTGAGGGAAGCTGGGAGTGGAGGAGGTGGTGCTCCTCAGGGAAGAGCACACAAGGGTGTTGTCCAGTACCAAATCGTCAGCCCTGAAAGCACAGATACAAGGACTATTATCAACAGATTACATATATATAAATATACAAATACAGATATAGATGAAATAACAATCGATGGCAAAAGAGATCATGAATTTGAAGGAGTGTCAATAGGGACATATGGGAGGAACTGGCGGGACAAGAGGGAAGGGAGGAATATTATAATTAAAACAAAATCTCAAAAATTAAAATATAAGATGAAGAATTTTGAAATAACTCTGATAATAAATTAAAGAATCATTTGTATTCATTATGTTTCTTGTTGCTGTTGCAAACATTTGAGGGAAACAACTCAGGACTTTATTTTGACTCAAAGTTCAAGAAGACACAACTCATGGCAGAGAAAGAATGGAGGCAGAGGGTTGCAGGCCACGGGTCACATTGTATCTGTAATCAGGAAGCACAGAGCAAGCAGGAAATGGGACTACAAAACCTCAAGGCCCATTCCCTGCTGGAAACCCCCCCCCTCCTAAAGATGTCGAGACCTTCCCAAACCACACCACCAGCTGGGAACTAAGTGTTCAAATGTATGTATATGAAACATTTCACATACCAGCCACAATGAGCAGCCAGCAGAAAGATGGACAGCATGCAAAAACAACTGGGCAAAGCAAAGAGAGAGTAAGCTAAAACAATAAAAAGAAAATGGTAAAACAAAACAAAAAAAACTGTACCAGAATTAAGAATTGGTATTTTCAAGTATATTAAATAAAAGGTGACAACATGAATAATGTATTTTTTAGAAAATAGCTGCTAAGACATCCAGGGGCTTTATTTTCAGCTTAATCACAACTGCTTCAGAAAATAATCCTAATTATGGGGTGAGAAACAAGAAGATAAAATGCTAAAAGTTGTTTGTTCTAGGAAAATGATGTGTAAGGCTTTATGCTTTTTTGTTTTTATTCTTATAAATGTTTAAATTCCTTTCAAGCCTTAAGAAAAGTTATATTGTACAAAGTAATGTAATCTAAATAGCAGAGGGGTTCCTTTATGTAGCAGAGAAATGTGGAGGGGAAAGGGGAGCTGGGAAGTTCGGAGGCTCTTGGAAGAAGTAAAGAGGAGGGGAGTAGGAGAGTGCCGTCCTGAGGAATAGCCTTCACACAGCAGAAGTCGGGTGTGTGCACAGTGTGATCAGGAGATTATGAGGAGAGCCATGTGGATAGGAAATAAATATGGAAACTTAATGAAACTGCTTGACTATGCATGAAAAATAATAACAATAAATCACTCCTTGGGGTAACAAATTGCCAGAGCAAGAAAAAGCAGTGCCTGAAGATACTCACAGTCCACATGTGCGTACATATTTACTGACTTGTTTTCAAACAAAAGCTCAGATGCTCAGCTATATCTTAATATGTTTTTTTTACTGTATTGTTTTTGTCTAAGACCCGAGCTCATGAGGGTAGAATTCAGAGTTTCTCTGGGAAACATGAAGTGATATATTCTGACAAAAGTTTATGATAGTGGATTGTTATGAAAAACAATCAAGTATTATATGGAACAGAAGGAAATATGTCATGAAGAAAAGAATACTCAAAGGAAGCTCAGACAAAGGCCGTATTGTGGTGCTGCACACCTGTAGCCCAGCATTTGGAAGGCTTAAACAGCAGACTCTCAAGCTCAAGAGCAGCCTGGACAACATAGCAAGTTCTACACAAGCCTGAGCAAGCTTATATTAATGAAAAATAAAAGTTAGGGCAAATCAGACCCAAATGAATCTTGACAGATAGCCCAGTATGTGACTTTAGCAAGGTGGACCTTACCAGCTTTGTGCTGCCTCTGTAAGATAATTAAAGCAGCACGCTACCTTCCATACATTTAGATGAGGATGGGCTAGGAAGGAGTCCTTAAACATGCAGAAATTCAGTATTATCACTATGTGTTATATTGGTGTTGCCCTTGTTATTAGAGCCTCTGTGTGGCAAATACTTACTCTGAGGGCAGAAATGGGAGAATTGTCACATTAATGAGCTGGATGTGAGGGTGCTCTGACACCCCATGGAACACTGTGGCTGGTTTGCCTGGCTGACTGGCTAGGTGGCTGTCCCATTTCTCCCTTACTGCTCTATGGGGGGCTTTCTAGAAGCCACACAACCAGGCAAAGCAGACAGCCTCCCCCATCCTTTTGGTCAAGGATATACAAATAACGGTTCTCCTTGCAAAAACCTCCAAATAAACTTTCCAAGAAAGTAAAATATCTGCATATAGACTTAAGTAAGTCATTTGCAGGATTTTTAAATGAAAACTGCACTCTTAAGTGAGAATAGAGCATTTCCCGCTTGAAGGTCAATTGACAGAAACAATACCAAAAGTGCACAAGAGAGAATCGGGTGATTTAAGAACTGGAACACAGCAGGTCTCTGCTTCCAGGAGCTAGTTACTATGCTTCCTTAAAATATAGATCAAATTAAATCAAATATCAGTTTATAAGCGAATGACTAAAAGAGGAACATTATAAATGTTTTCAGAGACCCTTGGTTCTGTAAGTCTAAAGAAAGAATAGCAGGTAGTGTCTTCGTCAATTAGGTAGGGATTTTCCTGAGAAGTCGGAATGCCAGGCAGACAAGGGACATAAACCTTGTAGTAGAATAGCAAACAAGAGCAACCTACTGAAAACACAAAGTGGGAAGAAGCAAAAATCACCTCCAAAGGAGCAGCTCTGTACTTGGCTCTGTACTATCCCATTTGTACTTGGCTGCCTTGGCCACTGAAACATCAGTGTGGTTCAGGAAGGATGTCCAATTGCACTGAGCGCCTCAGACAATATATATGTTGAAGGAAAAAACCTTCACTTTGTCCTTACAGACAACATCACATCATTACCCATTGACACCAACATACATCCCTCCACAAACACCCCAAGCACTATGCGTCCAAAGAAGAGGGATGGAAGAGTACTCCTTTAGGCAAGATGTCTCCAAATCAGAATGTGGGGGAAAGGGAAAGGACACAGGTGTGTATTATAGCTGTCAAGCTAAGAAACACATTTTCAGTTCATAATTGAGAAACATTACTCCATGGCTGAATTGTCATAAGGGAGAAAGGAAGGCTGAAAGGCATCCGGACAAAACTGCTTACAAATGCTTGAAATCCCTCGTTAATCTCCTAAAGAGATTTTGAAGAATCAGTGTCTTAACTATTTTCCACAGCTGTTCACAAAGTTCCACCACTTAGAGTTCTCTGCAAGGCAGAACTGAATTAGTCATCACGTCCAAAAAAAGGCGAGCATTTGGGTGATGTGGGTCAGACAACAAGGCATGAATAAACTGCTTAGTACTTCTCATAGCTAGTCTGGGTTAGACTTGAAAGAGCTAGATCTATTTGATGAATGCTGTAGTGAGGGTGTTTAGGGAGAGTCTTTGCATCCTCTAAGGTGTGTGTGAGTGTGTGTGTGTGTGTGTGTGTGTGTGTGTGTGTGTGTGTGTGTGTTCATGTATATGCCTATTTATACATGTACTGAGCAAATCAGACCCAAATGAATCTTGACAGATAGGCCAGTATGTGACTTTATGCAAGGCGGACCTTGCATAAAATGTGATGATATTTAGGGCCTTTGAGCAGTGACTATGAGTGCAGAGCACCCACGAATAAAGCCTCATGAAAAAGCCCCAGAAAGTGTCCTTCTCCGTTGTACTGTGGGAGGTGATAGAAGACTGCTCTCTGAGAGGCAGGAAGTAGACCCCATCCAACACTGAATTCCTCAAGGCCATGACTGTAAACTTGCTGGCTATCACCTTAAATTTGCTGGCCCCTGGAATGGTAATAAATAGTTTTCTATTGTTTATAAGTCACTCGGTCTAACTTTGTTACTGCAACATTATCAAACTAAAACAACCAATGAATGATTTATGAGGGACAGAGAACACTCCTCCATTGCTGGTGTGAGTGCAAACTTGTACTCCACTGCTTTGGAAATCAATCTGGTGCTTTCTTAGAAAACTGGGAATAGCTCTATCTCTAGTCTCAGCTATACCACTCCTGGGTATACAGCCAAAAGATGCTCTATCATACAACAAGTTCACTTGCACAACTGTGTTCATGGCAACTTTATTAGCAAAAGCCAGAATCTGGAAACAACATAGATGTCCTTCAACTTAAGAATGGATACAGAAATTGTGGTACATTTACACAATGGGACACTACTCAGCTATTAAAAACAAGAAAATCACAAAATTTTCAGGCAATTGGATGGAACTAGAAAAGATCATGAGTGAGATAACCCAGACCCAGAAAGATACACATGGTATGAACTCTCTTATAAGTGGATTTTAGCCATATAGTACAGGACAGACATACTACAGTTTGAAGACCCAGAAAAGATAAGTAACAAGGATACTTAAAGCTCACTTAGAAGGAGAAATAGAAGACAGTGGTAGTGGTTGAGAGAGAGAACAAGGTAGGCGAAGAGCACAGGGAGAAATGAGGGTGGAGATCAGATATGGGGAGAGCAGGGGAAGGATTAGGGGGAGGATAGAGGGCTTACAGTGAGAAGAGAAACTGTGGGCAAAGGTATCTCTGTAATGAACTGGAGACCTACAACAGGGTATGCTTCTAGGAGGATATGAGGGTGACTCTAGCTGAGAGTCTTAGCAACAGTGGTCGTGAAGATTGAAGAGGACACCGTCTAACTAGGCAAGACTCCGAGTGAAGGGAGGAGGACACCAACCCACCCACAAAACTTTTGACCCAAAATTTACCCTGCCTACAAGATGTACAGGAACACAGATGGAACAGAGATTGGAGGAATGTCCAACCAATGCCTGGCCCAACCTGAGACCTACCCATGGGAGAAAGCCAACCCCTAACACTTTTAATGATACTTTACTCTGCTTGCAGACAGAAGCCTAGCATAGCTGTCCTGAGAGGCTCACCCAGCAGCAGATGGAAACAGATGCTGGGACTCATAGCCAAACATTCGGTGAAGCATAGGAAGCTTTGTGGAAAAGTTGGAGAGGAAAGATAGAAGGACCTGGAGGTGACAGGAGCTCCACAAGAAGACCAGCAGAGCAAACTAACCAAGTCCCAGTGGGGCTTACAGAGACTGAAGCACCAACAAAGGACCGTGCATGGACTGGACCTAGGCCACCTACACAGAAGTAGCTGATGGGCAGCTCAGGCTTCGTGTGGGTCTCCAAGGGAAGAAGGGGCTGTCTCTGACATGGACTCTGTTGCCTGCTTTCTGAACACTCTCTGGTGGGCCTGCCTCGTCAGGCCACAAGGGAAGAGGATGCTCTCAGTCCTGATGTGACTTCATGAGCTAGGATGGGTTAACAAGAGGGGCTACCCTTTTCTGAGGAAAGGGGAGGAAGGAAGAAGGAAGAACGGTGGGCAGGGAGGAGAGGCGTGAGGGGCCTATGATCAGAGTGTAAAGTTAATTAATTGTTAATTAATTAATTAAAAAAACAAAAAAGTTTTATAAGGGAATATATGTCAAATTATTAAACATTTGTACATGGTACATAGTTTTATGATGTATATTTTTTATTATTTCCCCCTAGATAAAAAAAAACATTATTCTCATTAGTATCAAGCGTCTCCTTGATTACACTGAGAAATAAATAGAGAACTCATAAAATCTTATGTCAGCATATGTGAGGTAATTTTCAGAGGAGACAGATATATGGGCTTGTGAGATAAATGAAGGAGTTCTGCCCTCAATGAGGGTGAGTGTGAGGAAAGTATCTCTTCAGTTGGGGTGAGCATTATCCACCTAGGTCCCTGGCCACACAGGGAAAGGAAAGTTACTGAAAAGCGCTCTCTCCTCCCTCTGCCCTGATTCCTCCTCTCCCTCTCTCCACTCTCCGCTGCCTTGAATGTTAAAAATTCAGGTTTGTCAAGACTTGGACTCTAAAACTTATTTCAGAAATCTCCTGAGTTCTCAGGCCTCTGGTCTCAGACTGAGCATCACCCCCTGAGCTTTCCGGATTATGGATTCAGCTGAACTAAGCTACCCACATCCCACAGTCATCAGCAAGCAGTCAGTTATGGAATTTAGCCTTCACGGGCTTGAAAGTTTCCGTCTGGTTTCTCGTCTCATGACTGCACCCTCTTGTGTTTCTCTGTAGGACCCTAGTTTATGCACCAATAAAGAGCCTGTGGACACTGGGGTGTCCCTGAAGCATAATGAGAGCAAGGATCTCGAGCATCTGATTAGAAAGGAAACTTGTCTCCTGGGATCACATTAACATTGAAATGATCTTATTCTCACTTATTTCCAAGAATCAATAAATGTGCCTACTCCAAGCCATGTTTTTAGTTCATTCCTCTTCCTTCTTAATAACTGTTCTCCCCAACAAGGACCATGTATGGATGCAACCTAGAGCCCCTGCTCAGATGTAGCCCTTGGTAGCTCAGTATCCAAGTGGGTACCCTAATAAGGGGAACAGGGATTGTTTCTGACATGAACTCAATGGCGGGCTCTTTGATCTCCCCCCACACCCAGGGAAGGAGCAGCCTTGCTAGGCCACAGAGAAGGACTTTGCAGCAGTCCTGAAGACACCTGATAAACCAGTATCAGATGTAAGGGGAGGAGGTTCTCCCTTATTAGTGGACTTGGAAAGGAGCAGGGAGAAGATGAGGGTGGGAGGGTGGGATTGGAAGGGAAAGAGGGAGTGGGATACAGCAGGGATACAAAGTTAACAAACTGTAACTAATATTAAAAAATAAAAATTAAAAAAAAAGTTCTCCATATGCTCTCCTTGTACCTACCAAGTTACTTTTCTTCTAGATGGACTCTTCTCATTAACAAGTCCCTTCTTTCTAATATGACAGCCTTTTGGTGGCTATATTACTTTAAACTCTTAAGCCTTTTTTTTCTTTTTTTTTATTTTATTTTTTTTATCAGTTACATTTTATTAACTCTGTATCCCAGCCGTGTTCCGATCCCTCATTCCCTCCCAGTCCCTCCCTCCCTCCCTCCCTCATCTCCACCGTGCCCCTTTCCAAGTCCACTGATAGGGGGGACCTCCTCCCCATTCATCTGATCCTGTTTTATCAGGTATCTTCAGGACTGGCTGCAAAGCCCTCCTCTGTGGCCTAACAGGACTGCTCCTCCCTTCGGGGGTGGGGAGACCAAAGAGCCAGTCATTGAGTTCCTGTTAGAAATAGTCCCTGTTCCCTTCACTTTGGGAAACCAATTGGTTACTGAGCTACCACAGGCTACATCTGAGTGGAGGTTCTAGGTTATATCCATACATGGTCCTTGGTTGAATGTCAGTCTCAGAAAAGACCCTGTGCCCAGATATATTTGGTCCTTGTGGAGCTCCTATCCTTTCCCCATCAGACTAACTCCCCTTCTTTCTTATGATTCCCTGTACTCTGCCAAAGGTTTGGTCATGAGTCTTTGCTTTGAAAACACTGCTAGTTAGAGTCTTTCAGATGCGCTCAGTAGACTACTGTCATACGTTCAATGCACATCCCATCTGTCTTTCTAAATGAGGATTGATCATCTTACCCCATGTCCGCTCAATTGATTATCTTTTTTAGGTGTATAGATTTCATTATGTTTATCATATCTTATAGGTCTATATAAGTGAGTATATCCCATGTTTGTCTTTCTCCTTCTGGGATATTTCACTCAGAATGATCTTTTCTAGATCCCACCATTTGCCTGCAAATTTCATGATTTCCTCCTTTTTGATTGCTGAGTAGTATTCCATTGTATAAAAATACCACAATTTCTGTACCCATTCCACCGTTGATGGACATCTGGGTTGTTTCCAGGTTCTGGCTATTACAAATAGAGCTGCTATAAACATGGTTGAGCAAGTGTCCTTTTTGTGTACTTGAACAAACTTTGGGTATATACCTAGCAGTGGTATAGCTGGGTCTGGAGGAAGCACTATTCCTATTTGTCTTAGAAAGCGCCAGATAGCTTTCCAGAGTGGTTGTACCAGTTTACATTCCCACCAGCAGTGGAGCAGGGGAACAGCCTAGAACTCATTGGCACAGGAGACAACTTCCTGAACAGAACACCAACAGCACAGGCTCTAAGAGCAACAATCAATAAATGGGACCTCATGAAACTGAAAAGTTTCTGTAAAGCAAAGGATACCGTCATCAAAACAAAACGACTGCCTACAGATTGGGAAAGAATCTTCACTAACCCTTTATCTGACAGAGGACTAATATCCAGTATATACAAAGAACTAAAGAAGCTGAAAAGCAGCAAACCAAGTAATCCAATTAAAAAATGGGGAACAGAGCTAAACAGAGAATTCTCGACAGAGGAATATCGAATGGCAGAAAAACACTTAAAGAAATGCTCATCCTCATTAGCCATCAGGGAAATGCAAATCAAAACGACCCTGAGATATCACCTTACACCCATCAGAATGGCCAAGATGAAAAACTCAAGCGATAACACATGCTGGAGAGGTTGTGGAGAAAGGGGAACCCTGCTCCAAGCCTTTAACTATTGAAAGCCCCCTTTCTTAATTCATTGCTGGTGACTGTAAGGTGCTCTTGGGAGATGGAAGAATAAGAGCATTCTTATTCAAATGAGACAATCCAGTGTAAAACCCAATGTGACAAGAGCCACTTAGTTGTGGGAATGCGGAGCTGGGCCACAGTATTCCTGTCATGCTGTAATCATCTCGGCAGAGCAGGTTCTTCTTTAGCTTTTAAAAGTTCTTGAACATTGCATTAAAGAGTCCCCAAATTCCAGCCCTTCACCCCGCAAAGAGAGATTTTTTTTCAGTTCCTCCTAACGATGAAAAGAGAAAAATAAAGCTTAAAAAAATCAGCTGACAAATACAGATTTAGTCAAGGAAGAAGAAGAGAAATGGAGGGGGAAAGAGGAAAAAGAATAACCATGTGTAGCCATCACATCCCCAGGGAGGTGCCACGTGTCACAGATGGCCCATATTCTGCAGTGATTGGAAGAGCTTTTTAATTGAGTGCTGACACTCGTACGGCATGGAGTGATTGCGTGTACAGACGCTTTCAGACCATTTTCATAGACTCTCTGTACTGGTCTGACAGACCATATTATTACGATACTCTTCTTTAATGAACGGGCTTTTCTCTCACTTGAACATGTCAACCCTTTGCGACAGTTGCTTTAGCCTCACATGTCTCTTGGTACACTGAGGATAAGGACAAGAGCTTTTCACCCACTTACTTTTTTTTCCCATTTTATCTATGCACACTCTTTTTACAAATTGAGAGCTGGAGGATAAATTTGTGATTCACTTTACACTTTCAAAACTGAGAGGCTAACATTATGGAGGGTGAAAATATTTCCCTCAGGACTTCAAGCGAGAGAGCCTTGGCGTATTCCCAGATAATGAGGTCTCTAGATAAGTATAGCAGCAGACAAAATAAGTGTACCTTACACAGCATGTCTAGAAGGAATAACCAAGTCCTCCAGCTTTCCTCAAGTCCTCAGTAAAGTCCTTGAAAGTTAACCCACTGAGAATTTTTCACTTCTAAAATGTTAAAATAAGTCATGGTATTCTTTATGAATGCCAAGGCCATAAGTTGTCTGGCATGGGACATTTTGCCTATGAAGGGTTTAGAACAAATATTTACTGAAAGATTCAGGTATCACCTCAGGAAAAATTTTAAAGATTGTGCCACTCTTGTCAGTGGTCTAGAAATTGGAAAATGTCGTGGGTTTTTTTGTTTTGTTTTGTTTTGTGGTTGCTGAGCATAGACTAGACATTGTACATGACCAAACAGCTGCATTATTCTGCAAAAGAATGTCCCTGACCCTTAACATTACTCTAATAAGGATTAAAAAAAAAAAAAAAAACAGCTCCTAAAAACACAGTAAATTAAGAAAAAAATCAAGAAGAGAGCAGGGGAGATTGCTCACTAGACAAAGTGATCAAGCTCCATATATAAGCTACAAGTGTTCGCATGCGGTAACCCGAGCACTGTGGGATAAGGGACAGGTGACTCCCCCAAACATTGCTGGCCAGCCAGTTAGCAATCAGTGAGCTCCTGCTTCACAGACAGACAGATTTGGGAACAATAGAAAAAGATACCCATTACTGACCTCTAGCGTGTGTGCGCGCACACACACACACACACACACACACACACACACAAATATACTTGATGCCACAAACATGTACACATACATTTCACAAACATACACATGCACATGCTCACACACACAAACTAAGTTAAAAAGTAAGGACAAAAAATAGTTTAGTTCTCAGGGGAGGATAGAAAAATGGGGTGGCTCATGACTTTTAAAAATGAAGGCTTTAATACTTAATATTGCTAAGGGGCTGTTCACATTTCCATTAAAACTGTACAGGCTATTTGTTCCTGAAAAACAATTCCCATCTGTTATCAAAGGAAAATCAAATTATAAGTAAACAAATGTAATATAAATTCTCATGGAATGTTGTGTAATGGTGAATGGACAAAATATCAGATAGTAAGAGATTAAGTAAATAAATAACAGTAAGTTTATATAGTAGAATAATAATTAGCTTTTCCTTTCTACAGTAGATTTTAAATACTGGCGGAAAAATATCCCTATGATATTTTTATTGAATTTGACTGTAGATTTGAACTATATTATGACATGGATATAGATCTACAATATTTTGGTGGAATTCAAAAAGTAGATCATGTACTTGGGAAGTTGAGGCAGGAGGATTATGAGTTCAAAGTTGGCTTGGGCTGTAGAATTTTACCCCCAAATAAAGCAAACAAATGAGTACAAGATCTGGTAGTGTAATAGAACGAAGGGCAGAACTTCAGTGATGTCCAATATATGCCAGGCATTAGAGAAGCATCTTCAAAAATATAAAATTAAATTCTTCACAAGTAATCCTGAAGAATGAGATGAGAGAGTGCCAAACTGTATTAAAACAAAGACATCTCCATTTTCTAAAATAACTACAAAAGGGTAGGTCATCATGAATAATACTGAAGGAAATGTTCATGATATTGCAAAACACTCAAAACTTCATTTTAAATTAAAAGGAGATTCCTAAACAGTATAGATATCGTAAATGTTAGTATTCGTATACAGAAAAAAGCTTGAAGCAAAAAATGTGTAGTTCCATTTCCATAGGAAACATTGATCCAGAGGGCAGCTGCATGGTCTGGACTAGAAACGCACCTTCTGCCATGAAGCCCTCTGGGTAGTCAAGGAGGTTTTCTTCTCACCAGGGTGTTGAACATGAGGGAAAAAACACCACTGCTGAATGTTCCCCAAAGAGCAGAGACAGAGCCCTGCAGAGCCTTCTGTGGCAGCTGACATCGGTTGTCAGCTCAACCACATCTGGAATAAACTAAAACACACATTGTTGGGCACTCCTGAGAGGAATTTTCTTGATCAGATAATTTGATATAGGAAGACACAGCTTAAACCTGGGCAACCCCTCATGGCGGCAGCCATCTTGAAAGGATGTGGAAGAAGGAAGTTTTCCTTTTGGCCGGCTATCCCTCACTGTGGCTGGCAACCTTGTCTGTCCTGTTGCTACAGCCGGTATTAAGGATTACGTCTTCCGCATCGCAGTGTAGGCTGAAAACCAGCAACTTCCTGAGAATCCACTGGAACTCCATCACCAGATTGGGGCTGCAGAAAATACAGTTTCATAGGCTGAAAAAACTACTGGGATCTCAGTCTCTCCCTCCTGAAACACTCATTAGTGAACTACCAGGATTACAGCCTGTAAGCCACTGTAATAAATCACACATACAGTATCTCTCTCTCTCTGTCTCTTGCTCCTTTAGCTCAGCAGCTTTTTTGTCTGCAGGATCTATTTTTTGGACTTATAAATATTAAAAATCACGTTTATTTTTCTTAACTGTGTTTTTTATTTTATTAATTTTATTTATATATATATATATATATGTTTATTTATTACAATTTATTCACTTTGTATCCCCTCCCCCCCTTCTCCCTTTATGCCTTTTCTCTAATACCCTGAAGTGGGAGGGTCCTCCTCCCCTTCCCTTTGACCATAGCCTATCAGGTCTCATCAAGGCTGGCTGCATCCTCTTCCTCTGTGGCCTGGCAAAGCTGCACACTCCAGGGGAAAGTGATCAAACAGAAGGCCACTGAGTTCATGTCAGAAACAGCCCCCCTGTACCTCTTACTAAGGAACCCACTTGGAAACTGAGCAGCAAATGGGCTTCCATTGAACAGGGGGTCTAGGTCCTCTCCGTGCATGGTCCTTAGTCAGAGTATCTGTCTCTGCAGGCCCTTTAGGCACAGGTATTTTGGCTCTGTTGGTCTCCTTGTGAAGTTCCTGTCCCCTCCAGGTCTTTCTATCTCCCTCTTCTTTCATAAGGATTCCAGCACTCTGCCCAAAGCTTGGTTGTGAGTCTCAGTATCTCCTTTGATACATTGGAAGGTAGAGTCTTTCAGAAGTCCTCTGTGAAAGGCTCCTGTCCTGTTCATTGTCTTCTCCTGTCTATCCTGTTTGACCTTCTGAGTGAGTTTTCATCCTCTTCCCTAAGGGTTCTCCTTGCTGTTTAGCTTCTTTAGGACTATAGATTTTAGTATGTTTATCCTATATTATATGGCTAATATCCACTTATAAGTTAGTATATATCATATGTGTCTTTCCGCGTCTGGGATATCTCACTCAGGATGATCTTTTCTAGTTCCTACCATTTGCCTGCAAATTTCATGATTTCTTTGTTTTTAATAGATGAGTAGTAGTATTCCATTGCGTAAATGTACCACACTTTCTGTATCCATTCCTCCATTGAGGGACATCAGGATCTTAAGAGTATCTTAGTGAGACCAGCCAACAAGAGAGAGTCAATGTGACTCACTTTCTGAGATCTTCTGGTACATGAAAAAGACTACTAAATGAAACATCTATTTTACCTTCAAACTACCATTAGGAATAAAATATTATTATTATCTACATTGCAAATCATATGGGCACTACCTTGTTACCTTCTTTTGATCTTAAGGTCGACAACAAGGAAGTCTACCGCATGGGACTGGCTCAGACCTATTTCCCTGGTTGCTATATAGAAAACTGCACAGAGAGCAACACCTAAGCACAACACTCTACAAACTCAAGGCTTCCCCCAGAAAGCACGCAACACAGTTTTCAGGCTAGAAAGCAGACAGAGAAAGTGCTGTTTGGCAGACTGCTTTTCCGAAAGAGATAATTGCTGTTCGTCTCACTCTGCCCACAAAGTGCTTTTGAGAAGGTGACACTTACACCTTTGGAGGCCAACCCACACTTCACTGACAGTTACCAGTTCAGCTGTGTCAATCTCACCTGAACCTGCTTGCTCACTGGGTCTCCCGAGTACATTGCTTACCAAGCCATTATTATTTTGTACCTGTGCCCAGAGAGCTCGACAATATGTGCATTTTAATCAGCCTGAAATAGCTAAATAAATAAATAGCTCATAGGTAATATGTGATTTACTAGAGAAGAAACAACCCTGACTTGCTGCACGCACAGTCCACAGCCCAATGCCTCCAGTGATTATATGCAGAATTCTATGGTGCAGAAAGGCTGAATCTCATTCCTTAGCCTATTTCTTAAATTTGTTAGTTGATGGATCTTTCCTCAGCTTGCCTCAAATGTTCTTGTTCATTGCCACTCTGAGGTAAGCATATTTCAGTGAGCAGCTGCACCTATGCATGGATAATGGCACACTGAACATCCCTCACATGCTCACCCAGTCTCTAGAGGGAATCCAATCAAGTGTTTAGAATCATCAAAGCATTTTTTCCTCTCCTTGCTGCATAGAAAATGAGAACTTAGAGGTCTACGAATCACTGTCAAATCATGGTGTCAATCTATCTTGCGACTTTCACTTAGATCTGGGATGTTCTAAATTTGGCAAGGTCTGAGCAGAGTGAGTTGAAGTGTGGTAGGAAAAGGGAGATAAAGTATGGCCATTGCTTGATGGCAAGACCAAAATATTTGGAAAGCACTGAATAGTTTTCAATCTGAACTCTATAGCTTCAGGGCACGAGAAGGTTTACATATGTGGATGCCCATTCTCTAGCTCTTAGGGATTAAGAATCATTATGTTACTCACAGAATCCTGGGAAATAACATCTATAAAATTAGCGTGGCTTCCACTAATGCATATTTTAAGAAACTGTGCTCATACTGTTGTTCACTCACGTGTATTAGGCCACTCTGTTTCTTGTTTCGCACTCCACCCATTTCCCCTCCTTATTTTATTTTTTTGAAACATGGTTTCAGTAAGTACCCAGTATCGGCTTGAGTGCACAACTGTCCCGGCCTTGCCTCTCTCAGTGCTGGCGTGCTACCACACAGAGCATCTCTGTTAAGTTCTCGTGCTGACCCATGTTGCTGTTGCATGAGGTGCTTCCAAAGCTGGTCCTACAGCTCTTCCTCCAGACTCTTACTTCTGAGTCTATGCTGTACTTATATCCTGGGAAAATCACTTGGGCGAAAGGGGAGGGAAAGAAGGTAGGGAGGAAGAGAGGGGGAGAGGGAATATTCTAGAGAGGGAAAAAGAGAGAGGATTCCTTAATTCATACATTCATTATCAAAAATCCAATATCTAATCAAAGCCAGAGATAAGTCTAAACTTTTTCTGCAGACCTGATTGAACTGTGTTTGCATGATTAATCTGTTACTGTGGACGATCAGTCACCCGTGGAAATGTCAATAGGTTTAGCATTCCTTCCTGTAATTGAATTACCTGCAAAGAAATTTTTCTTCCTTAAAATTAGAAGCTCGGATACAGTGTTAGAAGAAACATGAATTAGAAATGAATAAGAAATTATATGAAATATTCCTAGCAGTCATAGATTGAGCTACATAGCTAATCTACTCAATTTATCCCCAGATCCCATTAGCATTTCTGGTAATAGCACACTCTCTATTACTGTACTCTGGCCTGTTTCCACCATCCCACTGCTTTCATTTTGTGTTGCTGTGACTATTGAAACAACTCCTAAAGATCTATCTTCCCACATTTGCCCCCAGAGACTCTGTTTCAACAGGGAAGAGAATCTTTTAACCTGTGAGCTGGATCCTGCCATTCTCTCCTTCCAATGCACTTCCCCATGACTTGGAACCTTAGAGGAAAAAAACACAGCCCTGAACGTGATCCTTAAGAGCATAGGTACCAACTAGCAGTGTTTTCAAAGCAAAGACTCATGACCAAACCTTTGGCAGAGTACAGGGAATCATAAGAAAGAAGGGGAGTTAGTCTGATGGGGAAAGGATAGGAGCTCCACAAGGACCAAATATATCTGGGCACAGGGTCTTTTCTGAGACTGACATTCAACCAAGAACCATGTATGGATATAACCTAGAACCTCCACTCAGATGTAGCCTGTGGTAGCTCAGTAACCAATTGGTTTCCCAAAGTGAGGGGAACAGGGACTATTTCTAACAGGAACTCAATGACTGGCTCTTTGGTCTCCCCACCCCCGAAGGGAGGAGCAGTCCTGTTAGGCCACAGAGGAGGGCTTTGCAGCCAGTCCTGAAGATACCTGATAAAACAGGATCAGATGAGTGGGGAGGAGGTCCCCCCCATCAGTGGACTTGGAAAGGGGCATGGTGGAGATGAGGGAGGGAGGGAGGGAGGGACTGGGAGGGAATGAGGGATCGGGACACGGCTGGGATACAGAGTTAATAAAATGTAACTGATAAAAAAAAATAAAAAAGAAAAAAAAAGTGAAAACAAAACAAAACAAAAAAAAAAGAAAATGATTTCCATTTTCTGTTTACTGTGGATAAGAAATAGAACACACTGTTTTGTTTTGTTTTTTTGAGAAAATATTGATGTTATGCCCTTTTCACTTTCTGTTCATTTTATTTTCTTGATTTGCCTATTTTCTTGTACTTTGAAACAAGTTCTCACTATAGAACTTCGGAAGGCTTCAATCTCCCAATCCTACAGTTTCCACATTCTTTGTTTAGGTTACACTTATGTAGCAGCACATGCAGCTCTTAAGGACACAATTTTCTGATCCTGACAAGTCTACTAGTGATATCCAAGGAAAATCTTGGCATTAAATGTATTAGTGTTTTCAAAAAAAAAAAAAAAAAAAAAAAAGAGCATAGGTACCAAGGAGCCCATACTCTATGTGGGTCACAGCTGCTTTCTAGTCAACCACCACTACCCAGCCTACTCCACTGGAGCTAACTATTGCAGTCCCTATCCCAGGTCTCCTGACCCCATCAGCATAGTTCTGTCTTGAGGTATTTGCACTTCATTGGCCTGGCAAATTCCCTTAGATTGGCTCGCAACACCTTCTGACAAAGAAGTATGTTCTGAAATCCCTTCAAAATCAGATGGAAGTGGAGGAGGACCTCCCTTACAATGGACTTAGAGAGAGGCAGAGAGGAGATGAGGGAAGGAGGGAGGAAGTGAGAGGGAATGAGAGAGGAGGCTACAGCTGGGATACAAAGTAAAAAAACAGTAATTAATATAAAAAATAAAAATTAAATTTAAAAAAAGATAAGGAAAATAGCTAGTGTACTTTGGTGTGCCTCTAACCAAGCAGATGAAAGACCTGTTTAAGAAAAACAAAAAAACAACAAAAAAAAAAACACTTCAAATCTCTCAAGAAAGAAATTGAAGATGTCAGAAGATAGAAAGCTCTCCCATGTTCATAGATCGGTAGGATTAACATAGTTAAAATGACCATCCTACCAAAAGCAATCTACAGATTCAATATAAGTCCCATCAAAATACCAACACAATTCTTTACAGAACTTGAAAGAACAATTTTCAATTTCATATGGAAAAACAGAAAAATCCAAAATTGCTAGAACAATCCTGTACAACAACAGATTGTCTCCATCCCTGATCTCAAGCTCTACTACAGAGCAATAGTAATAAAAACTGCATGGTACTGGAATAGAAACAGAATGATGGATCAATGAAATCGAATAAATAAATAAATAAACCCATACACCTACAGTTACTTGATTTTTGACAAAGAAAGCAAAACCATACAATGAAAAAAAAAAAAGCACAGCATCTTCAACAAATGGTGCTGGTCTAACTGGATGTCTACATGTAGAAAAGTGCAAATAGATCCATATTTCTCAGCCTGCACAAAACTAAAGTTCAAGTAGAACAAAGACCTCAACATAAAACCAGTCACACTAATTCTGTTAGAAGAAAAAGTAGGAAAGTGCCTTGAACTCGTTGAAACAAGAGACAACATGCTCAACAGAACACCAACAGCACAGGCTCCAAGATCAACAATCAATAAATGGAACCTCATGAAACTGAAAAGCTTCTTTAAAACAAAGGACACTGTCATCAGGACAAAATTACAACCTGCAGACTGGAAAAGGATCTTCACCAACCCTATATCTGACAGAGGGCTAATATCCAGAATATACAAAGAACTGAAGAAGTTAAAAAGCAACAAATCAAGTAATACAATTAAAAAAGAGGGTACAGAGAAAACAGAGAATTCTCAATAGAGGAATATTGATTGGCAGAGAAACACTTAAAGAAATGCTGAACATCTTAGTCATCAGGGAAATGCAAATCAAAACGACACTGAGATTTCATTTTACACCTATCAGAATGGCTAAGATCAAAAGTGACAACACAAACTGGAGAGGATGTGGAGAAAGGGGAACCCTCCTCCATTGTTGGTGGGAATGTAAACTGGTACAACCACTTCGGAAATCAGTCTGGCACTTTCTCAGGCAATTAGGAATAGCGCTTCCTCAAGACCTCAATAGTGCTTTACCACTCCTAGGTATATATCCAAATTATGCTCAAGTACACAACAAAGACATTTGCTCAACCATGTTCATAGCAGCTTTACTCATAATAGCCAGAATCTGGAAACAACCCAGATGTCCCTCAATGGAGGAATGGATGCAGAAATTGTGGTACATTTACACAATGGAATACTACTCATCAATTAAAGACAAGGAAAACATGAAATTTGCAGCCAAATGGTGGGAACTAGAAAAGATCATCCTGAGTGAGGTGAGCCAGAAGCAGAAAGACACACATAGTATATACTCACTTATAAGTGGATATTGGACATATAATAGGATAAACATACTAAAGTCTGTACACCTAAAGAAGCTAATCAAGAAGGCAGACCCTGGGTAAGATGATCATTCCTCACTCAGAAAGGCAAACGGGATGGACATCGGAAGGAGAAAACAGGGAACAGGACAGGAGCCTACCATAGAGGGCATCTGAAAGACTCTACACAGTAAGGTATCAAAACAGATGCTGAGGCTCATAGCCACACTTTAGGCAGTGTGCAGGGAATCTTATGAAAGAAGGGAGAGAGAGAAAGACCTGGAGGGGACAGGAACTCCACAAGAAGAGCAACAGAACCAAAAAATCTGGGCTATAAGAGGTCTTTTCTGGGACTGATACTCCAAATAAGGACCATGCATAGATATAACCTAGAACCCCTGCTCAGATGTAACTCATAGCAGCTCAGTCTCCAAGTGGGTTCCACAGTAAGGGGAACAGGGACTGTCTCTGACATGAATTCAGTGGCTGGCTCTTTGATCACCTCCCCCTGGGAGTGGGGTGCTGCCTTACATGGCCACAGAGAAAGACAATGCAGGTAGTCCTGATGAGACCTGATAGACTAGGGTCAGATGGAAGAGGAAGAGGACTGCTGCTATCAGTGGACTGGGGGAGGGGCATGGGAGGAGAAGAAGGAGGAAAGGTGGGATTGGGAGGGGATGAGGGAGGATGCTACAGCTGGGATACAAAATGAATAAATTAAAATTAATTAAAATTAATTAATTAAAAATAGCTAGTGTATATGTACAAATCACTCCCAAAATAATGCAGGACTATTTTCTTCCATGCTGTTATCATCACTGAACATACCACATAAGTCTGTTAAATTTTTCCAATTAGAAAATAAGTTCTTGCTTATTGTTGTAATCTCAGTGGCCAGGATACTGCAATTATATAAAGGGTTCGATACCTTTTTATGCCAATACTGATTCACAGAAGCAGAGAGGGAATAAATAGAATTAGGGACTTGAGGGAACAGATAGATCTATCTTATTAAGAAAGGGAAATAGTATAAATATATATGAATGGCTGGGTGTGAACTGGAATGGGAGGATCTAGTAAGGACAGTGAGTGAAGAGGAGGGTGGTGAGAGGGAATATGGACAGAGAGAGCACTTGACATAGTATAAACTTCATAAAATACATATCTGCAGGCAATATAAATAAAATTGTCAAATAATCGGAGAGACAGAGTCCCATCTTGCCATCCCTGGTCACCAAATGAAGCTTCCATTACTAGGATTGGGTTAATCTAATTGCGTTGCTGCCAAAGGAGCTGTCCATATAGGAATCCTCAAATAACCCAGGCTCTTGCCAAGACTGTGGGTTGCCCTCTACAAACTGACAGCAAGACCCCATTGCTGAAGACAACAACTACCCAACTCATAGAACGTGAAGATGTTGACTTTGCAGAACATGAAAAATGAGATCAGTAGGCTCAGAGATGTGGTCACAATGGTGAAATGAGCTCTCCAAGATTATCATAGTCATATGAAGCCTGGGCGACCATCATTTCACTGTGTCCTGCAAACCAGAAAACATTCTCTTCACTAAGTCCTGGGACCCAGGCATCATGAAGAAGCTGTGTGTTGAAGTTCTAAATGAGCTACCATATTACTAGGAGTTCCTACTATTGAACTGACTTCCTAATATACTGAATAGGAGGAGGAATTTGAAAAATCAGAAAATTATTTTCTAATGAACAGACCACTGGTCATTCCCCTATCTCCAGGTTTGAGGCAATTCTCAGACACAAAATCCATTGACACAACTCTACCTAAAGAAGGAGCCAATATTGCTACATGGGTATACATTACAAATTCTCCTGGGCACAATGCCCTAATTAATCAGACCCTGAGAAGCAAGTAATATACACACTTCCCTTATACTTTTAGTTACAGTGCCCAAACTAACACTGATTCCAAAATATCATCATGGGTACCGTCAGAATAGTGAGGGTCTCTGCCTCCAACTGCTACTAACAGGAAAGAACCAATGATTAGAGGTCCTTCCAGGTTAGGAAAGATGTCCTATTTTGTTGTGTCGTTCTGGTGACTACCAGATCAAAACAGACCTTTTGTCATCTTTAAGTTATAGTATAAGTGGCCACTTAGGCCATAAAAATCCTAAACCTCCTGGTGATGAATATACCCATAGAAAGATGCTGTTCAGAGTCTCTGGACAGTCACAAGTGGAGACTATTGCTCCATGAACATTTGTACTTTATATTACTGTCTACTAGACAGCATCCACTACAGATATAACTAACACACTGGGGAAAGAGTATCTCCCCTGACAGGATTCACGTAGCCTTTGTCCTTGAGCAACAAGCATGACTGCCGTAGACCTACGTACTCCAATAGCACAGTTTACACTATTTGTTGACCTAAAAGCATGCACTCCTTCTGTCCAAATCTGGTGTAAGTAAATACTGACAAACATCTAATCAGACAGATGACAGAAGCTGAGTCCTCAGTATGATACCAGCTGTTACGGAGACCATCTAGCTGGTTGATAACAAATTTATTACATCGGACTTCTACCCTAAGGACAGATGTTCATACTGAAAGGAACACATTCTTACACACAAGTTTGCATCTGAGTCCACTGTGCCTCAGCACATGGAGGAACTTTAGTATGCATCATAAATGAGTCTGCACAGTGCCAAGACTAATCTGGATGAAGTGGAGTCCTTCAGAACTTTACTCATGTTCTCTCTATCTCTTTTCTATACTCCTGTCCACAGACTTTCGGGAGGCCTTCAGTCCCAGCATCAGAACCTCCACTTTCTTAGGCTTCAGCAACCCACTCTTTGTGCCTAAGTAGGATAGGTTGAAACGGCTTGACATTTACATCCTTGAACAGGGCAGCTCCCTATTCTTGGGTCACAATAATTCTGAGTCATGATCAACTGCTTCTAAGGCTTCCCTTGGGGGGAAAAAAAGGCAGAGCTATCCTCTATGAGATCATAATTAGCACCAATATTCACTGTACTTTCTTCTTCCTTATCCTACCTTCTCATTCCCTCAAAAAGACTTATGGAAACACACCCTAGTAAAACACTTTCACATGAATCCTTGTACCTCATATGTAATGAATCTTATTATACCTATAGCCTCTACTCAGCATAGTCTCTCAAAAGGTAAACATTGATTAAACATTTGCTGATAAATAAATGATTACTCAGATACAGCAGTTGTGTTCAACAGAACCATGCATGTTACTTGTATTGAATGGTTGTGGTGTGATTTGTGGGCACCAGGCAAGGTTTACTGTCTCCAATACAATAAGTACTACACAGCCATTAATCATACAGATTTACTTCTGAGACTTTCTGGAGGTAAAATAAGATATCCGTCTCTGGGATATCCTACTAAGGATAGTATGAAAACAGTTTAACTAAAAATTGCAGCTAGGTAGGTAAATATGAATGTAAATAGCATATACACTTGAAAAAATGGTGTCTAGAGAGGAGAATCCCGCAAATGTCAAGTGCAATTTTAACAACATTTAAAATTTGTCTCTAAATCAAACTTTATTTGTAGGTGGTTGTAGCTTCAACTAGAAACCTCCAATGGCCTAATGGAGCTCCAAAACATTGTAAGAAAATTTTGAAAACTATAACAGAACTGGAAAAAGTGTTAACTTACACTGTGCGCTAGGGGGAGAAGCCTTCCCTGCACAAGCTTGGCTTTTGAGACTATTAGCACGTCTTCTCTAGATGCCCTGGTACACGAGGTTCAAGTTTAGCTATTGAATACATAACTAAACACAATGGCTCCACATATCACTGCGTGGAAGCCAAAACAAACATGGCTAGGAAAGATATATTACTACCTACAGTAGGTGAAGATAGCATGGAGGTAATGCCTGATTCAAAAAGAAAAAGAAAAAGAAAAAGGAAAGAAGAAAGGAAGGAAGGAAGGAAGGAAGGAAGGAAGGAAGGAAGGAAGGAAGGAAGGAAGGAAGAGGAAGGGAGGGAGGGAGGGAGGAAGGAAGGAAGAGAGAGAGAGAGAGAGAGAAAGAAAGAAAGAAAGAAAGAAAGAAAGAAAGAAAGAAAGAAAGAAAGAAAGAAAGGAAAAGAAAAGAAAAAGAAAAAGAAAGAAACATGAGAATGTTATTCATGAAACACACACACTATATATGGATATATAAAGGTAATGTGTATAGATACACTACAATTGCAAAGACAGACATACACAAAGCATTTTAGGTTATGTACATTCTTGAGTACATTCAGACATCTTGACCAGACTCTGCCTAAGAGGGAAAGATGGTAATGTATTTCTAACATGTTTAGTTCAAGGATTTGAATGCACATTCAATGAGTTAAAATCATGGACAGGAATACCTTGGACTTGCTCATCTCATTCATAAAAAGTGTGGACGTGAATGCTTTTGGGTATGCTGAGTTTTCTCCAAAAGCTTTTAGCTGAACAAAATAGGGAAGGATACTTTGAAAGTCTCTTAGTATACAAATTTGCCTCTGAAGAAGTCTATCTTAGGGCCTAGCAGACATTGGACATGTGGTTCCAATGGTTCCAGGGTTGTGTAACTAAATCCCCAAGTCTGGACCACAGAGATTTCCCACCAGCTTTCACTGTACGAAGTTCACCCCTGAGAAAGAACACCATTGTTCATTGTACAAGTTAAAGACAGCAATCCAGCCAAGCTCTCCCAGCAAATACAAATCTACAGTCCAACCTCTAACTGCTTTCTGAAATGAGTTGATCAATTTTACAGTCACATTTGCTCCCCCTACTATTTTAGATTCAAGATCTTATTATTTATTTGTGCTCTTAAAGATTATTTTTTAATTGGACTCAGACTAAGAAGTAGAAGGTCTTCAGAGACAAGGGCCTACTTCTCTTGACAATCTGTTCCTGATATTTTCTTTGACTTTCTTCATTCTCTTGGACAAGAGTTTAGCATATTGTGCAGCTTCCTCCACATTTCTTTTTACTGCAGTGTTTCTTCGTAGCAATACATCATCGTTTGTGTTGCAAGACACATGAAATAACAAGATGCTGAATCTTAAATGCTTTGGTCCTGGGATTCTTACTTTCTTTATTTAGGGGCTTTCTGACAATGTACTGATGTATATCACCTTCTATATAGAAACTTAAAAGCTTTTGGATTCTTCTGCCTACTTAAGGCCTCAACAGTAGTATCTTTCAGTCCACAAATAACCCTCTCTCCTTTTTTTGCAATAACCAAGTTGAAATCACTTGGCTTGGCATCCACAATGCATCCATGAACAGACTTGTGCCCCTTTTCTCCAGTGCTCTTTGGTCTATAAAAAGAATGTTCTTCACATTAGGCACACTCTGCCATAGGTTAAGACACCTTAGTTCATAGGTCAACTTTTTTTTCATTCCCCCCACTGATTCAGACTACATAAAACTTCCACTCTTCAAACAGAGGTACTTCTGTGGCTATGTGCTTCACACAGGAAGTCCAAAGTTTGTGTTCTTTATCCATTTCAGTGGTTTCTGATAGCCGGTGGCTGGGAAGGAGATATTCACCTTCATCCTGATGCAACCAAGCACCTGGGAAGTGCCATAAAAGAAGAGATCCCCACGTTTTTATATGTATAATTCTATACTTGTACTTAACACATGTCTAGTGTCAACATAGCACTCCGTGGGCTCTTTGGATATGCATCTGTTCACATCATTCATCAAATAAAAATCTTCCAGCAAGTATTAGCTCATTTTGGAGTAAAATCCAAAACACATACTATGGTTCCAAAGTTTACAGTTGACTGCCCACAGCAACCAAGACAGGGACTAGAGCTGCAAGAATTTTTCTCATCTTTATCCACTTTCCTTGCACCACATCAATGTCTTTGCCATCCCTTAAACTCACCAAGTATCTTCCTGGTGCTGAACCACCGATCTTGTTACTCCTTGTCCCAGAATGTTCTGCTCCCTCTAAGAGAAGTTTAGTCTCCACTTTCTTTCAGGTATTCATTGCCCTCATTGTTGTATAATGAGGTGGCAGGGGCACCATGATGGGCCGTGGCAAGGAGCAACCTCCTGAGGAATTACACACCACACAACAGATCTGGTACAAAGGATTTATATTGTGAGAAAGGAGGAGGAAGCCTGGGGAAGGGATAGAGTAAGTGGCCATGAGGACAGAGAGAGAAAGAGGGCAGGGAGGGGGAGAAAAGGATGGCCATGACAGAAAGAGAGCAGAGGGAGAGGGGTACAGAAAGAGAACAGAGAAATCGAGAGAACTGGGTGGCAGGAGGGTTCTTTAATCCCAGCACACACCTGGCACACCTAGTGGTGGCTACAGGTGATGATGTACAATGATGCGAGGACATCTGAAAGCAAGACAGATGAACTGCCCATAGGCTGACACGCATCCCTAAACAGATAGCAACATTCACCTCATTCAGTCTCCATCCTTTCTAACCCAACACACTTAGCTTTCCTCACTAGATCCCTCATCTCTGTCTAGTGCCTGTGTTTGTTATCTTTGCCAGTTCATTGTCTCTAATTTCATAAAGTCGGGAGTACTAAAGGTGTTTAATAACTATTGTTAAATAAATGAGAAGAAAAATTGTCTCCATCTCAACCTATTCTGCACCTGTCCTCCACTTCCTTGTAAATCATCCCCATTGTAGCTACATGTGAAGCTCCTCTTCACCTGAAATCTTTCATTTCTCCATGCATTGAATTTTCTGACTTCAGAGCCATCAAATATTAACAATCCTCCATGTCCTCAGGGAACCACCTTTTTCCTCATTTGACTACACTGCCTTTCACATAAAAGGAGCCCAATTACTAGATGTTAAATGACTGAGGGTGGCAGTTTGCCAGCCTATGCTAATAAAACAACCCTATCCCTCCAAGGTAACTTGCACATTTTGAGAGGTGACTCCGGGAGACTTTGCACCAATGCTTTAACTCAAAAGTTATTGTTAAGATGGATGCCAGGCAAAGCTGGATGTTAAACAGAAGCAGGGGGCATAAGAAGACCTTGTATTACCCTAAGGTCATTGTGAATAGAACTGTCTGAGTCACTTATTCAACAAAAGATATACTATTTAGCTTTGCATTTATCATGTTAATGAGGATCTTATTTGTAAGGAACAGTAATGAATAGATTCTGCAAAATAGTGTAAAGTTAAAGAGCATTTGTCCTCTTCTCTTCTGATGTACTAAATCTCACCTTGACCCAGAGAAGTAATTTCAAAGACAGAGGTATACAAACATTTGCATAGAAAGAAAGTACACAGTGCCTAGCCAGTTTTTACAGGTGTTCATGCTTCTGCTTCCGTGCTTTACATTTGATATGGGCAAGAGCTTATTAGAAAATAAAGGACAAGTCATAGCAAGGAGAACCCCAGAGAACTCAGAAAGTGTACACCATATTCAATCCCAGAGACCTGCTGTACCCGCTGTGCCTTCAGTTAGTGCTGTACTGCACACTTCAGGATTTAAGGCAAAGCTCACGTTGGGTGCTCTACACAATGAAAAGAAAGCAGTACTGTGTGTCTACATATGTATACAAAGGGATTGTTAGTGTTGATTTATGCTCATTAAAAATTCTGTGAGACCAAGAGAGTAAGTGCTTTTGTTATTACTCAAAGCAACTTTGCCAGGGAATAAAAAGCAGATTCTCAACAAATTTTGTGCTTGGTATTGTACAGGGAACTATAAATTCTGGGCTGAGAAAATATCTAATACACAGAAAATGGGAGGAATAGGGCAAGAATAGCAGGTAACTGCTGAAGAGGGATCTTAAAACCGCTTTGACCCGAAAACATCTCAAAAACAAAACTAGAGATTTATAAACTGAAGCCTAGATATAAAAATATATGTGGGCGATCTATTTCCCACATCTTTCTGACAAAGCACTGTCAAGAGACTTTGATGGAAGAAGGGCATACCATACAATACTATGGACACATAGACCCAGATTTTGGAGAGACCACTGATGAAGTCAGTCTGTCTCCCTTGTTTATTTTGTTTGCTCTGGAACCGTCTCCATTGTTTCTCTTACGCTGTTTGCTCTGGAACAAATGACAACTGGAAACATGGAAACTTTAATGTGCTCTATTCTAGATGTGAAAAGTAACTAAGGAGAAAAACAAACAAACCAAATACCATGAAAAATGGCTGATGGTTGGTAAAAAGAACTTAGCAATGATACAAAAAAGAGAAAAAGAAATCATTGAAAGAAGACTACAAAAATGGAGCAAACTATGTCATCAGCCCCAGCTAAGTGAACATATGGGCAAAGATAAAGGATTCAGTAAGTTGTGTGTTCATGAATTTGGAAACATGGGACATGGAGAAAGTTGAAGGAAAGAGGGAAATGATATAGATGACGTGTTCATATGAAGTTCTCCAAAAAATGAAATGAAATTATTAAGCAACTTAAGTACACTTATACACTGCATGGAGGCAGTGGACGTGTTCATAGAGAGAAAATAAGACAACTGGAAAGAGATAGAAATTCTTATAAAGTAGTTGCCAGAAGTTCACAAGATTGGCCACCCAGGAAAGGTACCATGACTCATTAGGAGTTAGGCTCCATATAGTTATGCTTTATGACCATTTCAGGGATCAGGAAGAGCAGTTAGAGTCTCTTGATGCTATATATGTCCTATATATAATATATAATGTTTGTCCTATATATAATATATATGTATGCATATATAATATTTACACTACAATTCATAGCGGTATAGAATTATAGTTATGAAGTAGCAACAAAACTAATATTATTGTTAGGGGTCACCACAACAGTAGGAACTATATTAAAGGTCACAGCATTAGGAATGTTGTAAACCACTAGACCATAGAACATCGTAAGTCCCTAGGAACCAGAGAGGATGACATTTTGTTGTCACAGTGTACATCTGACCCTTTCTCCTAGCATATCAACAAGGTAAATACCATTGCCGTGGGACAGTGACCTGTCTTCAGGAGACATGTAAGAAGTAAATAGGAGCATCAAGAGACCCTAACAGCTGTTGCTGATCTCTAAAACAGTCATAACGCATAAAAGTCTTGAGAGTTGTTTTGGAGAGGGGAATGGCTATTTTTAGAGTATGAAAGCCAGAGTGAGATAGTATGTAGATATTAAGAGGTCTGTGGTGGAAAGAGACAGGCATTGATGTTGATGTCGATGGTAACAGCCTGCACTCTGTAAGATACTAGTAACAACAGAAGGTTAATTAAACAAGTACTTAAAATGCAAAGCAGAGCTGAAACAAGAGAGAACCTGTTGCTACAAGTAACAGATGATACTTTTCGCAGGAAGATTCTGAAGAGGTTCTGTCCTGTTTGACCAAGTGAAGTGTATGATCCCTCAGGATCTGGCTCATAAAAGATGAGACTTTGTCATACACCGTGCAATGCTTAACATGATGAATTGTGGCAGAAACAAATTTCATTTGTCACTGAAGGAAACAAGGACTGAAAATGTAAGCTAGGGTGAGAATCCTAGTAGAAGGATAAGAGGCGCCAACTGTCTAGACATTAGATGTGAAACTGGCAATGAGAACAAAGAAGAACAAGGCAGAAGGCCCACTGTGAAGGAAAATTTTGGCAAGTTTAGGAAGAAAGCAGGGACATCATGGGGAAGTACCAGCGAGGTTTTTGCTTTTCATTCTTGTGTTTTGTTTGTCTGTTTGTTTGTTCTTTTGGAAGCCCCTGTGAAATAGAAAGAAATCAAGATAGGAGAAAGCTCTGTGTGTCCTCTAGAGTCAGCAACACTTTGGAGATTAAAGACTGGAGTGCCGGGCGGACAGTGAAGGCTGAGTTGAGGATGAATATGACAGATCCAACTGTGGTGGAAACATTTCTAATAAGAACAGAGGAAACTATTAGATAGAGAAAGAGGCAGGAGGTGAGGTGGATGGCTCAGAAATGAGCTGACACAAAACAACCCTTCAAAAATGAACGTTATTAAGCAAAAGGACATTGCAACATGGGAGCCATGATATGGCCTTGAGGTGGAGGAGCCTTAGAAAGACACAACACATCCTATCAAAGACAGAGTGAGGGGGCCTTGAAGGGAAAGGCCTGGAAAGGAGGGGCTGGAGAGATGGCTCAGAGGTTAAGAGCACAGTCTGCTCTTCCAGAGGACCTAAGTTCAATTCCCAGCAACCACATGGTGGCTCACAACCTTCTGTAATGGGATCCAATACTCTCTTCTGTCATGCAGGCATACATGCAAATAGAGTGCTCATATGTATAAATAAATAAATTTTTAAAAAATGTGTCTCAACAACATGGTAGCTCAGTAACCAAATGGGTTTCCCTAGTAAGGAGAACAGGAACTATTTCTGACATGAACTCAATGACTGGCTCCTTTACCTCCCCTCTCCCCTGAGGGAGGAACAGTCTTGCTAGGCCACAGAGGAGGACATGGCAGCCAGTCCTGATATTCCCCAAGCCTAAGAGAAGCTAATATACGCATCCCACTTATGGCTTATCATTCACCAGTCCTTGATTCTTTCAGTCCTTTGCCCACATAAGTCTCTGCACTTACCACTGTCCACTGTAAAAGGATGCTTCTCTTACCAAAGCTGATGACAACACCATTCTGCCATTATAAGAATTTATTTTATTTAAAAATATGTGAGTATGTGTGTGGAGGGTGATTGTTGGGGTGGGGCTTGTTCATGTGTGCCTGCAGGTACCCGTGGACTTCAGAAGATGGCATTAGATTACTTGCGGATGGAGGCATGGGCCACTGTGAGCTGTCTTATATGGAGCAAGGAGAAGGAATAAGACTGGAGGAAGGAGTGGGGCGAAAAAGAGCACCACCTTCCATCCAGAGCACTGTGCTGCATTCTTGATCTCAAAGCTGTATTTACTAGTAGACAACATTTTTAAGACTTGCCTGGTCTATATCCTGCCATGCTAGAGAGCCATTCACAAGGCCTTGCCTTTCTCTAAGTATCTACAGACAGTTAATGAGCATTAGATAAGGGAGAGACATTTTCTTCAGTCATGTTGATGGGAAGAAAGCCATGCTCTTGTAAATAATCCCTCATCCAGCGTCTTGGAATGGGGGGAGGGCTAATAAAAAATAGTGGGTCACAATAACAACATAGGCATAAAAAGAGAACAAGCAGGCAAGTGGTGGTGGATTAGCAAGAGTGGGGGGACAGAACAGAAGTAATGGGGGGTTTATATGCTAAAAATAAAATGTCATAAACCAAACTATTGTGTATAATTAGTAAGTATGAATAGCGTTTTTAAATTCTTACTTATAAAAGGAAAAATCTCCCATTTGAATACCTTTAAAACCAGGAGCTATATCACGGTCCATACATCTACTTATCTGGGTGTTCTGAGGTTGAGTCTTAGGGTTCCCTTAAAGAGAAAGTATGAATTCTCAACTGATCAGTAAGATTCTTCTAAATCTTACTTTGAACATTTTCTGGAAAATAGGATTAACTTTGGAAAGATGATCCAAGTTAATTTTCTAGAGTTTTGCAGCTGTTAGAATACTTACTAAGATCTGCTAATGTACAGGCACCACATGCACTGTGCGTGGGAGGAAGACATCCTGATACACCTCCCCAACCCCATCCCAACCCTCCCCATCTCCTGCTGTTGCAAGGCCCACTAGCAGAAGCCAGTACAATGTGCAGTATGTGGTCAAGATAGAGAAACAGAACAGGTTGACAATATGAAGAGAGGCAGAACTGGAGACAGGAGGGTGGTGTGGAACAGCCTGATGTGTGTAGCCTGCCCTGCCACCTGAGGCCATGGTGAAGTCCTGGCCTGTGCTTCCTCTGTGGGTTCATGGCCCTGCTCTTGCAGGGGTCTAAGTCAATATCTGTGGCAAGAAAGGCCAAGAAAGGCCATGTGGACATCCCTGATCTGGGCTGCCACCTGGGACCATGTTGGTGTCCAAGAGCTGTGGAAAGCGGGGCCTGCTCCTCTTCTGCCATGCTGTAGTGTTTCCTGCCAGTCAAGGAAGAGCAATGCCTTCCCACCTCCTTACCCTTTGCCACCTGTGGCAAGCAGGTGAGCCAGCCCCTAGAGCATGAAAATGGGACCACTAGCACTGCCCCTTGGTGACTAAGGCACCAAGATGAGATAGCCCAGGCCGTGATGAAGAGCTAGCCCTGGTGGTCCAGGTGAGGGAGAGCTAGCAGGCTGACCAATTCAGCTACCACACAGGCCCACATTTAGGTTTTGTAGCTGGCCCACCCCAACATCTACAACATCTCTGAACTGATCAAGTGTGTGATGGGGCCAATTCTGTAGATCCAAAGCTGTAGAATCTTCATGATCAAGACAATAACAGGATGTCAAAGAGGAGTACTGGTGAGGATCCAGTATTGATAGTGTAGCAGAAGCCAGAGGCCTGGAATCAGACCAAGGCTCTTTGCAATAAACATTTGCAAATAAAGATGTATGGACAAACTGGTATACTGTGACATTCTACAGCTCCTAAGACAAGATTTTTGTTTGTTTGTTTGTTTCATTGAGGGAATTTTCTTTTGAGGGGTAAGTGGCAAGGGCAGAGGAATATTACATAAAGGGAGGGAGAGGGAAATGGGATTAGGGTGCATGATGTGAAACTCACAAATAATCAAAAAGTGTTTTGTTTTGTTTTGTTTTTAACAAGATCTAGTAATGTTCCTTTTAAAGAAACTAATAGCTGTCAGTGAAGCCTTTTGCTGTTAAGAGTATTGGGTTCTTATTTGCAAGTAAAGCTGTTTGGGTAAAAGTGTATTGTGGCATGCCACCACGACAAAGAGCAGCTTCCACAGTGAGATTTTGTTCTGTTTCATTTTGTTTCTTTTGCAAGATATGTTGCAAGGACAGAGGGCAAATACATAGGAATGGGGAGATGAATGGGATTAGGGTCCATGATGTAAAATTAACAAAGAATCGTATAAAATGGCTTTTATAAAAGGGAATTCGGTTTTCTGATAGACCAGGTCAGAATAAGAATCCCAATGAGGTCATGGTAGAGTTTGGTTTAGAATATTAGTAATTATTTTGTCTACAATTATAGTTACCTTTTGGATATTTTTAAGAACATGTAGGTTTTTTTGTTTTATTTTGTTTTTTACTGTTAAAGTCAGTGAAACTCCCTAGGAATTATTATTAGAAGCTTAGAAGGAGCCCTTTAATTAATTAAAGAGCCCTTTGGCTTTTTAATTGTTCCTCTAAGTGTTGCACCATCTGCTAAGATGGGTTAGGATCTTGCTGATCTTGGAAGTGTACGATGACTTTCTCTTCCTCTTTGCATACAGTACATTGGTTAAAGGCCAATCACAGCCTCTTAAACAAGAAAAGATGTGGTTTTCTAGAGTTATAAAGACTCTTAGAACGGTTGCATTATCTCCTGGGATCTTGTTAGCCAGAATATTAAGTGTCCTTTCAGCTCTGTTCTATTTTGTTTTCCTAATATTCTGACAAACACCAGGCCAAAAGCAACTCAAGAAGAGAGTTTATTTGTCTGAAACTCCCAGGTCCTTGATGAAAATCCTCATCCATGAAGTCCCTGGTAGTCAGTCATTTTATGAGGCAAGGACCTCATTGCAGAAGAACCAGGAGGAAACAGGAAGCATCTCATGGACACATGTGCTGTTACAGACAGGAACACAGGGGAACTGGAACAGTAGTTGAGGGAGAAGTTGCTTACTCTTATCTTGTAGACCCATATGAGGATTCATATCTAGACAAATATGTGGGTTGTCTTGCTAACTAGAAAGCTTTTTTTCTTGAAATTGACAATTCAAATAAGATGTTATTGATCATTGGGAGTTAGTCTCCAATGGTTATACTAAACATCCTGAGGGACTTGGGCTCAAGCTTCAAGGAGTGGTATCCTAGTTGTTAAAAATGTGGGAATTTAGCTTTGAAGTTTTGCCCTTCTGTCTCTACTCCCTATCATTGTTTTTTCTCTAGTGATGATGATAGGAGCCAGGGCATCCCACATGCTAAGCATGAACTTTACTCCTAAGCAATACCCCAAGCAAACCCTATAACATAATGAGAAAGAGCAGTTAACATGTAAAGTGAAAGTCTCTACTTTCTGTGAAGACTCAGTTTTGTCAAGTGATGTTTTATTACAAGCTAGGCATGTAATGTTTTGCTGGAGGTTGGCTTTTGAGAGGACACGTGATGCTTTGCTATGATCTCTCTCATGCAAGGGAGGTGACTTTGGCCAGCTGAGAACATCCGTGGGTGGACTCTGAGGAGAGGAGATAAATAGAGGCCTGTGCACAGTGAGACATTGCTTTTTGGATCTACATCACTGTGCTGATCTTCATGCTTCAACACTTGACTGTGCAGAGAGAAACGTACCAGAAAATTTCCTGGGGCAATCCAGCTGAGTCTTGCAGCTTTCACTGACTTACCATGCTGATTCATATTGCTGCTTGGTGTTGGCCTTTGCACTGGACTGCTGGTATCCTGACAACTGAGTTTGGCAATCCCCTAAAGACCCTTAATCAGCAGGAAGTAGATAAAAGAGGTCTACTGCCGTTTTCCTTACTGATCTCCTACCTAAGGTAGCGGGGTTGGAAGGGAGGTAAAGGTATTTAAGATCCCTAAATAAAGTAGGTTTGGTGAAGAATCTAAGCCTACAAATATGGACTTTGTTGGAATAGGTGTGGCCTTGTTGCGAGAAGTGTGTGTCACTGGGGGTGGGCTTTGAGGTATCAAAAGACCATGCAAGTCTCTCCGTATCTCTGCCTGCTGCCAATGAAACAGGGTATAAAACTCTCAGGCACTGCTCCAGCATCTGCAAGGATACCACGCTTCCTGCCATGATGATACTGGACTAAGCCTCTAAAACTGTAAACAAGCCCCTAGTTAAATGCATGTTTTTGTAAGAGTTGCCTTGGTCATAGTGTCTCTACACAGCAATAGAACAGTGACTAAGACAGACTTTTATCCCTTTAGAAGCACGAGCTCAAATAAACCTGTTCTTCTATAATTTGCCCTGATTATAATGTCTTATCACAGCAAAAAAGTAACTAAAACAATGACATTCTCAATGAATTAATATTGTATAAATTCTTCTTCACTTTTTATTGATTTTTCTGTTAATTTCACATCATGGACCCCAATCCCTCTCATCAACCCATCTCTTCATATCAGCCTTTCACCTTTTTTTTATTAATTACACTTTATTCACTTTGTATCCCCCATAAGCCCCTCCCCCTCCCCTCCTGATTCCACCCTCCCTCAACCTTCTTCACGCATGCCCCTCCCCAAGTCCACTAATAGGGGAGGTCCTCTTCTCCTTCCTTCTGATCTTAGTCTATCAGCTCCCATCAGGAGTGGCTACATTGTCATCTTCTGTGGCCTGGTAAGGCTACTCCCCCCTCAGGGGAAGGTGATTAAAGAGCAGGCCAATAAGATTATGTCAGAGGCAGTCCCTCTTCCTATTACTATGTAACCCACTTGGAAACTGAATTGTCATGTGCTACAACTGTGCAGGGGTTCTAGGTAATCTCCATGCAGGGTTCTTTCCTAAGATTCCCTGCACTCTGCCCAAAGGTTGCCCATAAGTCTCAGTATCTACATTAATAGTCTGCAGGGCAGAGCTTTTCAGAGGTCCTCTGTGTCAGGCTCCTAACTTGTTCCCTCTTTTCTCCTTCTTCTGATGTCCAGCCTCTTTGCCTTTCTGGGTAGGAATTGAGCATTTTAGCAAGAGTCCTCTCTCTTGATTAGTTTCTTTAGATGTACAGATTTTAGTAAGTTTATCCTATGTTATATGTCTATATGAGTGAGTGTGTGTCTTTCTGCTTCTGGGACAGCTCACTCAGGATGATCCTTTCTAGGTCCCACCATTTGCCTGCAAATTTTATGTTTTCCTTATTTTTTCATTGATGAGTAATACTCCTTTGTGTAGATATACCACAATTTCTGCATCCATTCTTCAGTTGAGGGGCATCTGGGCTGTTTCCAGCTTCTGGCTATTACAAATAAAGCTGCTACAAACCCAGAATTGCTAAAACAATCCTCTACAATAAAAGATCTTCAGGAGGTATCTCCATCCCTGATCTTAAGCTGTACTATAGAGCAACAGTTATAAAAACTGCATGGTACTGGCATAGAAACAGAATAGTGGATCAATGGAACCGAACAGAGGGCCCAGAAATAAACCCACACACTTATGGACACCTGATCTTTGACAAAAATGCCAAAACCATACGATGGAAAGAAGATAGTATCTTCAACAAATGGTGCTGGTCTAACTGGATGTCTGCATGTAGAAATTTGCAAATAGATCCATACTTTTCACCCTGCACAAAACTGAAGTCCAAGTGGATCAAAGACCTCAACATAAAACCAGACACACTAAACCTATTAGAAGAAAAAGTGGAGAAGAGCCTTGAGCTCATTGGCACAGGAGACAACTTCCTGAACAGAACACCAACAGCACAGGCTCTAAGAGCAACGATCAATAAATGGAACCTCATGAAGCTGAAAAGCTTCTGTAAATCAAAGGACACCGTCCTCAAAACAAAACGACTGCCTACAGATTGGGAAAGAATCTTCAGCCTTTCACCTTTACAACCTCACCCCCAAAAAAGGAAACAAAACAAAACAAAAACTAAAGAAAGAGAAATAATCTTGTCCAAAGAAAAAGTTGTTCATTGTAGTAGTCAGGATATGGAAACAACCTAGATGCCCCTCAACTAAAGAATGGATGTAGAAATTGTGGTACCTTTCACAATAGAATACTATCAGCTATTAAAAACAAGAAAATCATGAAATTCTCAGGTAAATGGATGGAACTAGAAAAGGCCATCCTGAGTGAGATAAGCCAGAACCAGAAAGACATGCATGGTTTATACTCACTTGTAAGCAGATATTAGCCATATAATATAGGATAAACATACTAAAATCTATAGTCCTAAAGAAACTAAACAACAACGAGGACCCTAGGAAAGATGCTTAATTCTCATTCAGAAAAGCAAATAGAATAGACACCAGAAGCAATTAAAGAGAGGGAACAGGATGGTAGCCCACCATAAGTGTCCTCTGAGAGACTACACCCAGCAGGGGATTAAAGTAAATGCAGAGACTCACAGCCAAACTTTGGGCATAGGGAACAAAATCATAGGAAAGAGTGGGGGGATAAAAGAACCCAGATTTCAAAAAGACCAACAAAGCCAACAAATCTGGGCCCTAAGGGGCCTGCAGAGTCTAATGCACCAACCAAGGACCATGCATAGAGAGGACATAGACACCCCTGCTCAGATGTAGCCAATAGGCAGCTCAGTCTCCATGTCGTTTTCCTAGTAAGTGGAGCAGGGGCTGTCTCTGGCATAGACTCTGTTGCTGACTCTTTGATCACTTCCCTCTAGTGGGGGCATTGCCAGACCACAGAGAATGAGGATGCAGGCAGTCCTAATGTGACTTGATAGGCTGGGATGAGATGGTATGGGAGGAGAGCTCCCCCTTTCTGAGGAATAGGGGAAGGATTATTAGAGGGGTAGAGAGTGAAAGGGGAGGGCTGGGAAGAGACCAGAGAGGGGGCTACAATCATGATGTAAAGTGAATAAATTATAAAAAATAATTTTAAAATATGTTAGTGATAAAAAAGAAATATAATTAAAATAAAAATTAAAAAAGGATAAAAACTTTAAAAAGCGCCTTAGAAGCTGTAATATACCGTTTGTCCACACATCTTTGTTTGCACATGTTCATTGCAAAGAGTCATCAATCTGGGTCTAGACCTCTGGCTTCTGCTACATTATTAATACTGAATCTTCACTGAGACTCCTCTCAGATACTCTGTGGTTTCCCTGTGTCAGGGAGATCCTGCAGCTTTGGATCTGCAGGACCGGCCTCTTTTGTGCTCCAGCAGTTCACTGATGGTATAGATAGTTGTTGGGGTGGCCAACTAAAAGTCCAAAATCTGGGCCTGTGTAGTAACTGAGTTGGTCATCCCACTAGCTCTCCTGCTTTGCCCTGGTGGGAGGTGGGACCGGTGTTCCTCCCTGCAACAGACAGGAAGAGGCAGAATGGCTCCCCAATGCTCATACCAACATGGGCCAGCTCTCCTGTACTCACACTACTGGGCCAGCTCCACAGCACTACTCAGGCTAGCTCACCCAGCAAAGGACAGGGACAGCTCTCCTGGTCTTCTGCCCTCCGGGCCAGCTCACCTGCCTGCCAAAGGCAATGAGGGGTGAGGAGCGGAGAGAGCAACTGGGGCAAAGCCAACTCTACACAGTTCTTGACCACCAACACAGTCCCCGGGGACAGCCTAGATCAGGGACGTCCATGTATGCTTTGCTGGTAACATGGACCATGGACATTGACACAGACCTCTGCTGCTGCAGAGCATGGAAATGGACATGACCCTCAAGGGAAGCATGAGGCAGGACTTCACCATGGCCTCAGGTGGCACGGCAGGCTACACACATCAGGCTGCCCCCCACAGCCCTCACATCTTCAGTTCTACCTCTCTTCATAGAACTCAAACCATTCTACTTCTCTTTCTCTCCCATCTCTCAACCACATACTTGAACATTGTGGTGGCTCCTGCAGCAGGCAGGTCCCTCAGAGGCCACCAGGCCGTATAGCATGGTGGCGGATGGTCCTCTCTTAGGTTCTTTTAAGGAATGTGGTTAAGAGCTTAGAGACTCAGGCCAAGAGTATAGTTCTGTAAAAGACCACTTGTCTAGCTAAACAAGGCCCTGGGATACACCCTCAATACCACTGAAGGGATAGATGGATGGATAGATGGATGGATGGATGGATGAATGAAAAGTTGGGGTGATCCAAGAAATGTCAAATAATATGCCAGCTATACTAATATCAGAAACCTTAGTGTTGGGTTTTTTGTTTGTTCTTTTTTTTTCCAGTAGATATTAGCAGTGTTGGAGTCCATGGTTAAAAAAACTTAAAGATTTATGTCTGTGGTCCAGGACCAAAAACTGGCTGTTTTATTCACCAAGTGTCTGATACAGACTTTCTTTAATGCCTCTCTGATAGAGACTTTGCTTTCCTGTTTTAATTTCTTTCCTTTAACTATTTTCAGCCTCTGTCTCCTCTGGGTTTATCCACTAACAAAGGCCCCACAGCTAAATAAAAGAGCCAGAAACCCCACCCCAGCCCCTGCATCCCAGCTCCACTGTGACCATCACCCCAGCCCTGACCCCAGCATCCCGGCCCCAGGTGACCACCTCCTTTGCTTTGCTCCATCTTGTATCACGAACTCTTTTCATTTTGAATCTGTTCTGTAGTCTCTTACCTAAATAGCCCCAGACTGACCCCTCCATCAGACCACCAGACAGCTCAGGAAGTTTGTACAGATGAGATTGACACTGGGTTCCCAGTGACCCTTGCCTGGGATGGGGTGAGCTACAGAATCCACTAAGAAATTTCAGAAAGGATTGCAGATTGTAGGTTCTGGGTATTTGGGCTTTTCTGACAACATGAAGCCATGTTGCTCTATAACAGTCAATCAAATCTCCCAGCTTTCTCACACAAAATCCAGCTGAGTTTTTAGAGTGGCTGAAGAGACACGAAGAGGAAAGGCAAAGCCAGGCATCAGTTAATATTGAAAAACACAGGTTCCTCTTTTGCCAGGGCCACTAAGAACTCTAAACTTGAGACAGTCACTTCAATGCCCTGGTCCTTTTTTATCACATGAAAGGGCTGGGCTGAGTGCCTGCCAAGGACCCTTTCAGTCGTAGCAATTTATTTCAGTAATAATATAATGGTTCTCTAACCGACCTGAAAAGGGGGCTAGCCATAAATAAAAGAAAGAACAGGAGCTGGGCCTCAGTGGGTAAGAGGATTGTACCAGCAGGGGATTTGGGCAGAGGAAAAGTGGTTTACAGAGCTGACAGTGAGAAGCAAGAGAGGGCGGGCGGGGGCAAAGCCACAGTCACTTCAATGCAGGATTTACACTGAAAGTGTGAACAAGGAAATCCTGTCCAAACAGTGGTATTTCATCTGGTGCAATAAATTCAAATCAAATAATGCAATTTTTTCAGAAACCTAAAATAGCATTATGTATGTTCAAATTGCCTTCATGGGTAGCATTGCATGTGTGAGTCTTGGTGGTGGTGGTTTTGCTCTTTTCCTTTTCTTTTTTAAGGTTCAAGAGCAACTAACAAATTCCAGCTAATTTGAAGAAAGAATAAAATAAACTGCCTGTGGTTTCCTATTTGGTTTATGATATTCTTTTTAAAATGTCATCTTTTAAGCAATGACTTTTTCGCTTAATCCCAGTGAATGCCACCATATCAGCAAGCTCCAAGGACAGCCTTTTGTGTGGGAAAGCAACACTTAAGCACAGGAGTCATACTTGGGAGGTTAGATGGGGGAAATAGAATATATTCCTTAAGTTTTATAAATTGAAAAGAAGGAAGGAAGGAAGGAGAAAAACATACACAAGTGTTCTTGGTGATATTTTTTTTTCATCAAGAAATCTAAACATATTACCTGAGCCCAAGCTAGAAGTATTTGAAACAGAGGAAAGTAAAATCAGAAAGGAAGCAGGAGAGCTGACAGTTGCCTACATATGTCTGTAATCTCAGGGCCTTAAGCAGCATACTTATAAACGCCTAAGTTAAGAGGCCAGAAACAATGGTCAATTAGGTAGTGAGGTTTTTCCTTACCACCCTGCACTTGCAGTAAAACAAAGACAGGAAAAACTGGATTCAAATGTGAATTCCTTGTTCTGCAGCACCTAATTGAAACTGTGAGGGTATAAGAATCCATTCAACCCAGCCACATGGAATTCTGCATAAAGAGGTGGGTAAAGTCCTGGGGAAGGAAATACAGCTCATGATCAGGAAGGAGGAAGGGCTCCAGGCAGAGCCCTAGAGCTGAATGCTCTGCTGCCAACTGTGTCTCTCAATGTGGACAAATCAGCTTGTTCTTGGAGCCTTTGGTTTTTCTCATTTGTGAGCTGTGGTTACTGGATGAGATGAATGAAATTCTGTGATCACCACTGTCAAATTCTGCCACACATCCTGTGTCCAAAAAGCCTTGGAGCAAGTTATCAAATGCTCTCACATAATAGGAAACAGCACTTCATTAAAACTACCCCTCCCTGAAGTCTGAGTGAGCCTGAAAAGCCCAAACACCCAGTGTAAAATGCACCCAGTTGATCACAATTTATCCACAGAATATCTTCTTTGACATTTAAGAAAGGTCAAAATTCTCTGGTGCTTAATAGGAATGTTAATGTTCTTTGAAATGGTATGGGCACTTGGTTATGTAGAATCCTTCAAAGGTTCCCAGAACTGCAAAGTGAATGACAATGACCTTGCACATGTGCTTTGCTGTTATCCAGAGAGCTGTGGTTGGAGAAAGCAACAATGCTATTAATCTTCTAGAAACGTGTGTAGTTGCTGTTAGTAACGTAGCAAATGCTCACTTCGCAGCTTCCTCACCTGTCTATGTGTGTACTGGTACCCAATTTTATTACACTGAAAGATTTATGTGCAGCATTCCACTGTTCTGCTCAGGTGGGGAGATGCAGAATTGTAATTATAATGAACATCAGCCAGCATGCCACCCGCTTGAACTATAACAAATGAAAAAGGCAAACACACGCAATTAGACTTTTGAGTGTACACGGTACGCACTGAGATAATACACATTTTTGCTGCTAGGAGTTCTGTGGCTTTATTCCGAAAAGAACAGTTATACAGCCTCTTTACCCAGCATCCAATTTGTTCCACTCAGGAATATAATATGCCTTTTCTAGTAGAAACGCAAAAAATCAGATGCCTAGCTTTCCACGGATCTACAGCCAGAAAGGTAAATAATAGGTCATTTTCAATTAATAAATAATAATAAGTAATCCTTTTCAATAAAAATGTGTTTGTTTTTCTTATCAGTTGTTGAATATTTTACTTGAAAGCAACAAGGAATTTTAGACGTCAGATACATTTTTAACAGTTTGAATGCAACAAGACACCTTTGATATTTAGAGAAATGTCTCTCCTCCTTTCTTTCTCCTGGTCCCCATCCTCACTCTTACCTCATAAAAAGTAAATGAAAGCCAACAGATAGTTTGTTACTGCAGAGATGCTGAGAAGGAATCACTGAACCAGCAAATGAGATGCTTAAAGCAGATAAATAGACATGAACTTCAGTTTTGCCATTTTTGAGATGCTAAGAATTAAGGCTCCTCCTATTCACTTTCATGAACTTCCTACCAAGATAAAAGTATTTAACAGAGAGAATATTTCCCCAGGAAACACACATGCAAGGTTGAGAGAGAGTGGACTGAAACAGCAGCTTTGAGGCTTGGTGCATCTAAAGGCTGCTGTCATGCTTCAGAGCTGTTTTCCAGGTGATAATACCTTCTCCCTTACATCCATCTACTTAGTTAACCAGATGCCATGCCATCTCAGTTAAGAGTTCAAAATAAACACTCAGGGTATTCAGCCACAGCCCCTTCATTAAGCTGGAAAACAAGAAACACAGCCTGATAGCCTAGAAGTTAGGAACCAAGGGTTTTGGATCAGGACTTCTTACGTTTTTCTTCCTTTGTTTAAAGAATAAAAACAAAGCTGAGTGTAGAATAGTATTACACTACTATAGATAATGATGGCTTTCACATAGTATTCTCACTGTTGGAAAAGAAGTAGAAAGACACATATGCCAGAATAAACCATTATGATAAACCAGAATAATCCAAACATGCATTTTCATAATAACTGACTCTCACGAAAGGGTTAGAATTATTTCTGTTTTCACATCAAACACTGAAGTCATTTTACAGTAGCCAACCACTTTATTTGAAATACAGAGCTATCCACAAAACAAAACCCACATGGTTTAAGAATAACATTTAAAGGAAGGTGATCCATAGCGTGGAAGAAATGAATCCAGTTGGGTTTTTTGTCTAAAAGTGTCTTTACTGTTTCTTGTATTTTTTTCTCTCCCTCCAAACAAGATATTAAACTCAGTTAAATGGAACAGAGTTATGGCTCCCGAGTCTCCTGGAAACCTTCCTGTTATACTTTTATTAACCTACATTTTTTATTTGAGCCTTTGGGGGAAATGTGATTCAAAAGGAGTCCATGAATGACCTCTGAGCTCAGAACCATTGTGGGCAAATGAATCCTGCTCCTTATCTCAAAGATCTGACCCCTAAAACTTCCACTGCAATAGGCTTTCCCCACAGGGGCGCTTGAGAATCCCAAGGGCCCTTCCCATCCACCACCAATATCAACAGAAAACATTGACCTTTTCAACACTACTATTCAACTTTTCTTCACAGCCATCAGCGATCCTACACGGCAGTTTTAACTCTTTCTTTTTTTTTTAAGTAGCCTGTTTTTCTCACCTCCCTTAATCAAATTGTGAGTGAGATTGTGTTGCAATTTGATGTGTCCTTGTTACTCACATGTCATTTAAACTCAGTGTAATTTGTAATGTTGCCCATGAGAGTTTACTAAAGACATTTGGAGGAGGAAAGGTTCTTTTTCATCTTTAGGACCATGAAACAATTTCATTTTTATTGAAATAGCAAATATTAGGAGTATGTTGTCTCCCTCTTAAATCTTCCGCCCAAGTTCCCTATCAGTAAAGGAGTTGTTTATTTTCTGTATATGAGTGCTTTATCTGCATATACACGTGCAGGCCAGAAGAGGGGGACAGATCTGAGCAACAGGTCCCAGATCCCAGAGTACATAGTTGTGAGTCACATTTGTTTTTGCTGGGAATTGAACTCAGGACCTCTGGAAGAACAGACAGAGCTTTTAACCTCTGAGCCATCTCACCAGCCCATCCCATCAGTAAAAGATGAGAAAATCAAAAAAATCGAGATCCACTTCTTTAAATAAGTAGATGATTAACCCACATACTGTTTTACTAACAAAAACAAATCTAGGTTGATCAGGCCCTAAGTATGTGAGAAAGCTAAGTTTATTTCTTCACATCACCAACTGCTATTTGACACATTAAAGGCAAAAATCTCAAAAGTAGCACTGATGTGATTTCACATAGCTTATATAGACTCCAAAATTCTCAGATTAAGATACTGTTGTACCGCCTTCCACCTTCCCGATGGTGAGTGCTCTCTGTCACGAACAACTCCACATTTGGCTAAGGCTGAGGATCTGGATTGCTTCCATGTATGTGGACCTATCTGCATTGCCCACGTGGCACGCTGGGGTTGGCTACCCAGAGGCTATTTAAGCTGTGGGCTGGCTTTCCCCAGGGTCTGATGATTGTTCAAGGTTCCTGAATAAACTGCATTGAAAAAAAAAGATACTGTTGTGTTCCACCTCTGTCAACACTGGAGTTACAAAACTGAACAGGGAGATTCTCACTAACAAGAAGTGGACACTTCTCTAGGGAATGACTGATAAAAGTTATATAACAAGGTAATTAAGGCTTAATATTGAATCAAGTGTTGATTCAAATACTATGTTCAGTAGCATCATAAAGATTTCTCATATATTAGCTCATTTAAGTTTCAAAGCCTAGAGGGAATGTACAATTACAAAGCCTCTTCTAACAGATGTAGAACTAAGACAAAAGGAAGATCAAATACTTGCCAAGACTGGCATCTTTGAGTGTCAGAAATCTCAGACTCTGGGGTCATGCTCTTGACACTGCTGTTTAGAAGTAAGTAGTATTGCTCTTCAAGAGCTCAAGTCTGAGGGGCAGCCTCCCAACCAGCCTCAGTCAGTGTCTGATGACCTGTGATGTGCAACTCCCAATGAAGACTCTGGAAGTCAAGTCGCAAACCTCTACCGACATGATTGTAGGTACTATCTATAAAAGGCCATGGAAAGCACCCATCTCTGAAGGGTGGTCACCTGGATGTGGGATAATATTCTCAGTGAATCACTTAGCTGTGTGTGACTTGGTCCTTCAACAATGGGCAAGGTGAAGGGAGCGGGGATTATTTATTGCCACTACAAAACGTACCTGTCCTGACAAATACATACTGTTCACACACTTGAGAGCCAGTTCATGGTCACCAGCTTCAGGTTTGGAGGGGGATTCAGAACAAGCATAATTTATTCAGGTAAAGGTGGGAAAGTGACTGAGAAAAATGCAAGTTTTTTAAGAATAAAATCATAAAATATATAATTATTCACACAAAGTATGGTGTGTTAAAAACTGATTTTTCCCAGATTTGTTGGCTCTGTTGTTCTTCACATGGGGCTCCTGTCCCCTTCACGTCCTTCTATCCTACCACCCTTTCCTAAGACTCCCTGCACTCTTCCCAAAGTTTGGCTGTGAGTCTCAGCATCTGCTTTGATTGCCTTGCTGGGTGGAGTCTTTCAGAGGATATCTATGGTAGACTCCCTTCCTGTTTCCTCTCTTCAACAACTTCTGGTATCTATTTTATTTGTCTTTCTGAACGAGATTTAAGCATCCTCCTCTTTGTTATTTAGCTTCCTATTTGTCCTCTTTGTTATTTAGCTTCTTTAGGTCTCTGGATTGTTGTATGATTATTTGCAGAGACTGATGCACCAAACAAGGACTATACATTGAGCGGACCTAGACATGCATGCTCTAATATAGCCCATAGGCAGCTCAGTCTTCATGTAAGTACCCTAGTAAGGGAAGCAGGGACTGTCTCTGACTTGGACTCTGTTGCCTGCTCTTTGATTACTTCCCCCTAGTGGAGGGGCCTTACCAGGCCACAGAAGAAGAGGATGCAGGCTGTCCTAATGAAACTTGATAGGCTAGGGTCAAATGGTAGGGGAGGAAGGCTCCCCCTTTCTGAAGGCTAGGGGTGAGAGATATGAAGAAAGAAGGAGGGAGGGTGAGACCAGGAGGAGAGGGGGCTACAATTGGGTTGTAAAGTGAATAAATTATAAAAAATAAATTTAAATTTAAAAAATTTTAAATGGTAGACAAAAGATTACACAAAAAATAAATTAAAACTGATTTTTTTTTCTACAGTCAATTATTAAGGTCATGGTAATAATGACTTGTTATCTTGCATATTTAGGGACATCGAAGAATCTGTTTCATTAAAAAAGTATTGGAGGCTTAATTGGGTTGAATCACAAAACTCACATAAAATTGTTGAGCCAGGGTCATTCTAACTAGTTACCTAGGCTGTTAGTGAGTTCACTTAAGCTAGATCTCCTTCCTGATCCCCTGCTCATCTTGTGAACCTTCTCATTGTACTTTTGAATTTTATTTTAAATTTTCAGGTGGGCAAAAGAAGTCTGGTGGCATATCATGGAAAAGCAGATTTTAAAATTCTTAAAACGGTCAGATTTCTCAATAACTAATTGCCTGGGGTTCTGAGCTATAGAATAATACCCTAAGGTGAGACCTTTCACAAATGTGCCTTATGTAATGTGGCAGGTGGCAGAATTATAAAATCACATGATTTGGTTCAAATTTTCAGTTATTCCTTATACTTCTTAATAAAGAGCCTGTATAGAATAGACTACAGCTGTTCATCTTTCACTGCTCTTTCTCCATTACTAGAAATACTCGATGAATTATTTAGAAAACTTCACCCAGGTAAACAATCATCTCTAAACAAACAGTCTTCTGAAATGGGGTTGCTTGTGGCAAATTGCCTTGGAAAGTTGTGATAGGCATGCGTGTTTACATCAAAAGGGCAGATGTGGTGCAAGAGTGAAGGAGGCAGCCAAGCTTCCTGAGCCCTGAACACAGAGGCAGAAAGCTGTGTTGAAATTCAAGTTAGGGTCAGAATCTGAATCTATCTCAAAGTCCATCACGTGCAAATCCAGCCTTGACTTGCCTGTCCTCGACTTCTGCACTCTGGTAGGATTGGAGAATTGATGAGATATTGATGGAGGCTCTCTACAAGGAAGAAAAATGTCCCTCAAAAATATGTTGAAATTTGCTATGAATATAAAGCTTCTCTCCCCATGGGCTTATACAGCCTATCACTTATTGTCCTAGAAAACTGTTCAGATTCATACTTTCTGTGTATATCACCTTCAGTAATATTCGTCTGCCAACCTCTCTCTCTCTTTCTCTCTCTCTCACACACACACCTTTTGCATTTTGCATATCAAAAAAATTGTTCTCAATCATGTCTCTTACAAATGCTTCTTTAAGCATTTTATATGCTCATCTGGTCAGCCAGTGTATTGAAACACCCATTCAGTTAATTTCCCATCAGTTTGACAGATTCTCCTGAGTTTTGGCTGCCTTTCCTCCCAGTCAGCAGTCCTAGCACATGCGAGAGCACCAGCCAGAGCCCCACGCTGAGGCGGCAGCCCACACAGAGAAGCCTTCAGCGTTTCGTGGGAGCAGGCTTTGTGTAACAAAGGCAAAATGCTCAGTAGAGTGTGAGCTGGCCCTGTTTCTGGTCCTTCTACTTTCTGATCGAGTGGGAGGCCCACTGCCACAAGAAACAAAGTAAAGCCTATAAACGCCATGTGCCTCATTAGCGCACACAGAGAAAAGGATGAATAAGGCTTCATCAAGTCAGGATTCCTCAGACCTGAGAACGTTTAAGGAAGGACTCTTTCTGCTCTTCCATGAAACTCAACTGTCACCATGATTGGCTTGTGATGGACTTAGCCTGGGCAGCGAGCTCCTGCTGCGCTCTCAGAGAGGCCCAGCCAGTGTGTTTTATTGGTACAAGTAGAAAGAAAAGGAATTGGTGGGTTTCCTATTCAGCTCCCCACACTTGCAACCCTTTTCAGCAACAGCTCTGTCCTATGCTAGTCTCTGTGACTCCTTCTGTTGTTGAGCAGTTTTTGCTGGGCTGTGTCAGTGTTCTCTCTTTTCCAGGCCTACTCAGAGCAATGGGTCAGTTGAGGAGGCTGAGGTCAAATTCCCAGGCAAAAATGCCTGGGCAGTTATAAACAGACACACACACACACACACACACACACAAAGGCGGGACTGCTTCCAACATCTTAAGCCTCCTTGTTAAGTCCCCTTGTGATTCTTTCACTCCCTGGACACCTCAGTAAGTATTCTCTTCATTAAAAGCAAAACAACCCTACATCACTTAAGTTAATGGTTTTTTTCTTTTTTATTGAGACCTAATTAATATAATCAACTTACTTTGCTATTATGTAAATTATAAATATCATTATTAGCTGGTACCAAACAATCGACACAAAGTAATAAAGCAAGAGCCATTTGTCTCTCTACGAGATATGTTTTTCCATGTTCATAGGCAGGATGTGGCCCTAACGAATAGAGAGAAGGCTTCCTGTCTCTTGGGCCCCACAATATGCTGATAAGTTTGTGCTACTATTGCAATATAAGAATGAATAAATAAAATACCACATACATACACACACACACAGAAGTGTGTTTTATTCAGCCATAAATAAAAATGAAAGGAATTTATATAAAATGAATGAAACTGTAGATTATATTAAGCAAAATAAATAAGACTGAGAAAGAAAAAATTCTACTTCATAAATCAAAATTTAGTTTAAATATTAAAATCAAAATTTTAGTTTTGATCTGGTTATAAAATGATCAGTGCACATACAGACATGTGTATGAACTAGGTTTGGTGGCACAGACTTGCCAGCACTCTGGAGGCGGAGGCAAAATCACACAATTTGAAGTCAGCCTGGGCTACATAGTGAGACTGTACTTCAAAAATTGTGTGTGTATGAGTGTGTGAAAATTCATTTATTTACGTGTATTTTGTTTCTCTGGTTTGCTGTTGTTACTGTTTTGAGATGGGGTCTCTCTACGTAGGCCAGGCTAGCCCTGGGCTTGAGATCCTCCAACCTGCCAAGTGCTATGATTGCAGACACACACTGCCACATTCAGCCTTATTTCATGTTGCCTTTTTTGGCATGTATTAATTGCACATATTAATGAAGGTCTGCATATATTTACACATACATAAACCACGCACTGATTAAATACGCGTCCCTTCATCTACCCCACTTTTTCTACTTCTATGACTGCTATTTTCCATTCAGATGAAGGTGGTTTACCGTCTACACATGAGAGAACGTATGCTAATGGTCTTTCTGTGTTCACCCATCATGCTAACCTCCAGATCAAAACATTTTTTCGCAATAAACAGGGATTTTTTTCTTTACAGCTAAATAATAGACCATTGTGTATATGTACCACATCTGCTTCACCCATTGATGTACATCTGGTTTGATTTTAGCTGCTGTGAACAATGATTTCCATCAACATGAGCCTGAAAGTGGTCTGCGTGGTATACGGATTTTCTCTTTCAGATACTGAGGTGGTTTGAACATGAGTGGTCTCCATCAGCTCATATATCTGAATAACTAATCCCTTGTTGCTAGAACTATTTGGGAAGGATTAGGAAATATGGCCTTGTTGGAGAAAATGTGTCACTAAAGGCAGATTCACCCAAAAGATACTATTTCTCTCTCTCTCTTTCTCTCTCTCTCTCTTTCTCTCTCCCCTCACTTACACACTCACGCACTCATGCACTCCCTCCTACCTCTAGAATAAGATCTGAGCTGTCAATTACTGCTCCAGCATTATGCCTTCCCACCTGGCTGATGCCATGCTCCCTGCCATGATAGTCACAAACTCTAATGCTCTGAAACCATAAACCGCAAATAAATGATCACTTTTATAAGTTTTATCACAGCAATAGAAAAGTAGCACACATACAGACATATCTGTGTCATATGATAGACGCAAATCTGTGAAAAAGAACAAAAAGCATGCATTTGCCATTCATTCTTATGTTTGGCCCATAGGCACTGCATTTAAACCTTCCCCTATATGAAGAAGGCTTGATCCTTTAGGTCCCATTCAAGACAGTCAATGATTTATTTTGGTTTGGTTTGGTTTGGTTTGGTTTGGTTTGGTTTGGTTTGGTTTTGCTTTAACATACTCAGTTACTTTATTGTTCTTGTATAAAACCCTTTATGTATAAAACCCACAGCTGGAGCCTGCATCCTCTGAACAGAGACTCTGGTGTGTATTTTCATAGATGTATTTTCACAGTGAATTCCTTGATGAACACAGTCTCTTTTCAGACACCAAGGGTCAGGTAGCTGTATGTCTTGGAGATGGTATCAAAGGTGGCCTTGGCAAAGTTCCCCAGGGTGGGAGTGCAGTCTTGGGTGATGGATAGCCATCATTAATACTGGCCACCACCAGCTGCTTCTTAGACTTGGGAACAGGGATGATGTCAGGGCCTCTGTGGTAGGGATAAGGAGAAGCAACCCACAGCCATGGTGGCCTGTCACCTTTCTCAGAACAGTGCTGGGCTTGTTCCTCCAGTGGCCTCTCCAAACCACACAGAGACCATGGAAAGCTTGGCCAGAATGAAGGCTACTCAGATGGCACCACCCTGAAGCACTTAATACCAAGACCAACATGACCAGTGTAGTACCCAATAGCAAACAAAGCCTTGAACCTGGTCTGCTGATCATCCAGAGTCTGCTTTTGCACCAGCAGGATCTTTAGAACCTCATCCTTTAGAGATGAACCCAAGAAAAAGTCAATAATCACGGGTTCTTTAGAGGGCAGGGAGAACAGGTGGATCTTCTCCCAGGGACTGTATCAGGTGGCCCAGCTTGGTGACTGGGATCCACTCATATATTTGGCTTTACCTCCATGAGCCCTACACTTAGGCCTCCAAATCCTGGACTCCCAGGTCCTCTGCCCAGCTTCCCTTGCTGCATCAGGGTCAACTGACATTTGGTGTTTTCTCAAAGAAGAAGCAAGATATTCAATATTTTTAGTATTTTCTCTAACTTACTTTTGTACCTATTGTTACTTTGGGGATGTTTATCTGTCTATTTATTTATTTATTTATTTATTTATTTTTACTGTTTCAATATCCAGCACGTGTTGGCCACAAATTCAGGATCCCCCTGCCTCACTTCTGAGTGCTAGGATTACAGGTGTAAATGACAATGCCTGGGCTTCTAACTTCCTATGGAAACAGGTCAGGGCAACTTGCATTTTACCCAGCAGACTCATTACTCAGGCCCTGAACAGGGAGGAAATGACATGAGGAGATACTAGAAAGATCTATGACATAGACATTGGGAAGGCGCTCATAATCCCAGACAGGAAACTGCTCACATGTAAGCCCATGCCATCTGTCATGACAGCAGAAGGCTGATGAAGATGTGGAACCAGAGAGCGAAGACAGAAGCTATGAAGAGTTGTGTCATGTCCAGATCTTAATTAATCTTGAAATGTTTATTCAACTTGGTTTCAGAATCCTATCAAGCAACCTCTTATATATCTCCTTTCCCTGCCTCTGAGCAGAAAAATTTTGTCTGCCCAATCCTTGTACTTTGGATGAGGAAAGAGGGAACAGGTGTTTGTCTCTTCAAACAAGTATGTATGTGTTTCAGGAGAGACCCTGAAGAAGCTGTCCCCAGCTGGCATGAAAGAATACGATACTGGCATCTGAATTGAAGCTAGAATGAGTTGGAGCCTCAGGGATATCAGGCAGGCAGAGGTACTCATGTGAAATGGGCATGAGGTCTCCGGACCTGGGGATACACTACAGGGGTGAGCATCTGCAGGGGTTCCAAGGAAACCCTGCGTTCTGATAATCAAATTCAGGGCTGTACTTACTGACTCTGACAGAATATGGCAGCCATGAGGATGAGGCTCCACATCGCACGCTTTCTATCGTTCCTCCTGTGGGAGGCCTCAAATACCATCATAGCCTGGGAGAACAACTTCCGTGCTATGTCGGCAACATCACGGGGAACACGTACTAGACATACCCAGGTAAGCATATCTTTCCTGACCCAGACAAAACCATGAGGAATTGTCAAATCAAGCTTTTAAATGTGGAGGGACACTGCTACACAGGCAAAGATACGTCAAAGGCAGCCTGTAAACACTGACAAGTCTGTTGCAGTCAGCAATGGAAACAATCAGGAAACGGCACCAGCCCTGCTTATTTGGAAAGACTCAGACAAAAAGACTGCTGGTGACAGCTCTGTATCTCAGGACTGAAGGATAGACAGGATGGGACAAGGGCTGCTGGCATTTATAAAGCTAGCTTTAACACATCTTGTCTCATATTCTGAAAGCCTCTACCCCCCCATTCCCTCTTCATGACTTCTTCATTTCAAGATCTCAAAATTGCACAGAATTACATAGTATTAGCAGCAGCTCCAAGTACGTTGTCTCCAAAAGTCACTGGGTTCATTCACTCCAAGAGAACAGTACCTGTTTTTATGCTATCCCAAAAGAAAAGAAAAAGGTGCTTGCTAAGGAAAAGATTCTGTGGCTCTTTGCTGAGAAGTCAACTCAAAGGAAGTAAAATTAAAATTATTTGAGGTGTCTGACACTTAATGAATTTGTAAAGGAGAAATGTGAAATGTGTGTAAAAACTCAAGAAAGTGGCATTTAGAAAACAAAATTGAAAAAAATAAATAAATCAATGTAATCTAAGTCTGAGCTGATGGGGTCTTGCTTGATTTAACTTCTCTCATTAAAAAGTCATATAGATTTCTTTGCTCTTTCATTTCAAACAATAGCTTACATCTATAACCTTGTCAAAAACACAGAAATCAAAGGAAATAGCAAGGCCCAGAGGACCAGGTAAAACTCTAGGACTTGAAGGAATTTAATTTAAGTACCACCACTAACCTTCTGGAGGTTACAGGAACTCTTTTAAGCTAATTAAAAACTATCTATGGAGTTAAAGTAAATGCAGCCATGCACCCCATGGCGCTGTTGGGACTAACAAATAAAACGGCGGCAAAGCACTTAACCAAAGAGAACCAGGCAGCCTGGAACTGTATGCTACGCTAACAATATCTCAGTGTCCTCATTTAACCCCGAGAAATTGAAAAACATGGACTACAGACCTCAGAGCTCAGAGGCAGAAAACAGTGGCTGACTGTTTGCAAAGCAAAGCTCTCACTTGAAGAACGTGTCAAAAGTTTACTACTCCAATATAATTAAAATGAAAAACAGTTTCCCTGATGGAAGGACGGCAAGAAATGAAAATAAAAACTATGATAACCGACCACCTCTGTGCCTTGTTGGGGGTCAAGCTAGATGCTATGAATCGCATAATTCCATTATTGATTCATTTACAACCCTCCTATTAATTTGGGACGTTTGAACATATTTCATTTCATAATAAATAAGCCAGTCAGTGAAGAGCTGAGCTGATAACCAAGCAGGAACATTTTAGTTCAAAAAAACACCCCAAAATTTGCTGGTAGATTCAGCCCTGGATTGGGAACACAAATGCCCTGTACTGGGCAGTGTTTCAGTTCGTTTGTTGGTTTGTTTTTACTGAGAAAGCAATTCCAAGATCATTTGGAGAGCCACTCTAAGGCTATTCCCATGTCTGCATCTTTGGCGGTCTCTCCATCCTACCACACTGACAAGACCAAGGACAACATGTGTCCTGAGCATGGCAGCAGACAGGCTGGCACTGTCCAAGTAAGAAATGTGGAAGGTTCTCTCTAAACAGAAAGGATGGGTACTAGCCACACCAATCAGGTCCTCTCTATACCCCATTTGATTATACAGCATGCTAATAAACTGTCAAGTGGAGATAAGAGGCCAGAAGCAAAGATTCACACTGCCCTGCTAATTCATATTAAAGCCAAATACCTGAAGCAAAAATCAACCCTTCTGCTTCCGGGAGCCAGTGGTACACAAGTCCTGCTCTGGTTTCCTGCCTCTAGAGCTTTCAGTCTCCCCGGCTGACCTGTGTGCAGTGTTGCAGTCACTCTAGGCCAGGCCCATCTTCCCGGGGAAGCATGCAGCCTGGTGGAGATTCAGGGGGAAGATGCCTACTGGAAAGTCTAGTAGGAAACATCTCCCCTAAGGGAGTAGGAGAAGTAGGAACTAGGTGGACTCAGGGGCCCAGGGCATCCTAGGAGGGACTCAAACTGGGATGGTCATTCTGAAATGGCCCGAACCCACACAAAAGAACCTTAGCCCTTGCATGCCTACACAGACAAGTCATTGGGCACGGATTTCCCAGTGAGAGGGAAAAGTTAAAAGAGCTTCTGCTTGCTCAGAGACACACTCAGCTGCAAACACTCCAGAGAAGCCTTGCTTCCCAACAGCCAGAGAGCCCATACCTCTCCCTTAAAATAACAGCTGGGCTGTTCACCTAAGCCAGCCACCAAACCAGCCTTTGCCCCACCCGTGCTCCACCACATCTTGCATCAAGCAGCAATTTTGCCCCACCAGGAAAGAACTGCTTCAGATTTTGAATTTTGTGTTGTTCCTCGTGGAAACTTACAAAAGAGCAAACTTGATGTGGAGAACACGTTGGGTCGACTAAGGATGCCAGCATCTACCTCACTCTGTAATCTATTTTGTCTTATTCCTCAAAGCAAACTCGACCCTCCTCCTCCAGGGACTTGAACACCTGCTCAGGACCCTCTTCAGCGGGGATCACCGCACTTGTGCAACTCTCATGCACAATTAACATTGAGCAGTGGAGTGTCAAATGATCCCCTGAGCATGCTCTGCAAATGTATATTATTCTTCAGCCTGCTGCCATGTAGCAGCCAGCCGGCCCCATCTTACTGACCAATGTTCCCTGTCAATACACTAACACTGTTCTTTTCCCCTGGTCTATTAAAACATGAAGTCCAGGGAGATCCAAGATGGTGGAGACAACCACACTGGATATCTGAACAGCAGCTTGGCATTGAGAGCAAGGTGGCCGGCAGGCCGTACTATAGACCCCCCCAACCCCAAAATCTGTGCTTCTCAGGTGAAAGGAGAATCCACGGGGACACTTGAAGGTCCATCTTCACGCGACCCAGCTAACACTGGAAAAAATTCCAGGGCTCCTGCCAAGCACTGCCACAACCGTAGGCTACCCACCCAATCCCACCATCTGCTGATGCCTTCCTGGGACCAGCGGCAGCTCCCTGGGCTCTGACCCTGCAGCCCAAGTCCACCCACCCAAACTCACCATCTGCTGATACCTTCCTGGGACCAGTAGGCGGTGATACACATGGGCAAGGGGAGCTCCTACCCTGCAGCCTTAGATCACCCACCCAAACCCACATGGACCAGCGGTGGCAGCTCATTCAGCTCTGACCCCACAGCCCTAGGCCACCCATTGGAATCCACCATCAGGGAATACTTTCCTGAGACGCGCAGCTTGCACGTGGGGCTCCTACCCTACAGCCTTAGGCCACACACCCACTCAAACACACCATCTGTATATACCTTCCAGGACAGGCAACAGAGAGGCATGTGTGGATATCTTCCTGGAATCAGAGCCAGGCAGCTCTGACCTTGGGTGCTCACTCTCACTGCCTGTGGAATAAATACCTTCCTAAACTGTGGGAGAGACTCCATAGCTGGGCGCCCACTCACAGTCCTGTGGACACCTTCTGGATACTAAAGGCTCTTGTTGCCAAACACAGGAGAGCACACTCAACATCCTGTGGACACCTGGTCACAGCGGATAGTGGCTCTCACTCTCATAGTCTAGTGGAGGGACACATACTGGTACTGTGGGGGAAGTATGACTCCACTCTGCCTGCTCCCCTCCTGCCTGGTTCACCCAGGTCAGAATCAACCAGCACAGCACAGACAGTGAACACAGCCATGCTGAGCTAGGCACCTGACCCAAGCTCCATTTTCCTCCTCCCCAAGGAAGCCTGTGGGGCACTGGAGCAGCTCTAGGCTTGGAGATCTTTCTGCTTGCTCCCCAGCAGCCTGGCCCACCTGGGTTGGAAACAGTGGAGCCAGCACAGCCGTGAACCCAGTGGAGCTGAGCCAGGCCTGGGACCCAAATCCCATCCTCCACCTTCTTAAGGAAGCCTGTGGGACACTGGAGCAGCTCTAGACTCAGAAATATTTCTGCCTTTGCCCCACCTACCTGGGTCACAAACAGTGAGACAGCAGAGACAGTGAATCTAGGGGAGACTCCAGAGACAGGTGGATCCTGCCACATAATAATCAAAAAACTAAATCTACAGAACAAAGAAAAAATATTAAAAGCGGCAAGGGAAAAAGGCCAAGTAACATGTAAAGGTAAACTTTTCATAATCACACCAACTTCTCAACAGAGATTATGAAAGCCAGAGGGCCTGGACAGATATCATGAAGAAGCTTAGAGATCACAGATACCAACTCAGACAGCTATATCCAGCAAAACTTTCAATCAAGAAAGATGAAAGAAACAAAATATTCCATGACATAACTAAATTTAAACAATAACCACACAGCAATCTATCCCTACGAAGATGTTAGAAGGAAAACTTCAACCCAACATGATCAACTACACCCAAGAAAACACAGGAAAAAGATACCATCATATCAAAAAGCAAAAGAAAACAAATACACAATCTCCACCAACTCTACAATTAAAGGAACCAGCAATCATTGGTCACTAATATCTATTAACATCAATGTTCTCAACTCTCCAATAAAAAGACATAGACTAACAGATTGGTTGCAGAAACAGGATCCAACAGAACAGGATCAAAGGAAAAATCCACCAGGAGGACATTGCAATCCTGAACATCTATGCAACAAACACAAGGACCCCTGCATTTGTCAAAGAAACATGATTAAAGCTTAAATCACACACTGATCCCAATACCTTAATAGAGGGAGATTTCAACACCTTTGCCAAGGGATTAATCATTGAGACAGAAGCTAAACAGAGAGATAATAACACAGAGGTCTTAAATCAAATTGACCTAATAGATGTCTACAGAACTTTTCACCCAAACACAAGAGTATACCTTCTTCTCAGTGCCTCATGGAACCTATTCTAAAATTGACCATATAGTCAGCAGAAATCAAGCCTCAACACAAAAAATCTGAGCACAGGGGTCTTTCCTGAGACTGCTATTCCAACCACGGACTATGCATGGAGATAACCTAAGACCCCTGCACAGATGTAGCCCATGGCAGTTCAGTATCCAAGTGGGTTCCATTGTAATAGGAACAGGGACTGTGTCTGACATGAACTGATTGGCCTGCTCTTTAATTACCTCCCCTTGAAGGGGAAGCAGCATTACCAGGCCACAGAAGAAGACAATGCAACCACTCCTGATGAGACCTAATTGACTAGTATTAGAAGGAAGGAAAAGAAGTCCTACCCTATCAGTGGACTTGGGGAGGGGCATGCATGCAGAGGGTGGAGGAAGGGAGAGATTGGGAGGGAGGAGGGAGGGAATCACAGGGGGGGATACAAAGTGAATAAAGTGTAATTAATAAAGAAAAAAAAAACAAGAGGACTGAAATAATCTTTTGTATCCTATCTGACCACCATGGACCTCAACAACAACAGAAACAGCAAAAAGCTTACACGCACATGGAAACTGAACAACTCGCTACTCATTGACAGCTGGGTAGGAAGGAAAATAAAGAAAGAAATCAAAGACTTCCTAGAATTCAATGAAAATGAAGGCACAACATACCCAGACCTATGGAACACAATGAAAGCAGTGCCAAGAGGAAAGTTTATAGCACTAAGTGCCTTCATAAAGAAATTAGAGGAATATCATACAAGCAACTTAATGGCACACCTGAAAGCACTAGAAAAAAAAAAATGCAGAAACACCCACTGCTGGAAATAATCAAACTCAGGGCCGAAATCAATACATTAGAAACAAAGAGAACATTTCAAAGAATCAACAAAACCAAGAGCTGGTTCTTTGAGAAAATCAACAAGACAGACAAACCCTTAGGCAAAGTAACTAAAAGGCAGAGGAACACTGTCGAAATGAACAAAATCAGAAATGAAAAGGGGGACATAACAATAGATACTGATGAAATCCAAGAAATCATTAGGTCCTATTTCAAAAGCATATATGCAACAAAATTTGAAAATGTAAAAAGATGAACAATTTTCTTGGAAAATTTCATTTACCAAAGCTGAATCAAGATCAGGTAAATAAATTAAATAGTCCTATATCCCCTAAGAAAATAAAAGCTGTCATCAAAAGTTTCCCATCTACAAAAAGCCCCAGGCCAGATGGCTTCAGTGCAGAATTCTACCAGACGTTCAAAGAAGAGCTAACACCAATATTCTTTAAACTGTTCCACAAAATAGAAACAGAAGGAACACTACCAAACTCATTCTATGAGGCCACAGTCACATTGATATCTAAACCACACAAAGATCATACAAAGAAAGAGAACTTCATACCAATCTCACTTATGAACACTGGTGCAAAAATACTCAATAAAATACTTAGAAACCAAATCCAAGATCACATAAAAGATATCATACACCACAACCAAATAGGCTTCATCCCAGCATGCAGAGATGGTTCAATATACAAAAATCCATCAATGTAATCCACCATATAAACAAACTGAAGGAGAAAAACCATATGATCATCTCCTTAGATGCCGAGAAAGCATTTGACAAAATCCAACACCCATTCATGTTTAAAGTTTTGGAGAGATCAGGGATACAAAGCACATACCTAAAAATAGTGAAAGCAATATACAGCAAGCCAATAGCCAACATCAAACTAAATGGAAAGAAACTTAAATCAGTCCCACTGAAATCAAGGACAAGGCAAGGCTGCCCACTGTCTCTATATCTTTTCATCATAGTTCTCAAAGTCCTAGTTAGAGCAATTAAATAACTAAATGAGATAAAGTGATACAAATCGGAAAAGAAGAAGTCAAAGTATCACTATTCCCAGATAATATGATAGTATACATGAGTGACCCAAAAAATTCTCCCAGAGAACTCCTAAGCTGAAAAACAGCTCAGCAAAGTGGCTGGATACAAATTACCTCAAAAAATCTGAAGCTCTCATGTATACAAAAGATGAACGAGCTGAGAAAAAAAATTAGGGAAACAATCCCCTTCACAAAAGACAAAAATAAGATAAAGTACCTTGGTGTAACCCTAACCAAGCAAGTTAAAGACCTGTTTGAAAAAGAACTTCAAGTCTCTGAAGAAAGAAATTGAAGAAGATATCAGAAGATGGAAAGATCTCCTGTGCTCATATATCGGTAGGATTAACGTAGTAAAAATGGCTATCCTACCAAAAGCAATCTACAGATTCAATGCAATTCCCATCAAAATACCAACACATTTTTTACAGACATTGAAAGAACAATTCTCAATTTCATATGGAAACACAAAAAAACCCCAGAATAACCAAAACAATCCTGTACAATAAAAGATCTTCTGGAGGTATCTTCATCCCAGATCTCAAGCTGTATTATAGAGCAACAGTAATAAAAACGGCATGGTACTAGCAGAGAAACAGACTGGTTGATCAATAGAATTGAATCAAAGACCCAGAAATAAACCCACATACCTATGGAAACTTAATTTTTGACAAAGAAACAAAAAGCATACAATGGTAAAAAGATAGCCTTTTCAACAAATGGTGCTGGTCTAATTGGATGTCTACATGTAGAAAAATGAAAATAGACCCATATTTATCACCCTGCAAAAAGTTAAAGTCCACATGGATTGAAGACCTCAACACAAAACCAGACACACTAAATCGTTAGAAGAAAAAGTGGGGAAGAGCCTTTACCTCACTGGCACAGGAGACAACTTCCTGAACAGAACACCAATAGCACAGACTCTAAGATCAACAATTAATAAATGGGACCTCATGAAACTGAAAAGCTTCTGTAAAGCAAAGGACACTGTCATCAGAACAAAACAACAACCTACAGACTGGGAAAAGATCTTTACCAATCCTACATCTGACAGAAGACTAATATACAGAATATATAAAGAACTGAAGAAGCTAAACACCAACAAACCAAGTAACCCAATTAAAAATATGTGGTACAGAGGTAAACAGAATTCTCAACAGAGGAAGATCGAATGGCAGATAAACACTTAAAATAAGGCTCAGCATCCTTAGTTGTTCAGGAAATGCAAATCAAAATGACCCTGAGATTTCACCTCACATGCATCAAGATCAAAAACTCAAGGGATGATGCATGCTAGAGAGGATGTGGAAAAAGGGGAACCCTCCTCCATTGCCGGTAATAATTTAACTGTGTACAACCACTTTGGAGATCAAGCTGGCACTTCCTCAGAAAATTAGGAATAATGGTACCTCAGAATCCAGCTATATCACTCTTAGGCATATACCCAAAAGATGCCCTACCATTCAATAAGGACATTTGCTCAACCATGTTTGTAACAGCTCTATTCATAACATAGCCAGAATCTGGAAACAACCTAGATGTCGCTCAAAAAGGAATGGATACAGAGAGTGTAGTACATTTACACAATAGAATACTACTCAGCAATTAAAAACAAGGAAATCATGAAACTTGCAGGCAAATGGTGGGACCTAGAAAAGATCATCCTGAGTAAGGTAACTCAAAAGCAGAAAGACATAAATGATATATACTCACTTGTAAGTGGATATTAGCCATATAATATAGGATAAACATACTAAAATCTATAGCCCTAAAGAAGCTAGACAACAAGGAGAACCCTATGGAAGATACTTAATCCTCATTCAGGTGGGCAAACAGACTAGACATTAGAAGTAGGAGAAGACAGAGAACAAGACAGGACCCTTCCACAAAGGACCTCTGAAAGACTCTACCCACCAGGGTATTGAAGGAGATACTGAGACTTATAGCCAAACTTTGGACAAAGTGCTAGATGGAAGAAGAGGGAAATAGAAAGACCTGGAGAAGACAGGAACTCCAGAGGAAGAACAACAGGGACAAAATATCTGGGCCCAGGGGGGGCCTGCAGAGAGGAATACTTCAACCAAGGACCATGTATGGAGAGGACCTAGAACCCCTGTTCAAAGGAAGCCCATTGGCTGCTCAATTTCCAAGTGGGTTCCCTAGTAAGGGGTTCAGGGCTGTCTTTGACATGAACTCAGTGTCAGGTTCTCTGATCACCTCCCTCTTGGGAGTGCAGCCTTGCCAGGCCACAGAGAAACATGATGCAGCCAACCTTGATGAGACCTGATAAGCTAGGGTCAGACAGAAGGGGAGAAGGTCTTCCCCTATTAGGGAACTAGAGGAAGTGCATAGAGGGAGAAGAGGGAGGGTGGGTGGGACTGGGAGGAGACAAATGGAGGGGGTGCTGTGAGGATACAAAGTGAATAAATTATAATAAATATATATAAATAAAATTTAAAAAAAAAAAAGATAAAGTCCACAGTGACCAGGCAGTTGCTTGGGCTGAAAAATGTGAGTTTTTCTGTTTCTGCTGATCAGTAAGAAAATTTTCAGAAGCTGGAAGAACAGATGATCTTTTATTACAGGTGGGCATGGTACATGCCTATAATCCAAGCATTATGGCTAGAGGCAGGAGGATAGAAAGTTCAAAGCCAGTTAGGCTATGCTATGCCTTAAAGATGGAGCTGGTTTCCGCCTTCCACCTTCCCGATGGTGAGTGCTCTCTGTCACGAACAACTCCACATTTGGCTAAGGCCGAGGATCTGGCTTGCTTCCATGTATGTGGACCTATCTGCATTGCCCCCGTGGCACGCCTGGGTTGGCTACCCAGAGGCTATTTAAGCTGTGGGCTGGCTTTCCCCGGGGTCCGAGGATTGTTCAATGTTCCTGAATAAACTGCATTGAAAAAAATAAATAAATAAATAAATAAATAAATAAATAAAATAAAAAAACCAGAGAGAGGCCAAAATAATAAAACACTGTCACAAACAAACCACAGCCTGGAGAGGAATTTAGGAAAAAATTTTTCAGAAAGATTTAGTCTCAGAATGGTAGAGAAGGATCTGGCCTCCCAGAGGCACTGAAAAGGGAAGTGTGAAGCAAAGGGATGAGAAGGCAACAGGAGACAAGCGATGGGTAGTGAGCTAAAGAGCTTTGTAAAACACTGTGACCCTCCAGATATCCCAAGGTGGTGAGCCAGCCCAAATAATCCTGTAGAACACTCAGAAATGTGTTTTAATCCCTCCTCTGTAAGCCATCAACTTTCATTAATGTTCCATTTAAAAAAGAGAGAGATGAAAAGATAGAGAGAGCTATGGTTTAACAGAACCACTAGGAGTAAGTAGGGTTATTTCTGGTTTTGAGATCAATCATTAAGACGTGGTAGAAGACATAACCTAACACAATGGGTTCTCACGTTGCTCAGAACAAAGCCAAAATCGGCACAGGTGATATACAAAAGAGTTGGAAAGACTGACCTCCAGCTGGGGAGGCCATCACCAAAGTCCCTTCTAAAGCATCATGCTCCTCTAGCAAATGAGGGCCTCATTTGAGAAGCCCCGATGCATCCATATGGGGTTGGCCATTTCTAAGTGTGTTCCCCCAACAGTTCATTCCTGAGCATTGCTCCGGGCACACTCAGCTTGCAGCATTAACGTTGAGCTGAAAAGCCACTATGAAGATGTGCTAGGGAGTCTCTCTCTGAAGGTGCCTACCTACTTAGCAGCAGTGACACACACAGGAGCTTTATGCTATGAAGGCTTATGTTCAAGCTAGCAGCTGAGCTGAGTGTTCAAGGGTCCATTCCTTCACTATATTGGTCAGGAATATTCTGTGTGATGTGGCGTGTTAAAAGACAATCCAGTCCCATGGTCATGAGCCTGCTACTTGTCTCCTTCGCTGTAAAATGGATTGTGTCTGAGGTGACACGATACCTCACATTGGTGGATCCCTGCTTAAGTTCCCAGACGGAGAGGTCCTGCAAGCAGAGAAATCAAATCCACATTTTGAAGCTGTCACAGCCCCGCCACCATCTTGGCACTGTAATGGTTTAGTTTCAATGTGAAACCTTTAAATGACCAGCTAAAATTTCTTCCACTTTTATACTTTTCAAGATCCAAATGGTTCTTAAAGAAACTTTTATACACGGCCAGTTGGTGTAAAAAAAAAAAAAAAAAAAAAAAAAAAAAAAAAAAAAAAAAAAAAGAACAACTAAAACTACTGTGTGACCCAGCTGTACCACCTGTGTGTATGTGTGTGTATGAGTCAGCATATAACAGAGACACTTGTGCATTCCTGCTTGCTATGGCACTATTCACAGTGGCCAAGTTATGAAATGCCTAGATGTCCATCAGAGGATAAAGAAAGGGTGACGTATAAACACACACTAGAGAGTGTTATTCAGCCATAAGAAAAAAATGACATAGTGCTTTTTGCAGGAACTGAAACTCATCATATTAAGTGAAATAAAACAGATTTACACAAGTAATAACATCTTCTTGCCTGGGGGAATTGGGCATTGGAGGGTGGGGTGATGAGTGGTATGGAAATGGAAAGAGGGAGAAGGGCTAGAAAGGGCAGAGGCGGTGAGTATGACCAAAGGTTAACACAAGTTTAAAAGAAAAAAGAAACGCACAGTTGTTTTTGTTTTTTTTTTTTTACTATCTCTTCTGAAATTCATCTATAGTTTGCCTCTCTTGTGGGAGTCAAATGTTTTAGTCCAACTATGTCATTCCTTTACCCCAGAGGGAAACAGACTGTCCTCTGCCAACCTGTTTTAGGATTCCTCAGAAAGGGAGAGAAGAGCGGTCATTCCTACTAATTGTCCCTGGCACCGAGTCCCTGGTGAGCTCCATCAGTGGGATTGGAGGCCCTTTCACTTGTACCCTTTATTACTGTGTCTATGGTACAGTTGGAATCCGGGATGTCGCCATCCCCACCATGGTGACACACTGAAGCTATGGGGAGATGGGCTTTATTTTAAGAAGTAAAGCCTACTGGGAAGCTCTAAGTTTGGGAGGGGGCGGGACATATTCTCAAAGGGACTAATTGGGACCCAAGTCCCTTTGTCTTTATGCTGCAGCCTTTAGAGGAGCAGTTTTACCATATATTTCCTGCTGAGCAGACCCAAAGCAATATGGGCCAGTCATGCCTGGGCTGAAACCTATGAGCCAAAGGAAAGCGTCTTCTCTCTAAGTTGATTGTCTCGGGTATTTCTTACAGTACAGAGAGGTGGCTAAGCCAACCATCAGCTCTTTCTCTGCTTGAAAGAGCAATGATCTGAAAGGGAACTGACATCTGCTAAGCTTTGGGGTGGGGCAGAGGGTTCTCTTCGGCAGCACACCACCCAGCACAATAAAGCATGAACCCACGGTACCAATACCCCCATCAATTCTTGGCTTTCTCATTAGAGCTGGGATTCTCCCCAGCCCAGTCTTCAGCCACCTCCTAATCTGTCTTTTATTCACAAAGGCAGTTTGGTTCTTTTTCTCCTTCTTGGGTTTCCCAAGCCTTCTTCTAAAACCTGTTTCTTACAGCCAAGTGTCTCATCTATTCCAAAGGGGGAAAATATCTGCCACTTTCTCAGGATGCAATATGGCCTGGTGTCTGCTGGGATTTAAAATAACAAATTGCTTCCCTTATACATAAAGACCAGTCAGGTACAATAGACTCTTAAGGGGTTTTCTGTCTCAAAAGGTTTTCACTCTCTGTAAGACTTTTCACACTCATGAGAGGGTTGAACAATGGCCATATCTAAATCATATGAGGCCCTCAACCTCCCTCACAGTTGGCAGGTCCTCAGGGGATCCCCCGATCCAAATTGGAACAATCTGATTTCCTGTCCCAGGAAGATGAGTCAGGAGCTAGACACTAGTGTCTGCAATTAGAAACACTGTGGTTTACATTCAAACCACTGCCATCCTGGTCCCTAGTGGTGTGGCTCCCTTCCTCCTCAGCGCTGGAATGTTCAGACAATACCAAAGTCCTTCCACTGTTTAAACTAGGAAGTGTTCATTTCTAGTGCTTTTTACTTAAAAACTTCTACAGTGAAGAGAGGCTTTGGAAAACCCCATGAAGAAAGCCATGCAGATTCTCAGGGAAGACAGCTTAACAAATTCTGCAGAAAGCCCAGGTTAGGCTGTGTCCTCTGACCAAGGAGCTAGTCAGCCATCATTGCCAGAAAATAAAACTGTGGATTCTCTTATAGCAAGATGAATTTCTTTTACACAGCCATCCAGGAATCTGTGAAACATTAGGGGCATCTGCAACTTATTCCAGGATTTAAACAGCAAAAGAACGCATCCTAGGAGATCTAGAAACTCCTACACAGCCATGGTGTGTGTTAAGAAGTCGGGGTTGAAGGGTGTCTCAAAGTTGTTTGCCATTTCCAGGAATAACAATGGCAGCCGCTGCTTGGCAGAGGGTGGCCTCTGGGTGTGAGGAAGCCAGTCGTGTGCATAGACTGCTCCCTCCGCTAACAGTGTCAACCGCCTTTCCATGCCCTTGAATTCCAAAGTGAAATGTATAAATAATTTGATCCTAACATTCAGAGATACACTCTTCTTCTGCCTCCACACAGTAACGAGCAGTCTACACCTCCCCCAACCCCACTTGGCTTTCCTTTTCCTATTTGCTCTAAAAACTAAATTAAACACTAAAAGTTTCTTGCCTCCATTCTCCTCAGTGAAAACAGGGTAAACTACAGTGATTCTCTGAGCCAGGTGTGTGTCTTCAGCCCTCCTTATCAGAGCTTCCGTACTCCCCTCCACGCAGCCCTGCTTCTCTTCTTTATCTCTATAGGAATCAGAAGGCAATAGTTCAAATCATGGAGAGGATCCTGAATTAGGAAAAGGTCGTCTTCCATTTTGTAGCCAGGAAGCCCTTGTTTTGCTTTATTGCTCTAATGCAAGACTGGAGAAGGCAGGAGAGGGTACTGGAACCACAGCACTGCCTAAGCCGTGATATCTAATTTCAGACTTTGCCCTTAACAGCTCATTATGTCAGCTGCCATCTCTTTTTCCTCCTCTCTCTCATTTTTTTCCTACAGAAAATTGATCTCATTGTTCTTGTCCACATGAAAAGGCCCAGGCTCAGGCATTTCAATTGGCTTCAGCTCAAGAATAAAAGATCTTTTTTTAAAGTGAAAATCATGACTTCTTGCTAATTCAAATCACATTACTCATTTTTCCTCCCAGGCCAGGCAGGAGCCCCAGGCACTGCCCTCTTCGGGGCCTACGCATGTGGCTGAGAGGACTGGCAGCCTGCCATTTCACTGATGATGAGCCAGCCAGTGTGACCTGTGGGTTGATGAGGAGACCTCAGAAACCTACTCAGACAGGTCTGCAGTCCAGGCGTCTGCAGCTTTCAGAGCCCTGCTTCCCAGTTCCACGGAGTGTCCCAAAGGGGTGCATTGCCAGTTGACTGGATTTTTTGGTGTCATTACTAGCCATTAAAGAGAAACCCTACTGTCTATCAGCAGCCTGCAAGCCGAAGTGGATGCAATCTGATTTGTAAACTGTGTCATTCAGAAGGGTTCAAAGGAGACCAGGGTAGCTGGAGCACTCTTTCTAGAGTTCTGTGGAAGTAGCCTACACAGCTGAGACACCAAGACTGCAGAGACTCCTTCCGTTCTTCCAGTAATGACCTCTGCCTCTAGCGGGGTCCCATGCCTCATTAGTCTCCAGGCAGACCCGTGGGTTCCAATTCTGAGCTCTATATTCTTAGCAGGGACGGAAGGAGCAAGGACTGAGAGAAGGGCAAATGACCTTTCAGTCACCGTCAGCATAGAAATGCAGCAGACAGACTAATGGTGGGGAAAGTACACAGGGGTTTGCTGTTTTCTTCCCTCACATTCCTGTAATCGTGAAACTGATTCAGAATAAAATATTACCAACAACAGCAACATATTCAAAACATCTGATAGACTGGGCTTGTGTGTGCATGCCTGTAATCCCAGAATTCAGAAGCCTAAGATAGGAAGACTAGTCTTAAATTTGAAGTCAGCCTGAGTTATACAGCAAGATCCTGTCAGAAAAGTGTGTGTGCCTGTCGGGGGGTGGGAGGGGAATTTTGAACTCACCGAAACCTAACAAAGTTGGTATTTGTAGGGGTCAGGAAATCACCACAAAAAGACTAAAATATGGAATATTCAAGGCTGAACTAATGAAAAAATAATCTCCTTGGCATTATAAGTAGATTAAAGGTTTTACTCTACAGATGTATTCCCTGCCTTAGTTTATGAGTCCAGTTTGAACACAACAGCCACAGAGAAATTGTCACTGTGTTCTGTTTACAAGTCTTGAGGCTTATCCATATATTTCCAAACACTTTGTGTCAGTCACAAAGAGCCTTCAGAGAGTCCTCAATCTTTGCATTAGCATCGGGCAAACACAACCTAGGGATGAGTTCAAATACGGTAAGAGTAAAACACAGCCTTGAGACAGATTAAAATGAGCCAAGTCTTTGCAGCATCAAACTGAGGTGGCAAAGTTTAATCAATAATGGTAATGAGTTCCTTATCAAGAAAATTATTCACAAAGATGAAGGAGGTAAGGAGGCTGTCACTAGGTGAAAGGAAAGAGAACTCTGTGTTTACGTGGTGCATAACATATTACCCAGGTGGAATCTATAGTGCTTTAGTGGAAGACACAAAGGAACAAAGATTAGCATCATGATTGTTAAATTAAATAGGAAAGAAAGCCCTTGTCTTTCCTTTGCTGTATACAATGTGGAGCTGGCATGGGTGAAATATCTTTTCAATATTCAAAGTTCTTTCAGTTCTTCAAAACTCACTTTTATATCACTAATGCTTTCTGGAGATTTCACCAACTAAATAAATCTAGGCAACACAGCACAGGTGCACAAGAGAGAGGCTGGCCATTTTTCAAACGGCAAACTACCCCTTTGGGACATGAGAGGATTTGTTGCTTCCCATAGCAGCACTCAGGGTAGAGTCTTTTGGGAAAATGTTTTCAAATAGGAAATATTTGAGACAATTTAGGAGTTCATTTTTAGGCTGCCCCTGGGATAAATATGGCCTGAAATTCAAAAACTCCAGGTCCCAAATAACATTGCATGTAGAAGAAATCTAAAAGTCTTTGTAATTCTTCTCTTAGCTGTACCTGAGATAAATGGATAAAATAATAGATAATTTTATTGTCACAATAAATTCATTAAGTAGATAAAATAACTGTCATCCTAAAAGAAAAGAAATGTCCCAGGCAGACTGAATGGATCATACAAAAACAACCCACAGCTCAGCATAACACAGCACAGTTTGGGAGGGTTTTTGTTTTGTTTTGTTTTGTTTTGTTTTGTTTTGTTTTGTTTCCGTAGTTAGGGTTTTCATTGCTGCAGCAAAACACCATGATTTCCATAGTAGCTGTACAAGGTTGCACTCCCACCCCAAAGGATGACTGTACTAGCAGGAAATGGATAATGTATACCTATAGAAAGCACAGTTGTAGAGGCTGGATTTCAGTCTGTCCCTGCTACCTACTAGCTGTGAGACCTTGGGTGAGCTACTGAGCAACTCTGCCTCAGCTTCCTCAAATTCAAAAAGCAGCAGTAAATGCATGGCTTGGATCCTGAATGGCCCAATGTCTGTGGGTTGAGGGCTCAGTCCACCAATCGAACAGAAAGCAAGTTTAGGAAAGAAGAGGTTTATTCCGTCTCACAGTTCAAAAGTACAGCCCATAGTGGTAACGGAGTCATGGCCAAGGATTTTAAGGTAGTCAGCCACATTGTACCCACCATCAGGAAGCAGGGTGCTGAGAATGTTTGTATTCAGCAACATTTCTCCTTGTTCTGTTCGGCTCAGAATACCCAGCCAATGGAACGGTGCCACCCACAAATAAGATAGGTCTTCCCACATGCGTTACCTAATCTGCATGATCCCGCACAGGCTTGCCCAGAGGCTGGAATGCTACATGATCTAGATCCCATTGGTCAACAACAGTAACCATCAGAGACCTCAGCCCTCTACTCTCTCCCTTTTTCCCCTTGATCACTACTTTACCGTTTTCTAGAGTCCCAGTGTGGATTAGTTCCCCCACAGACCAAACAACAGAGCCATCTGACTGTGGCCTGAACCTCCAAAACTATGGACCAGAACAAAACTTTCCTCTATTTTTTTTTAAATATTTATTTATTTATTTTACATATGAGTACCAGAAGAGGGCATTAGATCCCATTACAGGTGGTTGTGAGCCACCATGTGGTTCCAGGGAACTGCACTCAGGACCTCTGGAAGAGCAGTCAGTGCTCTTAATTGCTGAGGCATCTCTCCAGCCCCACTTTCCTTTTATATGTTGATTATCTTGGGTGTTTCTTTATGGTGATGGAAACTAATGGAAGTATGTAGCTCAATGAGTTATAAGATTCATTAATCTACATTATGTAAGGCCTCTGGAATCAGGTCCAACATATGGCATTACGTAATTATTAGCCACGATTAGAAGTCTTAAATTAAACCCTTTCTAATTTGAATAATTAGATGAGGTTATTAAAAACACTCCCAATTTATCTGTTTTTAGCACCATAAGAAACTGGATACGAGTCCTTCTTTCATCATCAATCCTGTGTGACCTGAGACAACATCTTCTCAGAGGCCAGCGGGGGCAGGGATAGCGTGCTTGGAGGAACCTTCACACATTTCAAAGGTGAGATAAGCCTGGTTTGGACCATCCTGGTAGCAGTTTAAGTGATGAGAAATACTGAAACTTGTCTATTGGTGGGGCAAAGAACATGAAGGAAAAATAGAAGCTGGAATAACTCTAAGTATTTGTCAAGTACAACCAGCTAGGAGGCGTTGTCGGGAAGGCGGAAGAGGCTGGAAACAAGCAAGCTTGAGCAGGGAATTCAAAAGTGCAGAATCTGGCTGACAGTTGGATATATCAGTCCACAACATCAAGGCAGGGTCAGGGATCAACACATAAATTGCAGAAATCAATATTTAACGATCTTCCAATATTTAATGAGAGACAGCTCAAAAAGAAAAGCTAGCAAAGGACCAGGCATTGACACAACCCATCCAAAATTTAGATATCCAGCAGAACCTTCACAAGAAAATGGTAGGAAACAGGCAAGGAAGTAGACAACAGAGCAAGAGTGCGCTGTCATGGAAACCAGGCCAAGGCTGCTGCTAGAAGCAGCTACAACATTCTGGCTTTGGGGATGGGGCCGGCGTTTCATCCTCAATCCAGAAATAACATTGTTCTTCACCCTAATTTTAAATCAGTTCATTTAATATCCTATAGGTAATTCAAACTCTATTTTAAAAGTGAACAAAACCTGTTGTCGAAGGAGGAGAGGAAGAAAGGGAGAGGAGGAAGGAAGGCCATTTTGGCTATCACCAGTCTCCCTTTTGTCCACCAAGGATTGAGAGACTAACATCCAATTAAAGAAGGCTTTTTTTTTCTTTCAGTCAGTAACAATACAAACATTCACACAAACCATCCTAGCTGCCCAAAGCCACTACAGGACAAGCCTGACATAAGGACAAGGCAATGACATGAACCCCAAATCCCCCTTCAACACCAGGCTCTCTGGCTTCTATTGTATATATCCATGCTTTCCAGGGCTCACAGACTCATTTCGGAGTTGAGGGCAGCCAGTAGCTTCGCAGATTTGTTTGAATCAGGCTGAGCTAAAACAACCTCTATAATTTGCATTTCCAGTGTGACATTTCTTGCGGAATCAAATTTACTTAGAAATATAAAGTCTGGGTGGTATTTGCAGTGCCAGGAAGTGGCTTGCAAGAGCAGGGCACAGAAGCACATGTAATCTGCTGCAGAGATCAGAGCCCTGAAGACTGGGTTAGTGATGGCGGTTCGCTCCTAGCTCCCTGCGTTTGTCTACCCTTCCTGAAGTCAGGCCCCTTGAGGTGATCTGCTTCGTCATTTAATTGTGCTTCCACCTGAACACCTATCCTCAGGCCCTGCATCTGCTGAAGTAAAAGAGAGTGAGCAGACTGGAAGGCATGCCGCTGTCCACCGGGGATTAATGGCATTTACTTAGCATTTGTACCGCAGTTACATTCGTGTTTATTGGCCATTCCTCCCAAGATCCCTGGAAGTAGGGGCTCCCTGCTATCTGCAAGGTTTGGTAAGGTGGAACAAGTTGCTGGGAGTTTCACAATAGGAAGAGAGGCTGTGCCAGAGCTCCTGTGTGCTGTCTAGCCCGCGAGACATATAGTTCCATTACGAGCAATTCATCAACAGAAGGCCATGATGCTGAACATGAGCCAGGAAGTTCACACTGTAACTAAAGGCAGAAATCCAGCCACCACCACCCCAGTTACATTACATTTCCCACAATGATCTCTCCTCATACATAAGGCTAAAGAAAAAGTGCCCAGTAACAAAGACAGGGTGAGAATTACACACACAGAGACACACACACACACACACACACACACACCTGCCATTCAAAACACCACCCTGAACCTCAGACAGCCAGACAGCAAAGCCATGGGAGCGTCTATCCATCTCTTCCTCTTGTCAGACAAGAGCTCAGTCTACTTAAATCTCCCAAATTCCCCCAACACACAGGCCACACTCTGTAGCCGATACCATGTCATGTCTCTAATTTAGATTGTTTATGTCCCTGTATCTTTGAAAGCCCTCGTCAATTTGGTTTCTTCTCACTTAATTTCTCCTGCTCAGCACATATGGCAAGCTGTGCCTCTTGAAGCATTGTTTTCCCTAGGACACATTTTATTCCCTCAGCTCTTGAATAGTACCAACAGGATTTATTATCAAGCAAGTGCATCTCGGACTCATTCAAGTAGGATTAGAACCAATACAGCTTAACAGCAAGTCTGTCTCAGAGGCAGCCCTATTTTAATAGCAAGAGCTTGAAGACAAAGAGTTCCAGCCTTCTTTTCTGTGCTCCCTGGCTCTGCCTGAGCACAGCTGGCTCAGCAACAGATCAGGATAATAGCAATATGTTTCATGGTATAGCTGTGGTATACAGAGAACATGTCACAGATGACACACTCAATAAGGGAACATAAATGCTATTTTAACAAATTTCTTACATTTTGTGAATTTTGGTTTCTTGGAAAAGCCAAATTTAGGTGTAACCTGTGAGGATCCACCAGGATGACGAATGTAAAGCCCCTCTTGTGTCAATGACCACACTCTGATGGTGATGACTGCAGTAGACAGTTGATAAACATTTTTCTCTACTAACAGGAGCATTCTGGGGACCCTCCACCGCATGGCAAGAGAAAAGTAGGCCCCTTCTCAATTATCTAACATGTCATAATCTATTCTCAAGACTGTCACCTTTCTCACCCCGCTAAAACTCTGTGGCTCTCTGAGTTTGTTTAAAAAAAGCAATGCCTTCCAGGTGGGAGGGAGCTCAGGAAAATGAGCAGCCGATGTGCTGAAAGGGTAATAGAGTAACAGCTGACGGTTAATTAGTATGGACTGTGCACCAAGCACTGTTTCTAGATTTACATATATTAAGTTCTTTAATTAAAAGATCATAGCAGCTGTTGTGCTGGTCATGCCTCTGTCCCTGCTGGCAACCGTGAGCCATGGGCAGGTGACTATGTAGTGTGTGGCTTGTGGCTCTCATTCAAGATGAAGTTTTGGACCAGAGCCCTAGAACATCAGCATTGATGTCCCCTGCTCTGCTTGGTCTGTCTCCAGCACCTTTTCCTGAAGGAAGAGTTCCCTCCCTGGAGATAGGATCTGTGTGCAAAGCCATAGGGAAGGGATTTTCCATACTGAAGAAATCGAGACGCAAAAGGCTAGGGCTGGTTGGTTGCGATACTTTCTAGCACATATTCATCTTGGCCCTGCAGACTCATTTCCACCCCCTCAAACACTTTTGAGCAAACAAACAAGCAAACAAAAAAACAATTAAACACACTCCCACATTCACACACAGAGAGAAGTATGGTTCTGACTTCTTGTGGCATAAATTTTGGATCAGCTTCATTACGGTAACTCTCTGGGTCATTTCCATTCTGTTTCTAGCCCTGACATAATTACAGCATCAGAATCAGCCATTCTCTACCTCTAACCCTTCCCATCCCCACCCTTGCTGTACCAGGGGGAAAGCAACTGATTGTACAATTCATGCTTGGAGGATATCCCATCCTAGCATCTCTGAGGCTGAGAGCCAAAGAAAGCCTGTACTGCCAAAGACTATGCATCCCTTCAAACTATGAGTCCTCTTCCTGCCTTCTTCTCTGTCATCTCAAAACTCTCTGAGGTGACTAAGCTCATAATTGGGACAGCATCCAACAGACAAAATGTAACTCTGTAATTTCATCTGCATCCATCCAAATTGTACTGGAATGGCTTCTGGGCCTTTGGCCTCCTGCTAATGGCTTGATTTTATTTATGCTGAAGGAAATGATGATGGTTTGGGTTAATATAGTCAGTTGTAGACCCTAATAATTCCCAAGCTCACAAAGGCTAAGTGGCTAATGTATTTAGAAATGCAGTTATTGGAAGACACTGTCTATGAAAGTTGTTCAGCTGCTGAGTTTTTAAACTGTGTGATCTGAATGGTTGCAGGAAGTAGAGGGAAATCTTTTGACTTCCTCAACTAACCAATTCATACCATCACAGCCATGTACAAGTTGTCCTTAAAAATTTAAGCATGCCAAACTAAAGAGGAAGAAGCACTAACATTATAAATTTGAAAAGGTTGTTATGTTGATTTTGTTTGCTAAACTGAATTCTTAAATGTTTCTGTCTCTCCATTATGCCTAATTTATTCATTCATCAGGCAACCTTTATTAATATTACCACAGTCTACTAAAAATCTAAAGCTGTCAACAAACCAATCACAATTGCTGCCCTCATAGAGTTTATGGCCAACTAGAAGGCATGGCACAGGAAATTAAGAGTTGACCGTTCAATATAGCAACCATATAAAAAGTGGAGTACAAGATGTCAAGAGATTCTTAGAGTAGTGGGTCATCCCAGTGACTCCCAAAGTGAGTCACCTGAAGCATATAAGGACATCACTTACCAGGTAAAAAATCAGCCAAACAGTCATTAGCAGGAAGTCTATATGCTAGGCAGGGGAAGTACAGATGAGCAATATCCATGACCATGACGCTACAGAGATGGAATCTCCTTCCTGGCATCAGAAGGACTAGTGTACCTCCAAATCTTACTATTTCCCACTTCTTTCATAAGCTTCCCAAGCTCCACAAGGAGAGCAACAGAACCAAAAAATTTGAGCACAGGGGTCTTTCCTGAGACTCATACTCCAACCAAGTACCATGCATGGAGATAACCTAGAACTCCTGCACAGATGTAGCCCATGGCAGTTCAGTGTCCAAGTGGGTTCCACAGTAATGGGAAGAGGGACTGTCTCTGACATGAATTGATTGGCCTGCTCTCTGATCACCTCCCCCTGAGGGGGGAACAGCCTTACCAGACCACAGAAGATGACAATGCAGTCATTCCTGATGAGATCTGATAGACTAAGATCAGAAGGAAGGAGAGGAGGACCTCCCCTATCAGTGGACTTGGGGAGGGGCATGCGTGAAGAAGGGGGAGAAAGGGACAGATTGCGAGGGGAGGAGGGAGAGAACTAGAGGGGAGATACAAAGTAAATAAAGTATAATTAAAAATAAAATTAAATTAAAATTAAAAAAATAAAAAAGAATCACTAGTGTACAGCTGAGTTTTACAGTACGAAGGAGAAAAAAAAAAGCAGGAAAGCAGCTGGATTAATAAGAAGCCCAGCACAGCCTTTACCCCAAAATCCAAGTCTGCTTTCCCAAAGCAGAGAAGGGCCATATGTAAGTTTCAGTGGTAGAAACATTATTCTTTGAACTATGTGGGGAAAAAAAATTGGATAGGCACACATTAAAAGCACCTAGTACAATCCAAGACAACATCTGAGAACTCTTGAAAATGAAGACTTTGCACACACAGGTCACTTTTTCCCTAATACGCTCAAACAACTCAATTCCAACAAAATAGTGCTGGAAAATGCTAGGCAGAGTATGCACAGCAAGTGTCTCACTGGTTGGTGGATATGGTGGCCATCTATCTGTCCCCAAGAAGCTTTGCTAGCTATGCTTAGGACAAACCACTAGCAAATTTCATCCTCATCCCCCCCATCACCATGACCCAGAACCTGCACACAATGACCTTTCATGGTTACACTAGCAGCCAAGTCTGTTAACTGAACCAGCATTAACTGGCTTCCAAGGAGCATTCCTGAAAAGTCCTTCTAGACTTCTGGCAAATTAACTAACCGCCAGTCATCCCACAGAAGAGTCTTTGTGCAGGTTTCTTTCTTTTAAGTCTATTCAACACACACACACACACACACACAAATAAATAAATAAATAAATAAATAAACAAACAAACAAAAAACCCTCCTCCAACTTCGCTGAGGCAGCTGATTATGGCTATAGCCGTGGCCAAGGCCACCTCTGAATTAGAGTTCAGTTTCTGAGCCAACCCCAGCCCCACAGACTTGCTTGTCAACACCTGAGAACGCAGGATCCATCTGTGGAGCCTCTTGAGAGTCTTGCAGGTTGTCCACCTCCCTCTTGAGAATCTTGCAGGTTGCTGTAATGGGACACCACAATGGGTGGTTTACAAGGAGCTTTACCTGTTATTGTTCTTGAGTTTAGATTGTCCAGCGTCGCTGTCCTAGCATCTGTCTGGTCCAGGCTTAGTTGCTCATTCACAGTCAGAGCCTAGTGGAGGGCATTATATGGCAATTGTTGCCACTTTACAACAAAACCACTCTTGTGAGAGTCAATACCATCCCATAATAGTAGCATTAAACCACTCTTGAGGGCAAATATCCATGTCTCAAAAGCGTCACAGTGTCATTTAAATTTCAACATTAACTTTGGAGGAGACATTCAAACCATAGTACAGAGACTAGAAACTAAACAACACTAGCTCACTGATCACCTGCCATGAGTGTAAAAGTATGCTCAGAGGCTAGCAAAATGAGGACAATCTCAATACAGACAATAATGGTGAGGACAATATGATAGTATACATGAGCGACCCCAAAAATTCAACCAGAGAACTCCTTCAGCTGATAAACACCTTCAGCAAAGTGGCAGGATACAAAATCAACTCAAAAAAATCAGAAGCCCTCCTATATACCAAAGACAAAAAGGCTGAGAAAGAAATTAGGGAAACAACACCCTTCACAATAGCCACTAATAACATAAAGTACCTTGGTGTGACCCTAACCAAGCAAGTGAAAGACCTGTTTGAGAAAAACTTCAAGTCTCTGAAGAAAGAAATTGAAGAAGATATCAGAAGATGGAAAGATCTCCCGTGCTCATGGATTGGTAGGATTAACATTGTGAAAATGGCCATACTGCCAAAAGCAATCTACAGATTCAATGCAATTCCCATCAAAATACCATCTCAATTCTTTACAGACCTTGAAAAAAAGATTCTCAGCTTCATATGGAGAAACAAAAAACCCAGAATCTCCAAAACGATCCTGTACAACAACAGATCATCTGGAGGTATCTCCATTCCTGATCTCAAGCTGTACTACAGGGCAACAGTAATAAAAACTGCATGGTACTGGCATAGAAACAGAAAGGAGGATCAATGGAACCGCATAGAAGACCCAGAAATAAATCCACACACCTATGAATACTCGATATTCGACAAAGAAGCCAATTCCATTCAATGGAAAAAAGACAGCATCTTCAACAAATGGTGCTGGACCAACTGGATGTCTACATGCAGAAAAATGAAAATAGATCCATATTTATCACCCTGCACAAAACTAAAGTCAAAGTGGATCAAGGACCTCAACATAAAACCAGATACCCTAAATCAATTGGAAAAAAAAGTGGGGAACAGCCTAGAACTCATTGGCACAGGAGACAACTTCCTGAACAGAACACCAACAGCACAGGCTCTAAGAGCAACAATCAATAAATGGGACCTCATGAAACTGAAAAGTTTCTGTAAAGCAAAGGATACCGTCATCAAAACAAAACGACTGCCTACAGATTGGGAAAGAATCTTCACTAACCCTTTATCTGACAGAGGACTAATATCCAGTATATACAAAGAACTAAAGAAGCTGAAAAGCAGCAAACCAAGTAATACAATTAAAAAATGGGGAACAGAGCTAAACAGAGAATTCTCGACAGAGGAATATCGAATGGCAGAAAAACACTTAAAGAAATGCTCATCCTCATTAGCCATCAGGGAAATGCAAATCAAAACGACCCTGAGATATCACCTTACACCCATCAGAATGGCCAAGATGAAAAACTCAAGCGATAACACATGCTGGAGAGGTTGTGGAGAAAGGGGAACCCTGCTCCACTGCTGGTGGGAATGTAAACTGGTACAACCACTCTGGAAAGCTATCTGGCGCTTTCTAAGACAAATAGGAATAGTGCTTCCTACAGACCCAGCTATACCACTGCTAGGTATATACCCAAAGTTTGTTCAAGTACACAAAAAGGACACTTGCTCAACCATGTTTATAGCAGCTCTATTTGTAATAGCCAGAACCTGGAAACAACCCAGATGTCCATCAACGGTGGAATGGGTACAGAAATTGTGGTATTTTTATACAATGGAATACTACTCAGCAATCAAAAAGGAGGAAATCATGAAATTTGCAGGCAAATGGTGGGATCTAGAAAAGATCATTCTGAGTGAAATATCCCAGAAGGAGAAAGACAAACATGGGATATACTCACTTATATAGACCTATAAGATATGATAAACATAATGAAATCTATACACCTAAAAAAGATAATCAATTGAGTGGACATGGGGTAAGATGATCAATCCTCATTTAGAAAGACAGATGGGATGTGCATTGAACGTATGACAGGAGTCTACTGAGCGCATCTGAAAGACTCTAACTAGCAGTGTTTTCAAAGCAAAGACTCATGACCAAACCTTTGGCAGAGTACAGGGAATCATAAGAAAGAAGGGGAGTTAGTCTGATGGGGAAAGGATAGGAGCTCCACAAGGACCAAATATATCTGGGCACAGGGTCTTTTCTGAGACTGACATTCAACCAAGGACCATGTATGGACATAACCTAGAACCTCCACTCAGATGTAGCCTGTGGTAGCTCAGTAACCAATTGGTTTCCCAAAGTGAGGGGAACAGGGACTATTTCTAACAGGAACTCAATGACTGGCTCTTTGGTCTCCCCACCCCCGAAGGGAGGAGCAGTCCTGTTAGGCCACAGAGGAGGGCTTTGCAGCCAGTCCTGAAGATACCTGATAAAACAGGATCAGATGAATGGGGAGGAGGTCCCCCCCATCAGTGGACTTGGAAAGGGGCACGGTGGAGATGAGGGAGGGAGGGACTGGGAGGGAATGAGGGATCGGGACACGGCTGGGATACAGAGTTAATAAAATGTAACTGATAAAAAAAAATAAAATAAAATAAAAAAAAATGGTGAGGACACTGCTGATTCAGTTAAGTCATACAGGCGTGGCTAATGATCAGATGAAGAGGACACTCTAAGAAGGATATTTTATTGTGGTATGTGCTCAAAGGAATACCACTTGGCCTTTAAAATAGATGAAATATTCTCTGTCATTTGCAGCAATGTGGATAAAACGATAGGGCGTTGTATAACATAAGACAGGGACAACAAGCCAAGTGCTATGTAGCTCCCAGTGATCTCAGCACTCAGAAGCCTGAGGAAGGAGTATCGCAAGTCCAAGGCCAGCCTGGGGTATATAATAGTTCTAGGCCAGTCTGAGCACATAGTAAGACTTTGACTGGACAAAACAACATTAAGGAGGATATTGCATGTTCTTGCTTATTTGGGGAAACGAAAAGTTCTATAAATAGTAGAATAAATTTCAATAGAGAATAAAAAGCAAAAAAAAAAAGTGAGGAAATGCTGAAACGAACACCAAGGCTTTGCTTACATGGGAACTAGGTCTAATGTAAACAGAGCAGCACAGCACACAACTTACCGCACACTTCAAAGTGGCTGGAAAAGGCTGAAGTTCTCTAATACACAAAAGTGATAACCTGGAAAGGCAGGTGTGGTGAGTCACCTGTAACCATAGCATTTGGGAAGCTGAGGCAGGAGAACTTCCATGAGTAAGTCAGCCTAAGTTACAAAGTAAATAGCAGGCCAGCCTGAGCTACAGAATGAAACTCCTATCTTCAAAAACTGGGGAAGAAGGACTAGAAGGATGGCTCAGTTGTTAAAAGTACGTACTGCTCTTACAAAGGACCTTAGTTCAGTTTCTAGAACCCAAACTGAGCAGCTCACTATCATCCATAACTCCAAGTCCAGGGGATCTGATATCTGAACTTTATGGGCACCTATACCCACATAGGCAAATGCTCACATACATATACATGCAATTTAAAATGAAATAAATCATTTTAAAAATAGTAGCTGTCTCTGACTCTGTTCCCCCCCACTGAATCCCTTTCCCCTAGCTGGGCTGCCTTGTCTGGCCTTAGTGGGAGAGGATGCACTTAGTTCTGCTGCAACTTGAAGTGCCAGGGTGGGTTGGTACCCATGGTGGGGGGGCATCCACTTCTCTGAGAAGAAGAAGAGCGGGAATGGACAGAGGAGGGAAGTAGGGTGGGACTGAGAAGAGAGGAGGCGAGGGTTGGGATCAGGCTGTACAGTGAGTAAGTAAATAATTAAATGGGAAAAACATCCAGCTGTACTACTCTTGGGTATATACCAAAAGACACAGAGGAACTGAAATATGATCATAGCAGCTATATTTGAAAGAGCCAGAAACTGGAAACAACCCAGAATCCCTCAACAGAGGAATATATAAAGAAAATGTTTATTTACACAATAGGTTACCACTCAGAAGATCAGTGTCTTGCTCAGCCATCATCAGAAAAACTTCACCCTATAGTAAATGGCAACAAATACAGAAATCTACAACTTGCCAATGTGCATAGATAAGAGATTTTGGGACTCTGAGCTCTAAACAGAAAGAATCCAATAATCCTTCCCCTCAGTGCTCAGGGATAACTGCAGAAGAAAAGAGGGAAAGACTGTAAGGACCAAAGGGAATGGAGGATACCAAGAAAACCAAGTCTTCTAAGTCAACAACATCAATGCACATATTACCTTAGAGAGACTGAGGCAGCATTCTTAGGGCCTGCACAGGCCTGTATCTAATATGGCCCTAGAGCTGAAAGGAGAAGTGGACACATATCCCCCTCCCTAACCCAGAACTATCTCTAATTGATAACAAATTTCAAATAAAAATTTAATTTAAAAAAAATTAATGCTTCAGGCTAGATCGGTAGCCTGGATGTCAAGTGGATGCCAGGAATGCAGAAAGGTTTTGGGTTTATTCAGTTTTCTGCACTAGTCAGGACAGAATACACATGAGAAAACTTGAAGAGATTGAAAGAATAATTCTCCTGATTTTTATATGATTAATACACATTATATACATAGATCATATTTTAATGCTATATCTTTTTAATAAGAATAAATAATCCATCAACTGAAATCTTAAAAATTTATATTTTTAAATGAAGATTTGGTCATTGTGTCAGTCAGCTTTTTCTTTCCACAGTGACAAGTGACTGACACAATAAACTTTTAAAGAATTGTGCTGGATCTGAGAAAAAGGTTCAGTAAGAGTACTTGCTACACTAGCATGAAGCCATGAGTTCAGGTCTCCAGAGCTCACATAAAAGCTGGGTATGGTAGCCTGCATCTGTAACCGAAGCTCCAGGGTGGACAGAAACAGACAGATCCCAATATCTTGAGAGCCAGCCAATCTAACCCAATCAGTGAGTGTCAGATTCAGTGAGCAGGCTCATAAAAAATAAATAAAAAGGTAAGCAACAGAGGAAGACATTGAAAGTCGGTCTCCGGGTCTGCCACATACACAAATGTGCACATGCATGTGCACACACAAAGTTTAAACATATAAATCAGTTAAATAAACTTGGATCTGTAGAATTAACATGATGAAAATGGCCATCCTACCAAAAGCAATCTACAAATTCAATGCAATTCCCATCAAAATACCAACACATTTTTTACAGACATTGAAAGAACAAGTCTCAATTTCATATGGAAAAACAAAAAACCAAAATAGCTAAAACCAATCCTGTACAATGAAAGATCTTCTGGAGGTATCTCCATCCTATAGTTCAAGCTATACAATAGAGCAAGAGTAATAAAAACGGCATTGTACTGACCCAGTACCATAGAAATAGACTGGTTGATCAAGGGAATCGAATCAAAGACCCAGAAATAAACCCTAATGGATATCGATATGTAGAAAATTGAAAATAGATCCATATTTATCACCCTGCACAAAACTAAATTCCACGTGGATCAAAGACCTCAACATAAAGCCAGATACACTAAATCTGTTAGAAGAAGAAGTAGAGAAGAGCCTTGAATTCATTGGCACAGGAGACAACTTCCTCAACAGAACATCAACAGCACAGGCTCAAATATCAACAAGTAAAAAATGGAACCTGCTTCTGATGTCTATCTCATTTGCCCTTCTGAATGAGGATTGAGCATCACTCTAGGGTCTTCCTGGAACCCTGGCTCAAATGTAACCCATAGATTCAGTCTCCAAGTGGGGTCCTTAGTAAGGGGAGCAGGAGTTGTCTCTGGCATGAAACTGAAAAGCTTTTGTAAAGCAAAGGACACTGTAATCAGTAAACAAAAACAAACAAAAAAAAAAAAAACAAGAGCCTACAAGACTGGGAAAAGATCTTCTCCAACCCTACATCTGACAGAGGGCTAATATCCAGAATATATAAAGAACTCAAGAAGTTAAACACCAACAAACCAAGTAATCCAATTAAAAAATATGGCACAGAGCTAAACAGAGAATTCTCAACAGAGGAATATTGAATGGCAGAGAAACCCTTAAAGAAATGATCAGCATTTAGTCACTCAGGAAATGCAATTCAAAACGACCCTGAGATTTCACCTCACACCTACCAGAATGGCTAAACTCCAGGGGTTTTAGGTCCTCTCCATGCATTGTGTCCTTTCCCTGGTTGTGGTATCATTCTCTTCAGGGCCCCCAGGGCTCAGGGATTTTGTTTGTTTGTTTGTTTGTTGTTATTGTTGTTTTGATTCTGTTGGCCTCCTTGTGGAGCTCGTGTCCCCTCCAGGTCTTTCTATTTTTCCCTTCTTTCATAAATTTTCATGCATTCTGCCCAAAGTTTGGCCATAAGTCTCAGCCTCTGCTTAGATACATCGATCAGCAGTCTTTCAGAGGCCCTCTGTGGTAGATTCCTGTCATGTTCCCTGTTTCCTCCTGCTTCTGATGTCTATCTCATTTGCCCTTCTGAATGAGGATTGAGCATCACTCTAGGGTCTTCCTGGAACCCTGGCTCAAATGTAACCCATAGATTCAGTCTCCAAGTGGGGTCCTTAGTAAGGGGAGCAGGAGTTGTCTCTGGCATGAACTCAGTGACAGGCTCTCTGATCACCTCCCCCTGGTGTATTGCCAGGACACAGTGGAAGACAATGCAACCAGTCCTGATCAGACCTGATAGACTAAGGTCATATAGAAGGGGAGGAGGACCTTCCTTTTCAGTAGACTAGGGGAGGGGCACAGGTGGGGAAGAGGGAGAGAGAGTGGGATTGGGAGAAAATGAGGGAGGGGCCACAGGCAGGATATAAATTTAATAACTTTTAATAAATGATAATAATAATAATAATAGTAGAAAAATAGGTCAAGGAATGACACATGCTGGAGAGGTTGTAGACAAAGGGGAACCCTCCTCTATTGCTGGTGGGAATGTAACCTTGTCCAACCACTTTGGAAATCAATCTGGCACTTTCTTAGAAAATTATGAATAGTGCTTCCTCAAGATCCAGCTATACCACTCCTAAGTATATACGTACCGTTCAATAAGGTCATTTTCTCAACTATGTTCATAGCAGCTTTATTTATTTTCTTTTTTCCATATACATGTATTAATTATCATTTATTACAGATTGTTTGGCTTTTTTTGGTCTCCTTTTGGAGCTCCTGTCTTTTCCAGTTCTTTCTATCTCCCCCTTCTTTCATAAGATTCCCTGCACTCTGCCCAAAGTTTGACTATGAGACTCAGCTCTGCTTCCATACCTCAATCAGTAGAGTCTTCCAGAGGACATCTGTGGTAGGCTCCTGTCCTGTTCCCTGTCTTCTCCTGCTTCCGATGTCTATCGCATTTGTCCTTCTGAATGAGGATTGAGCATCTTCCCTAGGGTCTTCCTCGCTGTTTAGCTTCTTTAGGAGTATAGATTTTAGTATGTTTATCCTATGTTATATGGCTAATATCCATTTATAAGTGAGTATATACCGTGAGTGTCTGCTTCTGGGATACCTCAGTCAAGATGATCTTTTCTAGTTCCTATCATTTGCCTGCAAATTTCATGATTTCCTTGTTTTTAATAGCTGAGCAGGCTAGGGTCAAATAGGGGGGGAAGAGGATCTCCCCTATCAGTGAACTAGTAGAAGGGCATAGGGGGAGTTGAGGGAGGGAGAGTGGGGTTGGGAGGAGATGAGAGAGGAGGCCACAGCCTGGATACAAACTGAATAAATTTTAATAAATGATTATAATAAAAAAGGAAAATATGATAATAATTTAAAAAACAAAAAATAGTTGAGTAGTATTCCATTGTGTAAATGTAGCACAATTTCTGTATCCATTCCTCCAATGAGGAACATCAGGGTTGTTTCCAGCTTCTAGCTATGATGAATAGAGGCAGAGCAGCTTTATTTGTAATAGCCAGAAACTAAAAACAACTTAGATGTCCATTAATGGAGGAATGGATACAGAAAGTGTGCTACAATTACACAATGGACTACTACAAAGCAATTAAACACAAGGAAATCATGAAATTTGCAGGCAAATGGTGGGAACTAAAGAAAGGTCATTCTGAGTGAGGTAACCCAGAAGCAGAAAGACATGTATGATATATACTCACTCATAAGTGGATATTAGTCTATAGTATAGTATAAACATACTAAAATCTATAGTCCTGAAGAAGCTAAACAACAAAGAGGACCCTAGGGAAGAGGCTGGAACCTCATTCAGAAAGGCAGACAGGATACACATTGTAAGTAGGAAAAGACAAGGAAATAGAACAGGAGCCTTCCACAGAGGACCTCTGATTCTACCCACCAGGGTATCAAAGGAGATACTGAGACACATAGCCAAACTTTGGGTAGAGTGCCAGAAACCTTATGGAAGAAGAGGGAGATAGAAAGACCTGGAGGGATTTTTATTCATTATTAGCCAGATAGAGCCAAGTAATTGTGGTAATGATACTTGCTTTTTTGCCCAATGCTGGAATGCTAGTAAATTTAGGTATGCCCTGGTTACTCGCATGCCTCACTGGGTGCCTGTGCCCATTGATGCCCCTCACGCTACGACTCTCTTCAGACAGAAAAGGGATCTTGAAATTACAGCCGCCATTGTTACTGCCATCTCATTGGCGGCTGTTGGAGCTACCACTGCGGCATTAGCCAGGAGTCATACTGTGCAGACTGCTCAGACCCTGAATAATCTTTTAGCCAATGTAGCTCATGCCTTAGATGTACAAAAAGAAATTAATGCTCAACTAAAAGGAGGCTTGATGGTGTTCAATCAGAGGATTGACCTCGTGCAGGAGCAAATTGATACCCTATGGCAAATCGCTCAACTTGGCTGTCAATGAAAGTATGCTGGACTTTGTGTCACTAGCATACAACATGAGAATTTTCCCTGTGCTGCAAATCTGTCTAAACAATTGTCTAGCTATATTTTAGGTAATTGGACTGGAGAATTCGATACTACGATGGAGCAGCTGAGAGTGGCCATTGTTACAGTAAATTCTACCAGAGTGGACGCAGGACTAGCCACAGGATTATCATCATGGATTGCTGCAGCCATGAATCATCTGAAGGGATGGGCAGGCATGGGAGCGTTAGCAGGCCTTCTGGTGTTGGTCTCCTTGGTTTGCCTGTGGTATATATGCAAGATTAGAGTCTCACAACAGCGTAATGCAGCCATGACCATTCAGGCCTTTACAGCCATTGAAGCAGAACAGTCAGTCTCCCCAAGCATGGTTGGCTACCATAAAAAGCTAAAATGAAATGCTCAGGATGCGAGGCTAAGCACTGCACTCAGGGTCAGCCGCTTTCGACCCAGAGAAGAGCATGTCTGATTGCATGCGGGTTGATGCCCCAGGTCCCGCCTCTGAGAAAAAGGTATTGGTCGGGTCTGATGCTCTTTGGGTGGATGACACCTAAATGAACATCAGTACAAAGTCCCAATTTATTTCTAATATCAGAGATCAGACCTCTACTCTTGCCTGATGCGTCTAAAACAAAAAGGGGGAACTGTAGAGAGCTGCATAATGCCGCGCCTTAAAGATGGAGCTGGTTTCTGCCTTCCACCTTCCCGATGGTGAGTGCTCTCTGTCACGAACAACTCCACATTTGGCTAAGGCCGAGGATCTGGCTTGCTTCCATGTATGTGGACCTATCTGCATTGCCCACATGGCACACTGGGGTTGGCTACCCAGAGGCTATTTAAGCTGTGGGCTGGCTTTCCCCAGGGTCCGAGGATTATTCAAGGTTCCTGAATAAACTGCATTGAAAAAAAAAAGAAAAAAGAAAGAAAGAAAGATCTGGAGGGGACAGAGCTGTACAAGGAGACCAACAGAGCCAAAAATCCTGGGCCCGGGGTGCCTGCAGAGACAGATGCTCCAACGTCTTTGCATGGAGAGAACCTAGACCCCCTGCTTAGAGGAAGCCCATAGGCTGCTCAGTCTCCAAGTGAGTTCCCTAGTTAGGAGTACAAGGTGTCATGTTCTCTGACTTGAACTCAGTGGCTGGTTCTTTGATCACTTCCCCCTGGGGGTTGCTGCTTTACCAGACCATAGAGGAAGATGATGCAGCCAGCCTTGATGAGAACTGATAGGCTAGGGTCAGATAGAAGGTGAGGGGGTCCTCCCCTATCAGGGGACTAGGGAAAGGGCATAGGGGGAGAAGAGGAAGGGTGGGTGGGAATAGGAGATGAGGGTGGGGGATATAAAGTGAATAAACTGTAATATATAAAGAAGAGAAAAAGAAACTTGATTTACTTTGCTCACTCTACTGAGGTTATTATGATCAGTTGGCTCCTGGTTTTGGGGGTCTGCTGTGAGGCAACATATCACTGTGGGAGCACCAGGCAAAGGATACCCTAACCCTATGTCCAGGGAGCAAAGAACTGGAATTCCACTACTTCCTTCATAATCCCAGTGGCCTAAGGCCTCCTCAAAACAATGCCCTGTAATGCTTCAGACTGGGAAGCAAACCTGAGAGAAAATTCTGCCTCCAAACTGCAACAACCCCCAGTGTAGCTGCGATCTCTCAGTCTCCTTTGATGCATTTCAAAGTTGACCAGGATCATCAACAGAATAGCATCCCCCCCCCCCAAGGAAAGATTACAAGCCCGGTATGGAAAGTCCAAACCCATGAAGTACGGAGCCTTTGCTCTGCTTAACTTAAGAGCTTCCCCGGCACTGGTTTCTGACTTCCATGGCTGTCTCCAACCCCTCCTGGACACACCTATTGCACACAAGCACCATCAAGCTCCCCTTCGCTCAGCCTGTGAGGGAAAGGAGGCTGAGTGTGGGCTCCAGCACTAACTGTGGGGCACGGTACTGCAGTAGCCCGTACTGTAAGGGCCAATCACCGTTTGATGCATCGCTTTAAGAAGGGCCTCTGTTATAGTTGAACTGAGAAGATTAGAGTGGATCAGAGCAACAGATTCTAATGCTTGACAAAGGCTCCTTGACAACAGGGAAGAGCAGGCACAATCTAACCAGACTTTGGGGAAGGGTGATTTGAGTGCAATTTGGAGCGTTGCTCCCCTCTTGAAGGGTTCTGAGGTTCAACACCAAGGAAGTGGCTGCACTTTGACAAACTGTTTAGCACATTGGCAAGTCCAGTAGTACCAGGGCTTCATATTTCCTCAAAAGAGTTCTAATGCATGGCTGTGTGTTTGTGTGGGGGCACACCTCGATGTTTGTGCTTACATGTGGATGCCAATCTCAGGCATCATTATTTAGTCCACCTTGGTATTGTTTAGGGGGTAGTATTAGTAACAGGAGTAGCCTTTGTGTATTTGAGTGAATTGGGGCATAAGCATGGCATGGCATGTATGTTGAGGTCAGAAGACAGCATTCAGGAGCCAGTTTTTCCTTCCACCACGGGATCAAACTCAGGTCGGTGATGGGCACCTTTACCCACTAAGCCATCACTCTGATTTGACCCTTTGGGTTTTTTTTTTCCTTTGGTTTTGTTTTAAACAGGATCCCTTGTTGGCCTGGAGCACAAGTAGACTAGGGTACAAGCCAGTGAGTTCCAGGGATCTGCCTGTCTCCAGCTCCCTGTGCTGAGCTTACGAGCGCATACCACTCACAGTTTTTACACGTATGTTTTAGAATGTAATTATCCAATTTCAAATGGTAGAAATTTGAGACAGAACTGTGAAGGCCAAAGAAAACATATCTGATGGTCCAAACTGGCCTTCAAGCTGAGAGTTGATCTGCTCTAGGCTAGACAACCCCAAAGGGCTTTTCTGGCTTTAACAATGGAAAGAAAGAGATTGTACCTTCATGTTTGAGAATTGAGCTCTGAAATGTTAAGGCATTGAGGCTGCAACTCTGTGGGAGAGTACTTGCCTAGCACATGGGGTCCTAGGAGGAGAAATGTTAAAGGATAGCCAGGGGACTCAGGTGGTAAAGGTGGTTACCCAGAGCCCACATAGGAGAAGGGGAAAAAAAGGCCAACTCCCAAAAGTTGTCTTCTGACCTCCACTTACAGAGCACTGTGGCAGGAATATGTGTACACACGCATACACACACACTCACACATGCATGCACGTACACACACATACACAGGCACAGGTACAATAAATAAATAAATAAATAAATAAATAAATAAATAAATAAATAAAATTTTAATTAAAAGAAGAAAATATGGCATCCTGGGCTCTGGAGCAGAGCAGGGGTTAAGAGTATGTTTAAAACAATACATTGCTGAGTGGCCTTCAAATTTCATCACACAAATACTTTATCATAGACACGACTGAAACTCACTCTTGTTCACCTTACAACACAATAATATTTGAAGCTGTTTAATAATGCTGCAAAACCAAAGTATTATTCCTCAGAATACGCTAAGCATTGCTTTCAATCTTGGCCATATTAAGAAGAATGACATCAAGTAGTGGCATGTAAAATTTGAATGCACATAGATTTTCCCAAGTGTGAAATTTGGGGATAATGCAGCCTAGTTTTCTTTAAGTTCATGCTTACTTGGGATGTCCCGTCAGCTTGTAGGTGCGCTGGACAGTTCTAGATTGGTCCGTTCTCTCTGGTTAGCTGGTGCTTCTGGCAGTTAGGGGCCTCAAACTCAGGCCTTCTGTCTGTCCAGGCTGCTGGGTTCAGGGAGTCTCAGCTGGACACTTTCTCCTGGAGCAGGATTACCCAGGTGTCTTCACACACCAGTCTCAGCCCAAAGGAAAAAAAGAAAAACCATGCCAATTGGTTTGTCTGTGTTATGTACTCAGCCCCTGACTGTATTTGAATTTGTGTCCTCTGATCTATGCCAAGAAATTTGAGTGCATGATTTGAAAAAAGAAAAAACAAACAAACAAAAAAACATAAAGCAATTCAAATTTATTATCTTACATTTTGAGAAACCAAATTGTGAAAAAAAATCTCTTTGAGCTAGATTCAAGGTGTTGACAGGGATGTACCTGTTCTGGGGATGCTAAGGGTTCCTTCATGTCCTTCCTTTTTCTGGTACCTAGATGCTTACTGTGTTTCTTTGCCTCTCCCCTTTCCTTTTCTTTTCTTATTATTGGTTTTAGGTTATTATATGAAGCAATAGGTTTCACTCTCCTGTACTCCTGCCTTTGACTGTATTCTGCCTTTGCCCCACACATCTTCCCCAGAGGTCTGCCAGTAGCAAGCCTTGGCTACCAGTAGACGTATGAAGAAATATATGGCTTTTGAGGCCACCAGTGCTTAAGAACAGTCTATCTTCATTTCCCTCAAGTACCACAAACTAGAACAAGATGAACAAAAGTGAATTGTCTCATGGTTCTAAAAGCCAAAAGGTCTGAAATCAAAAAACTGAAATTGATTGGCAAGGATATTTTCCCTCATCAACTTCAGACTGAAAGGCAAATAGAAGTAACTGACAGCGAGAGATGTCGACAGTCTCGAGGCCTTTGTCTTCCTATCCTTCATTCATGAGGATGGAGTCTCCATAACCCAACCTTTTCCCAGTAGGCTCCTTCTCCCACACCATAGCACTGGGAGATGCATTCAAATTACTGCTGTAGGAATCCCTCTCTGGACTGCAAATGGGCCCCAGGTCTGTTTTGTTTGGATACTTTCTCTATTTACCTCAAAAAATTGTTTCTAAGCTGGTCCTGAGATATTTGTGTGTCATCAGGGGCCAAATCCTCCACCCCTCCACCCCCACCTCATCCTTCTCTTCCGGCCCTCATATGGCACTCCTCTTTCAGGAGCAGGAGCTGTTTCAGAGATTATGTCCTCTGTCTCCTGCTTTTCTGTGGCTTACATGCCTTAATCATTCTTCTAAGCACTGGCTCAGTGGCTTTCAAGTGAAGCCTCGAAAGAAGATCTCATTTGCCTTGGATCAGTAAAAGGTCTAAGAGTCAAGCTCAGATCTATAATTCTGTGACTCATCATGAAGTCGAGCAGGAAATATTCCTAGAGACTTTCTCTTCATTAGAAGCTGCTGAACAATGGGAGATCAGAGCAGAAATTTTCATAATAAGCTAATCACTCCTTCTACCTTGCCATATATTCAAACTGGGTTTAGCCACATTAATATTTGATCTAATGTATATGCAACTTATGTGCAGGTAAATTTTGCTCACTTATGAAATTTGAGAAAAATATTGCAAAGAATCTTTTTTAATTTTTATTTTATTTTATTTTTAATTGCACTTTATTTACTTTGTATCCCCCCTCTAGTTCCCTCCCTCCTCCACTCCCAATCCCTCCCTTCCTCCCCTTTCTCCACGCATGCCCCTCCCCATGTCCACTGGTAGGGGAGGGTCTCTTTTTCTTCCTTCTGATCCAAGTCTATTAGGTCTCTTTTAAGCCTCTAAAATAGTCTGAGTAACTTTGAGTTGACATTGCTTGCATCCTTAGCTCGAACTGTTTGCATATAATATTGTAAGAGTCCCTTGGAAAGAAAAAAAAAATGTTAACTCAGTCACCACTTTGCACAATGTTTAATTCTATTTTCTAGCTTGTTCAAAATACTCTCTTGGGATAGCTGAGTCATTTTAAAATGTATAGTTAACTGGTCATAAGAAAGTAATGACTAGCATATTATGTTTATAGTCTAAACATATAAACTTGCTTAAATATGAGTATTCATAGAAAAATGGAGAATTAGCTAGAAATTTAATCGTAAGTTCTTAAGCTAGGGATAAACATAAAATGAGTTTATCATGATTTGTTCATCATCATTCACAAAGCACTGTGGGCATATGATTACTTTCAAGTCAATAGTTTTGCGAGCTTGAATACTCACTTTGTCAGACCACTAAACTGAATGTTACAGAAACATGCTTGCCTTTTGACACCTACTGTCAATAATTTTTTTCTCTCACATATACTTGCACAGATTTTATCTGATTATAAAGACACAACTGAGAATATCACTTCTTAGAAGTGAAGAAAAAATACCCAGGAAGTGTTTCTGACAATGTAAGTGTCAACAGAAACCGGGGAATTTAGGAAAAGGGAATTGCAGAGCTTAAGAAATCACCCCCCTCTGCCTGGCACCAGAGGCCAGAATATGGAGGAAGGATTGAAAATGACACCACATCTTTAAAATAGTAATAACTAGAGCAATAATGATAAGTCTTCTGAGATCTTTGTGTTAAACAAATAGAGGACCTGAAGAAAGAATTCCACATCAGATTCTTTCAAAGCATCAGTGGAGTGACCAATGTGCAGAGAAATATGTCTCCCCCTTGACTGAGAGGCTCCGTGCACACTCACAAAGGGGACAGACTGGTGGCCTTTTGTTTTTTTTTTTTTTTTTTTTCAAGTAACCGTAAGGCCGAACGTTTAAGGTGAAGGTTCAGAAAGGCAGAATGGGGACTCAAGTCCCCAACACAGCAAAGTCTGAAGATAGAGCATGGCTAGTTGAGGGAGAAGCCAGAAAAACATCTGCAGCATGCTAGGGCTCCCGAGTATTGAATTCTATGCTCTTTTGTTCTCTTCTGGCCTGAAAATTGGCCAAATAGCAGGAGTTACAAATTTGCACCCAGGAATCTAAAGCACTTTTGCTCTATGTGACATTTCCATAGACCACCCTTAAAACGATGTATGTCTGCATGATTCAAGCCTTTGGGGACACTCGACCTGCACGTTTGAGAGTGGTTAGGGTAAGGCATGACAGTACCCTGCTGGATTCTAGTTTTAGCGCTAATGCCTGCCCTCATGGCCCTGAAACAGTGATTCAGGAATCCCAAGACAGCTGATGAAGGTTCCTGCACTACCAAAGTTAAAAAGGAAGCCTGGCTGTAAAGAGAATGGAAGAACCCAGTCGAAAAGCCACTGGATGAACCCAGCTTCTCTGTGTGTGTGTTAGAAATGAGTTTGCAACAACCTTTGAAAGGTTGGGGGTCAGAACCATGTTTAATCTTCTGTACTTGAGTATGAGGGAAAAAAAAGTCTGGAAGCTGTGCTCTGAGTGCTGGGGTCTCTGGTTTTAGATCAATAGATCCTGAGCTCAAAAATAAGGCAGCCTTTCTCTCGGCATCATCTACTCCTTATGCAGCCTTTGTGATTCCATTCTTCACCTCCCTAAAGGTAGCAGGACACGGGTGCTCCCTGGGGTTTTCTGCTTTCACCCAGCAAAGAGCATGAACTGTGGCCAGTGAAGCATGATTTTTCTAGGGGCTGAGTTGAGTTCTGTGCTTACTTCCTCTATCTTTTCTACCTAAGAAAATGCCAGCATCCTGTTTCCTGGTGGCTGCTGACCCCTGCTGGTCAGTAGGAGATGTTACTGTACTTCTAATTCTATCTTGGTCAGCATTTTATTCCAGTTATCAAGCTGTAGCTGTTGCTCCCAGAAACACCTTTACTTGGTTGAGATGGCTTATATTAATACACGTTTTGCATTTATGTTTTATTGAGTTAAACCAATAATTTTAAAAATGCTGTCTGTAAAAGGATTATACCCAGAGCCAAGGAAAACATCGTTTTACTCTAGTCCCTGCTCACAAGGGTGATTCAGTGGGCTCATACTTACAGAGAGGATGGCAATTTTTATATTTTCTTGAAAAGACTACTTGGCAATAAACATGCGGCTTCCACGTTTTGAAAGCCAGCTGGCAGCACAAAACAACATTTGCTTAACTCCTCGGCTGGGTGCACTCGTTGATAGGACATACATAGCTACCCAACCATGGCACAAAGCAATCTATGGCTTGCGCAGCCAGAAAGCCTTTTAAATAAAGTTAGAAACATCCCACCGTCTCAGGAATCAGTGGCCTGTCTTTGCACTGATCCATCTGTAAAATAACTAGCATTTATCCATTGAATAACCCCTTATTTGGTAGATGTGATATAAGAAATGCTTGAAATTAGGTAGGGACGCTAGTGGCCAGGTAATAACATAAAATGGGAGGAAACTGTCTCCTCTAAGCAGTAACAATATTAAATATATATATTGAGCCTCTTCTCTATTCCTCTGTGTTAAATAATTTATTCCAGCTGCTCTGTTTCTTCTGCTGAGTCTATGTCAATGAAGTAATAGAACATCCATACTCCCTTCGACTGTATAGACCAAACTATAATCTCTCCTTCACCACTGCTCCTCTCAGTAACTCACAGCAAGCAAAGATGAATCTTTGGAAAAAGCATGTTGTGTATCTCTGAGGACTTTACAGGGGTTGGCTTTAGCCACACAACAATTGGCAGTTTTGGGTTCGGCCAAGCAAGGGACATTGTAGAAAATACAGTTTCAAATATCTTTGAAATGAAGACTGTGGAATGACTCGCTCACAGAGAAGGCTAACAGCATGTGCAAAGCCTTGAGTTCAGTAGCCAGGATAGGAAAACAAAACATCAACAGTGACAACATAAAAAGAATACAGAGGAAGAAAAGAAAAGGACTAGGCTGTGTGGATGTGTGTGGATGTATGAATGTGCTTTCAAATGCCTCATATAGAAAACGCCAATAATAAATATCTATACCATTATGTGAACTGAAGAACAACCCCAATTACTAAATCAGCTGCTGAAACTTAAATGAGGCATCACCTGCTACTTTGTGATTTTATAGTTTAATCACATATTGAATTGCCTCTCTCTTTGGACTTTGCAAACCAAGCTATTATTTATTCTATTCATTCATACTTCCCTTGAAAAGCCAATCCTCCCTAGACCCTGAAATGTATTTTGTGTATGTTTTTAAACTCTGAATTCCCATCTCTGTTTACCTTCATCTTCCTAGCAGTGCAATGCCTCAAACTGAATACAATATCCTGAGCTTTTTGAAAAGGGTCTCCATGAATTGCTAATAGTGAAGACCTTGCCTGGGTTTTGAAAAGCAGGCTGTTGGAGAACAGTAAACTCACATCCTCATCCATTTAAAGTCTTATCACAACTGTCCTTTCACATTCTGAGATACACCTTCCCCTGGTAACGCCTTTCTGCTGGTCATGAATCTTGTAACACCAAGACCCTTGCAATAGATTAATTTCATTTAATTTTTCTGCTTATCTCTGTATTTTCTCTTAAAGCTTTTTTTTTTTCAGTGATTCTTTTTCTTTTAATTTTTTTTTCTTTCCTTTGGTTCCCAATGCTTCAGTGACTCTTTGAGGAAATATTTGCAAATCCATAATAACTTCTTACTTCTTGGCCTTTTTCAGCAATGTTTTCTTTGCAAAGAGCTCAAAGCCACTAACAAAAGCAAGGGTCATACTTGAAACACATCTCTGGTTCTAACTAAAGAATAAAGGGAGAATGGCAATGGAAAGTGTTTTTAAGGATCCTAAAGATACCAAGCAGTGACTGAAGCAGCACATCAGAGGACCCTTCATCCTGTCAATGAAGTGGGGTGGCCCTTTGGCTACATCTCTTTTCCACCCAACTTGAAAATTTAAAGTTTCTCCAAGTTCACATAGCATAAATTGTCTAAATATTGTAGAAATTGTCTTCCTAAATGTTTTTTTCAGTCCTGGCTCAGTTGTTCTGTTTCCCAATTCCCTCTTTGGGGGTATCAGTAAAGTTTGCTTAATAACCCACATCTCAGCCACATACTTGGCTGCGTCTCAATAGCTGCTAAGCTTCACTGATACCTTTAAATCTTTTGCTTTTTCTCTCTTCTGATCAAGGGACAGATAGCTCCTAATCTTAATGATAGCCATGCTCTACACAATCTGGACCAGAAAGTTTTCGTTTTTGATGGCAAACCATTGCCCAGCTGACTAGAGCCTGACTGTTCCTTCTTACCGTGCAGGTGCCTGTGGAGATAAACTGCAGCGTCCAAGATCACCCACACACATCTCACACCTCTCTCAGAGAGGAGCACATAGCTCCTCAGAGCTCTCCCAGACCCTGCCACGATGTGGGTAGCCATATCCACAGCTTCCCTGAGGTCTTACCATGAATTCCACACAACAGGGAATAGCATGGCAGACCAAACAACATGGATGGAGCTTTGTTTCACAGATGAAGAGCTGAGTGTCACTGTAGAAGTGAAGGGTCTTAGTACACAGATGAAGAGCTGAGTGTCACTGCAGAAGTGAAGGGTCTTAGTACACAGATGAAGAGCTGAGTGTCACTGTAGAAGTGAAGGGTCTTAGTACACAGATGAAGAGCTGAGTGTCACTGTAGAAGTGAAGGGTCTTAGTGCACAGATGAAGAGCTGAGTGTCACTGTAGAAGTGAAGGGTCTTAGTACACAGATGAAGAGCTGAGTGTCACTGTAGAAGTGAAGGGTCTTAGTACACAGATGAAGAGCTGAGTGTCACTACAGAAGTGAAGGGTCTTAGTGCACAGATGAAGAGCTGAGTGTCACTACAGAAGTGAAGGGTCTTGGTACACAGATGAAGAGCTGAGTGTCACTACAGAAGTGAAGGGTCTTAGTACACAGATGAAGAGCTGAGTGTCACTACAGAAGTGAAGGGTCTTGGTACACAGATGAAGAGCTGAGTGTCACTACAGAAGTGAAGGGTCTTGGTACACAGATGAAGAGCTGAGTGTCACTACAGAAGTGAAGGGTCTTAGTACACAGATGAAGAGCTGAGTGTCACTACAGAAGTGAAGGGTCTTAGTAGTTAAAAAGGTCAGTGGGTCGCATTGCTACAGTAACACCAATTTCGAAGGTCCTGGGCCTCTGAGTGCAGCAAATGTCATGCTTTTAAGTAGACCGATCTGAACATTTCCGCAAACTCTGAAGTACGGATTTTCATAATTTCAAAGGTGACAAACCCATCACAAAGAGATTAAGAACTTGCCAGAGGTCTGTATCAGGTCTGTATGTAGGTAGATCAGCAGAGCACATGGGTAAAGCTCAAGCCTCCTGCCCAACTGTGCACTCCTGGTCACTGTGCGCTCTCTGTGACGCATGCCAATGAGCCGGCTCCACATCTGCAAAGCAGGAGCCTGTTCTAGCAGATACACATATTGCCTCAAGACTACCTGGCCATGCTCTCCACTGCCAATCCACATGGCCTGGTTTCCAGAATCGCCCCCACATTGGAAACATGCACATTGCCTCTACATAATCATCCACAGAGCCAAGGTGGGCTCCACCCGAGAATGAATTCCCATATAAGGAGAAATATAAACCTACTATCTTGCCCTCGGGCCAACAACAACTTCACTCTCTCTGCTTTGTTCTCATAAGAGTCTGGAAGTTCCCATCTGTTCCCTGGTGGGACGTGGGCATTTCTCAGCCTAGGATGGAAAAGTAAACACCTTTGCACTTAACAAATTTTTTACTGCTTCACATTTGCCCTTAACTGCCTTTGGTTTTTCCAAAGGCTCTGAGATTGAGACATCATGGCAAGCACCTGAGATGAGGCAGGCAGCAAGCTCAGGCTGCATTCCCACCATTTGTGCCTGCCCTTTTCTGGGTTTTCTTGACCTGTCTCACAGTGGCTTCCCAAAAACAGGACCACGGAGGCCCAAAGAAGAATGGTTCTCTTATCACCAGATGAGAGCACAGGAAAACCAAGTAAGTCCACAGTAGCAGGCAAGGTACTGAACCCTTAGCACCGAGGTTGTGCATCCATAACCTTAGACTTTCATTATATAAGAAACTACAGCTCCAGGAACACAGCACAGCAGAGAAAGCAGTTCCGATGGACTGGCCCATTGCCTTAATGAATCTTCCTTATCATGTGTGAGGAAAAAGAAGTGAATACTGTCTTTCCCTAAAACAGTCCCACCAATTTAACTGGAGCAACCATTGATGCTGTGTAGTGTGTCCTGGTCCTGAAAAGTCTGAAATGCTCTGAAGTGAATTGAAGTAGTTTGAGGAGATACGTGATACAGAGCACAAAGGATATTAAAGGAAGCAGATGTCAGAAGTTCAATTGTCAGCCTCTGCATGCCTACCAGAGAAGTCAGAACAAGCACTGATGTTTTCTTTCCAAAGGGCTGTAGGTAAACCTCCCTTGGTTTTTAGGAGAAGAGGGCATATTTTAAAAGTAAAACACATCACCTATCATATACATTTTAGAACCTGGACTACTGGGGAAAATCCAAATAAGTTAAAGATAGCTCTATAATATATTGATACATATTATATATATATATATATATATATATATATAGTGCTTTAAGTGTCAAATATTGAATTTCTACTGTCATTGTAGCAAAATACTGGAAACATGCTACTTAAGAAGACAGTTGTAGCTGAGTGTGATAGCACACACCTGTAATCTGAGCACTCAGGGAGGCAGATTTCTGTGAGTTTGAAGCCAGCCTGGTCTAGAAAACAAGTCCAGGACAGCTAAGACTACATAACAAAACTCAAAACTCTAAAGAAGAAGAAGAAGAAGAAGAAGAAGAAGAAGAAGAGGAGGAGGAGGAGGAGGAGGAGGAGGAGGAGGAGGAGGAGGAGGAGGACGAGGACGAGGACGAGGACGAGGACGAGGACGAGGACGTGGAGGAGGAGGGAGAAGAAAAGTCATTTTAACCTAAAAGGTCTATGTAAGCAATGTTCCATGAGGGCTGCATCATATGTGCTGACAGCAATGGTGAAATCTCCTATGGAGGCTGCCCTTGCTCCTGCCAATAACCCTTTCTTGGAAATTCAAGGAGTCTAAGGAGAACTGTCTTCCAAGCACACATTACCCCCAGTCCCTAAGGTCTAAGACTATCCTAATGGTCTTCAACTATCCTAATGCTGAGACATTTTTTAATACACTTCCCCATGTGATGACCCCCAACCTATAAAATTATTTTTTGCTGCTACTTCATAATTGTAATTTTGCCACTGCTATAAATCATAATGTAAATGTCTGTGTTTTCCGATGGTCTTAGGCAACCCATGTGAAAGGGTCATTTGACACCCCCAAAGGAGTCGCAACCTATGGGTTGAAGTGTCCCACAGTAATGCCCAGTTCAGTCACCCTGAAAACCAAGCCTCCAATTATACAAACACCTGGGGGACTCAGGTAACTATGGAAACCATGGTACCCAGTATGATGGTGCTGGGAGATGTGGCCTTAAAGATGTGGTCATAAAGTCAGAGCCCTTTTGAACGGAATTCATGGTCTCATTACAATGTCCTCAGAGAACTCCATCTCCTCTTCCTGTGTGAGAAAGCTACAATGAGAAGGTGCCATTGCTGAGCCAGCAAGCTTGCCCTGACCAGATACCAAACCTGCCAGCATCATGACCTTGGACTTCTCTGTGCCCAACCTGTGAGAAATAAATGTCTGTTGTTTACAAGCCAGACAGCCTATCTGACTGTGTTCCAGAAGCATGTAATTCCTACTTCCTATTAAAGGCTTCAAAGAGAAAGGGTAAAGAAATGCCTTTTTCACATGGCATGTGCAGTATCTTGTGTGTCAATGTTTTACTGGTTTGAATCATGGTGTTCAAGGTTGTAGACTGTCAATAAGTAAGATTCCATATAATTATTTTCCTGTCTGTTCAGTTTATCATTTGTTACTAATTTGAATGTTTTCATATTGGTGCCAGGACCCCAACTGCTAGTTTTCTTACAATCTCAGAGAAGTAACCATCATGCTTGCAGGATATGGCTGCAGTGCCATGATGGGCATGCTCTGTAGGAAAGAAGGTCCAGCCAGGATATTAGCAGTGACAGTATGATGCTTCATGGTGATGTATGTACATATAAACCAGGCACTGCAGATAAGCCTAACCTTTGTTCACACATAGGTGTTAAGATAAGCTTTGCACTTGACCCTTAAGGGTCTGCCAGAGAACATTGGTGTCCTCTGTTGTGCTCAGGCAGGGCCTGACCATAAACTGCAGTAGCAAAGATGGTATCCTCTGGCCCAACCATCTTTCTTAGCTCTCACCTTCTATTCTGCGCTGTGTATCTTTTGGGATAAGAGTGCTTCAGTTCTCAGACTTTCAGCCTGCTGTTTGCTTTCTGTCCTCACAAAACCACAACAGGTCCTCCCCAGCCTGTTTGTCACACTTTGTCCATGTAAAGTACCATGTGAAGTCTGTCTTCTTTAAGCGTGCCATTTCACCATTCTGCCACATTTTGTGTATGTGTGTGCCTCCCACAGAGCAGGGCCCTCATACGTAATCATTGAATCAAAATATACCCCCACAAGTTTGGCTACATGTGACAGAAGCAACTCCTTAGTTGAGCTTCTCTCTTTCCAGACAACTCCAGCTTGCACCAAATAGACAAAAACCTAACCAGAACAATACTATAATGCCAGCCCTCAAAGGAAGATCACAAATGCCAGCTACACAGGAAGAACTTGTCTCAAAAGGACAAAACCTCTGTGCTACAGAGAAACAGGGAGGTGTCTGCCCTCATTGGTGGACATCGTTCTCTTACTCTTAAAATGGTAGCTCAAACCTCTTTGACTTATTGCATTTAATGATTCATGGGCGAGGTTTGAGTTGGTGAATGCTAGTATTGTCAATTAAAGTAATACATTGATGTATAGTATAGGAGTTGATCACATATACATTAAACATGATAAAACAATTGCCAATTTTAAGGCTAGTCATTTTTGGAGGAAGTTAGTACCTATAATGAAAAGGGCCCTATAAAGAGATAGTGCCAAAACCACATGCTATGCAATATTGTGTGATTTCTTCTTCTGTTGTTCACAATTGCAGTATCAGTCACCAGAGGTTTCCACCATCGCAAGCATCTCCAATAAATGTTTAGTTTTTTTGTTATAAATTGATTATTTTTCTATAGTCAGAAATTTCCGTGAAGAAAGAAAATACATGTAGTTCAAAGGAATCAAATATAATGTTATGTGACATCCATTTGTAAAAACGTGTTCATTATGATGTGTCTTCATGGTACACTGCAGGCACAGCAAAAGGTTCCTAGAGAGTCATGGAGCGTTTGCATCCTACATTCTTCAGAATTGTTCATATATTTCACACATCTGTTTGTTTCAATACACAGTCTGTATTCCAGTCTGTTTTCTATGATCTATTCTATTCTATATCTAATCTTTTTTTAAGCTTTATTATTTTTTATTATCATTTATTAAAATATATTCAATTTGTGTCCTGGCTGTGGCCCCCTCCCTTGTCTATATCTATTCTTAATGATATACATTTACAAGACTCTCTTGAATTGTTTCTCAGCTTTATACAGTATTTAATTTTTCAAATGTACTATTTACCACTTGGGAATATATAAATAAATATATTAATGAGTAAAGATTATTTTGTTAAAAATGAAACTTTTCCTAGTGTTACTGTTTATGGTGGGAATAGTGGCAAAACAACCCTCATCCTTTCTCGTAAATAAAGTCAAGAAAATTATCTTAAGGATATAAAAAAAGTAAAAGAATTTTAAAAAGATGGTAGCTCGATAATTTAATTGAACATAGCTGATACTGGGCAAGCTTCCATGCCATTTCCAAGTATGAAGTCACAGGAGTGGAATTAATGACCTCCTATTGCCACATAATAAATTCCTTAAAGCACCGTAGATCAAAAACAACACTAAATACTGCCACGCAGGTTGTGTGGAACGGGAATTTGAGAGTGCCTTACTGGGTGATTTTGGCCTAAGGTCTGTTCTGGGACTCTGGTCATTTTTTTTCTCAGTTATCTGAAGGTGAGTTGGGGCTAGTGTGGCAATGAACAGTTCAGACTGTCACAGGAAGCTTTTATGCCTATACCTTGACCTCTGATCAAGGTTCTTTCAGGGTTCCGGGGTCATGGTTTCTGGCTTGCCTTACCTGAGAAATCCAAGCTAGAATAATGTTCTAATCTTGGAATTTATTCTTTGGAAATCTTACCATTTCCTTGCTCAGAAGTGACTCACAAGATTGTTTTCATTCATGGAAGGGGAAAATGGAACTGACTTTAAGGAAGACTAAGAAAGAATTTGTAAATGTATTTTAAAGCTACCATAGCCTCTGTCCCTGATTCTTTGGTGTCTTTTCATTACTATCTGGAGTAGATATTGTATTGAGTAAACATTAAGATGTTATTCATATTTTCCTATTTTAGATGTTCCATAAGCAATAAATGGTTTCCACTTTTTTTTTACCGATTCACTTCTCCAATTTTCTGAGAGCTTTCTCCACCTCATAGTACAGTATGGAGCAAATATGTCTTCTGGGGAATCTGGGGTCCATTCATCTAGCTCTGAGGCTCCTGAAATGGCATCCATAAAGTCAATCTTAATTCAATTGTATGTAGCTAAGTAAAATATTTTATGAGACACTAGATCAAACACCTGTTCTATTTCTTTGGACTACTACTTTAGTAATTGAATTATTTACAGAAAAAGCAGTCAAATTAGTCTCTCATAATTATAGACTTTTTATTGTTCATATTTCTTGTTCCTTGGAACACCTAAATGAAAGTGGTTCTTTTCTACAAAGCATTTGTTCCATTATTTTGCTAGAAGCTAAGCAATCTTATTTACTCAAGCAATCTAACTGGCAATTGAAGCCCATTTCTTGGAAACAATGACAAACAGAATGTTTATTTTGTTGTTCCAGAGCCGATGGTAGATTTCTCTTCTGGTTTATTGATTTGTGCTGCTGAGAAACAATGGCATGAACTTGCAAGAAATGTTAGTTTAAATAAGCCAAGATTCCACCAAGCAAAAGCCATTCAGTGTACTCAGAAACCATCACTTCCTGCTTTCTGGCCCATAAGCTTTGTTAAAAGAAGACTAAATTAGACAACACACGTATCTACTGGATTCAAAGGATCTGTCAGTGGTTTGGACTCAGACCAGTGTTTAATTTATTTTCTCACCCAAACATTTACCACACACGTCCATGGCTGGATTGGGATCTCAGATCCTCTGTGCTCTGAAAAGACCATGAGCTTCACACTTCTATCAAAATAAAATTAGTACTAATGTCCAACATAGCAAAGCAAACTCCTGCTGATCTGATCTGTGCCTTTTAAGCATGGGGAAAAGAAATAATGACTAAAACCAGCAGAGAGGACACAATCCATGAGGGAAGAAATATAAGAACTCAGCCCTGCCTGGGACACATTTCAACTTTAATAGCTTTTAAATTGAGGCTCATAAGAGTGAGACAAGATGAGGTCACTCCACTCTGAAAGGAACTCACTTATTTATGCTGTGTTCATGACAACCCTAGACACTAGAAAGAAAGACATACACATAAAAAGAGAACAGAGAGAACAAACATTTTGTAGTATGATGTGGTCAGAGTGTCTCCTGTTACCCGGGTACTAACTCTTCTAGTGTTGTGATGGAGGTGGGGGTGGGGAGTCTTTAAGAGGTGTGGCCTGCTATAAAGTAACAAGATCACTGGCAGTGGAGGGAGCAGGTGCTGCACCCAAAACAGACCAGTTCTTTCTGGGAACCCCAGTCAATTTACATGACACTGAATTTACATGAAGCAGAATCATAGCTGTGCATAGAAGCTTACATGAAACAGAATCAAAGCTCTACAGCAAAGCAAAAAAATTACTGAAACTGTATTTGAGTTTCTATAGTAGTTAAATTTCTTTCACTGTGGCAAAATCAACTTAACAGAGGAAGGGTTTGTTTTGAACTATAGTTTTAGAAGTTCCATTCCACATACACACTTGCTCCTGGACCTACTGTAGGCAGCACGTTGTGATGGAGGATGTAGAAGAGCAATGCTTCTTACTTTGCAGCAGCAGGGAAACAGAAATAGAAAGGAACAGGAGCAAAGGATGCCTTCAAAGGCATGGCCCTAGGGACCTGTCTCCTCCGGTGGAGCCTTACCTCAAAAGGGTTCCACTGCCTCCTAGCAGAATGAGCCTTAATACCTGTGCCTCTGGAGGACATGCCAGACCAAAGCTGCAACAACTGCCACCAGAGCGGTCAATTCCTCCAAACATGTAACTGCCTGATACAGCTCTCCTAACAGGGGCACAGCTGACTCACAAGTTACAGAAAATATAAACCATGTCTAGAATAACGCTCAAGGCAGACCAGTACGCACAGAAAAAGATGGCTTATTCCTAACAGAAAAGATGACCATACAGGCTACTGGTAAGATGACTGATTACGGCAATGAGCAGGTGAGGACTGTAAAAGTTTGTAATAGTTTGTAAGAACTATGTTCAGCAAAGCAAACGACATGCAGTCTCAGTACCAAAATGCAGGTAATGAAAGAGATGTAAATGCAGGCATAATGGCTTACCCTGAAATCTCCATATTTGGGAGACTAAAGCTGGAGGATTAAGAGTTCAAAGGCAGCCTGGCTGTATATAGAGACCCTGGCTCAGAAGAAAGGAAGAAAAGATAGCAAGACATAGGACAGGAGAACCCCGCAGAGCAGGCAGAGGAAAGCAAGTTAATCACACACAGGAAGCTGAGCCTGGATTAAGGATTTAGCAACAGAAACTACAGTGAACATCAGAATTCAAGGAACTATATTTAAAATGCTGAAAGAAAAAACACTTCCCTCTGAGAAGCCTGTGTCTAGTGAAGACATTCTTCAAATGTGAACATGAAATAAGGTTATCTTTTTAAAACATGTTAAGAGAATTTGATGCCAGAGGAACCTCACTAGAAGCAATGGTTCACAGTTTTGCTTTGGCTGAGGAAGAATATTTTGTTTTGAGATTGAAACCTGGGACTCCTAGAGAGAGGAAAGAGCATTAAAGGCGGCAGTGATCCAGAAAATACCAAGGATTGTGCTCATTCATGCCTGGGTAGAGGGGGAAAAACTGGAAGGATGCAGGATGATATCATCCTAGAAAGTTCTTCCAAGCCTCCTTTGTCCACTCTCCAGGAAGAAACTGGTGTTCTGGGATTTCTCAGCCACAGAGTTGAGCTGATTATGGAAAAATAAGATTGATGGGAAAATTCAAAACCTTTAGAAGTAGCAGTTTCAGGGACTCAGGGGAGCTCTGCCTTAGCTGATGGACAGTGCAGTCATGGCAGCAGAACTGGAAGATCCAGGGAACCAGGCATTCCTGACAGGGGACATGAAGATCTTCTCCCTGAACCCCGCCAAACCGACCAAGGCAACTGTTGCCAGCACAAGAACGTGACTGAAGGCTCTCCTGCGCTTACGGTGGCCGATGAGGTTTATATCTGAAAATATGGGAGGCCGAACATGCATTAGTACCTCTTCCCAACTGAGCATGCTCAGCCTCGTCCATCTTAGAAGCAGTCGGGATACCTGCCTCTATTAGTCAACGCTCAGTCAAAGCCAACCGACACAAAACCTCCATTTTACAATGAAGTGTGGATATACTACAGCCCTTTCCTCCTGGTTGAAACCTTCCCTTTGGAAGGGAGAAGGGAGGCGCATAAGACTCTGAGTGCCTCAGCTGTTAGGATCCGTCCCATGGGAGAGCCCCAACCCCTGACACTATTAATAATAATACTCTGCTATCCTTGCAGACAGGAACCTAGCATAACTGTCATCTGAAAGGCTTCATCCAGCAGATAATAGAAACACATGCAAAGACCCACAGCCAAACATTAAGTGGAATTCAGGGAGTCCTGCAGAAGAGTTAGGGGAAGGACTGAGGGAGCTAGAGGGGTCAAGGGCACCACAAGAAGACCTTCATAGGCAGCTAACCTGGGCCCATGGGGGCTCATAGAGACTAAACCACCAACCAAAGAACATGCATGGGCTGGTCCTAGTTCCCCTACACATACGAAGCTCATGGGCTTCGGTCATCAAGTGGGTCCCCTAACAATCAGAGGGGGGTTGTCTCTGACTTGGACTCTGGAACCTCTTCCTAGCAAGGCTGCCTTATCTTGCTTCAGTGAAAGAGGAGGCACTTAGCCCTGATGCGACTTGATGTGCCAGGGTGGGTTGGTTCAGGGGTGGAGGGAGGGAGTATGGGGGAAGTGGGTGAGAGGCTGGGACTGGGAGAAGAGGAGGGAGTGCGGTTGCAATTGTAAAATGTAAAATGAACAAATGAATAAATTAAATAAATGAGCGAAGAAAAAAAACAAGACTCATAAGCTAGCTAGCGAACCTTTCAAGGCTCAGAGAGTTTCAAGATTCCCAAGCTCCCTGCAGGATGACATAAGCAGTAAAGCATGGCTGGGGAGGGAAGACACCTTCAGCTGGAGTTGTACAGGACGCTCTAGGGAGGTAGCTCTCATGAGTCACCATCCGCTCAGGATGGCCTTGGGGTGACGCAGCTGCCTCTGGGTCACCAGTGCTCCGGTAAGCGAGCCCGATGACTAGACCTGAGTGCTAATCATTCCTTTGGTATGTCATCGTGCCCTACCTGGTGTGAATGGGCAGTGATTCCCACACTCCTAGGAAAAGTTACACAACAGGTAGTTTCCTCCTGTGGTGTATCAAATCCCTGTACCTAAGACACATTGGCAGCACAGTCTCCTGTGGAGTTCTGGGTTTTGTCTGCTCTTGATCACGTGGCTAGCTGTTAATCCCAGCACCCTGGGAAAAGATCGAACTTCAGATTTTGTAATGTAGCAAAAAAATAGTAAAAAAAAAAACTGAGGATTCAGTTTTTTTTGTCTTCATTAAATTAGGCAAAGTCTGGACAATACAACAGTGCTAGAATGGTTCTTCACTCTTTAAAGCAAAATGTCATTATTAGCTCTTGACTCAAAAATAGAATAATGACTGCAGTAAAATATCTAAAATGTAGCCCATTTCAGCAGTCATTTTCAGAAATAAAACGGATGATGACCATACCATGAACAATGTTTTTGACCAGGTTCAAGTTTACCTCTTTTCAAAAGAACAGAAATAACAGCCAAAACAGCACAAATTCTTCTGATCTACCAAGGTCATAGCAAATGAGAAAGGGTTGAGGCAGCATAAAGGTCTGACTTGGATGTCACACAAAATTTGAAGAGGGCAGTTATTCTAAGTCTGTAACCCAAGAATCAATGACACAAATGGCCATAGGCTATTACACCACCCTGGCACAGCTTCATGGGTTATCACATGAGGCCCATGCTCTGAAGTTCAACTTTTAAATGATTCAGTTTTAAAATTCTGAATAATTTCATAATAAGGACCCGCAGCTTCTTTCTGAACTTGGCACCACAAATTATGCAATATACCTCATTGTCATGTGGTCTTCCTTGAAAACATTGTGAAATCAACAATCAGGAACTGAGGAGCAAGCTGAAGTGAATGAGGAACAGGTGAATGCACAGACCCATTACAGTCTTCCTTCATCCTCACTCACTTTGCTAGCCAGAGCCCTTCAGCACCTTTGAAAATTATGTCCTCTGACCTTCCAGTGAGCGTCTGCTGTGACTTTAAATAGAAATTTGAATAGTACCAAAAGAAGTGCTAGTGCTTTTTCCTCATGTCCCTTCAAAGATGCCTTTGATACAATGGAACTACAAGAAGAAATATGTGCAGAGCATGAGACTGGTAAGGAACTGTGGCTTCCTCCAACACTCAGAAGAGCAAAAGAAAAGGTAGGATGACATCTCCAGAAAACAGTCTCTTCCCCACCTACTAGCAGAACCAGCCAAGAGTTCCGTGACACAGTGATGAGCAAGGGTACAAGATATCAAGGCCCGCCAGTGTGTCTAGGACAATTGTAGTGTCAGCATGTGAGGCTTACCTTGCATCCACAGAGGAATTAGCCACTGAGCAAAGGTATATTGGCTTTTTGAACTCAGCACCAGAGCGTGCAATGGTGACACGAGGGGAAAATAGAGAGAGCTCCAGCCTCCTAGGGAAGGAGCCAGTGTGGAGCTCTTACTGGGGGTTGGAAATCCCATCTGCCTTGGAGGAGCAACACAGAGGCAAGCCTCTTTCTCCCTGTGTCTCAGGGACAGCCAGTAAAAGCACAGCACTACCCCGTCTGCAGATGCCATGCAGAGTGGGCTCTGTGGTCTCAGGTGATTCAAGAGTGCTCATGACCTCCATTTGCAAACTGCATTAAAGTTTGATATACACTACATGATATTTTCTCTTAATTAACCTTCTTAATTAAACTTTATGGCAAAACACTTGTCTTTTATCTCAGCTATCCCCAGGGGCACTGAAAAAGAGAAAGTACCACCAGGAATTATTCCATAAAAGCAATTACCTAGAGGAATTCATGAAATAAATGTCCTGATTCAGGTGTTAGGTATCCTATTAATCGCATTTGAAAAATTCCAGGGCAAATCGAGTTATTTTATCCGCTGAAGTGAGCAGCTCTGAGGAAGTCATTTCAATGCCACGGTAATGACTTCCAGGCTCCCACATTGCAAAGTGGGATGTTAATCCCCGCTGTTAAACCTGAGTATAGGACACTGGCCGGTCACTCCCAAAGGTGTGGTGCTCACCCAGCAACACGAGCCTCTCTTGGGCACTTACTAACAGTGCAAATTCTCAAGTCCCACTCAGCACTGACCACATCATAAACTACAGGTACTACCCAGCAACCTGTTACGTAACAAGCCCCCAGTGTGGTTTGGGGACATGCTGAACTTTAGGAACACTGCATTGGTTCTATGGCTTTCTTTTATTTAGCATGTATTTATTTTTATGTTATGCGTATGAGTGTATTGCTTGCAGGTTTATAGGTGAGCTGTGTACATAGCCAGTGCCCACAGAGGCCAGGAGGAACTGGAGCCTCTGGAACTGGGGTTAAAGATGCTTGGGAACTGCCATGTGGGTGCTGGGAACCAAACTGTGTCCTGTAGAAGAGCTGCAAGTTCCTTTAACCACTGAGCCATCTCTCCAGCCCATCTCCAGTTTTCTTGAAAGCCTGATGATTCTACAGCAGTCTCATTATATCACTACCAGGAAAATATATCAAGAGCTTACTCTGGCTCAAAAAGGATGGCTCAGAAAGTAAAGGCAATTGCTGCTAAGGCTGACAACCTGAGTTGATCCCCAGAACCTACATGGTGGGGAAATAAGAGTCTATTCCTGCAAGTTGTTGTCTGATTTTTACACATGTAACCATGCCACATGTATGTGTCCTTATATACATAAATACATACATACATACATACATACATACATACATACATGTGAAAAATTAAAGAGTTTGATCTAGCCAGACATAGGGATACATACCTGTAATCCTAAGACTCAGAAGATTAAGGTTGAATTCCAGTGCAGCTTGGGCTACATATCAGTTCCAGACCAGTCTGAGACATATAATATGTCTTTTTTTCTGTCCTCACATTTATGTTTATTAAAAATTGACAAACAATACTAAAACAAAAAAACCAAATTCCTTATTACTTTTAAACAGTAATCTTGAGAGACATTATCACCTAGAATGCATTCTTTTTCAGCCATAACCACGTCCTCTTCCTCTACCTCAGCCTGATCCTCTTTCTGCAACAGCTGCCCGTAGATATCATCTTAGGTTCAACATCCTCAAGTAAGCTGTCTGGCAGAATAAAATATCAAATGTGATTGCCTCAGATATTCAGTGTTTCCAACTGTACAGGCTCTCTGCTCTTCATGGCCATTTTCACAGCTTTAAGATGTGTAATCATACTGACATCTGCACCAGCAATTGTTGGATGGATTCGTGTTCCATTCTTCAGTTCAACGGATACAGGTTCATGGCTCAGTTTCATCAAAAATCTCCCGAGCTTCATCCCAGCAAGCAGCACAGCCTCCCTTTTGGTCCAACTGTACATGGAATTCCCATAATATGTCTTCTTAAAAATCTACTGCATATATCTGTAAGTAACAATCTGTAATCCATTTAGTCATCACAATACCCTAGGAAATAAACTTTATTTTTAACTGGAAAATGAGGAAACTGAGTCCAGAACAGGTCAGATAGTTATGATGGAAATCCCCTCCAAAACCATCTCTGAAAACAGACTTATTCCTCCAACCATCAGCTCCCTCAAGGTCTTCTTTAGCCTCAAAGAAAGACAGGGCAAGCAAGATGGATCAGAGGATAAAGGCACTTGCCTTGTAAGCCTCATGACCTGGGCTTGATCTGATCCCCAAAACATACACAGAGGTAGAAGGAGAGAACTGACTCAACAAAGTTGACCTCTGATCTCCATAAGCATGTTCTACCCCTACTCCACCCCACCTCCTCCCCTACCTTTACACATAAAGGCATGCACTCCAGAGCTCCCTATGCATTGGCCAAGATGGTGAGGAAAGCACCACAGTTTAGTTCTGTCTGCCCAATCATGCTTGCTTCATCTTCCTTTATGCTGATTTCCAAATGTTTTATGTGTCAAGTTTACTCTCATTGTTGGCTTCCAGAAAATCCACTTAATAGTGGTATCAGAGGCCAGTCATTGGTGGAATCAGAACTCAGAGCAGATGAGCATCAGAGGGCTTGCAGTCTCAACTGTGGTACTGTGTTCCTTCTAGAATTAGTCCCCCGCATGAACCTGGGAAATTGTAGTGCAAGTATTTGAGAGTGGGACATTAGAGACAAGTTATTTCTAGAAGGGAGGACACAAGTTGGGGAAGACTGCCAGGTGCCCCTCCTTAGGAACAACACTGAATGAGCAGAGAGCTGACCCCAGTCTCCTGCTGTGTCATGGAACCTCACAGCTAAAGGAGAGCATTCACATGACAGAATCCCTGGGAATGGGGTCTTTGGACTCTCATTTTCAGCACTGGGGCTCCAGAGTTTCGTTGACACAGTCATTAGAATGCCAGAGACTGAAAAACTCAACCATTCAGAAAGTTCACCTTGAATCCAATCCCTTTGGTGCTATGAAGGAGCTTTCCAGATGAGGAATTAGACAGTGAGTCCCTGGGCAAGATGCATCCAAGCCTCAGGACAACTCTACAGCCTCTTCTCTCCTTAAGAAAGACCCGATTCCAGTACAAGACCAAGATCAAGGCTGAAAATTATGGCTGTCCCATATTCTGCATAAGAGGGAAACAATGTAGGGGCAAAGTAATGCCCTCAGCCCATGGGCTGCTCTTTCACTTTTTAGATTATTTTTATCTCTATCTCTGTGTGTGTGTGTATGTGTGTGTGTGTGTGTGTGTGTGTGCGTGTGTGTTTGTCTGTCTGTCTGTCTGTGTTAAAAGGATGACTTGCAGGAATAAGTTCTTTCCACCATGTGTGCTCCAAGAACTGAACTCAGTTTGTCAAAGTTGGTGGAAAGTACCTCTACCACTGAGCCATCTCAGTAGCCCTCTTCTCTTCTTTTCCTCTCTTCTTTCTTGCTGTGAGGAGTAATAAAATCAGGCAAATTGGGGAGAAAAGATAGCTAGTGCCATTATTTCTAGAATCCTAATAATATGAGCTATCATTATTAGTGTACTTACCCCATGCCAGACTCAGAATAAGTGTGTTACAGCCCTGTATTTTACACAGCAATCCTATAAAAAGAGTTTTGTTGTCCTCTTGCAGAAAAAAATAGATTAGATATTGAACATCTTCACTCAGTAAATGCCAGAGCAAGACTCAACCTCGGTCTCTCAGCATGTGCTCCCACCTATCTTCCTTGTGTCTGTCTTCTTCAGAATGGGGCTGGTCCCTCCTTTACTTAGGCTGAAAGTGAGGCATTGAGGTGCTCCATGTTACTCCTTGCCAGGTACTGAGAGACCATAGCCTGAGAGAGCCTTCAGTCCTCCTGCTAAGGTTAACAGTCAAAAGATGATTCTTGACAAGCAAAATGAAGAAGTCATGTCTGCCAGGCCTCAGAAGCTGCAGCTCTTCCAGCCTGATCCTAAGTCATAAGTAACAGAAACTGACTTGGGGTAACTGAAAAAGAAAAGAAAGAGAAGACCAACAACAAAACAAATGGTCATAAAGACAGTTGGATATCAGAGAATTAGGAAAAGAGCCAAGAACTGGTCTCCAGTTTGGTGGGAATCATGGCTCCCAAGAGCTGAGAAATCAAGCACAATCTACTTATTATCTGAGGCTGCAGAGGCAGCAGCATAAAACAACAAACTTGTATCTCCTGTCCAGGACCAAGGTCAGGAGCACCTGATGTGCCCAGCTTGGCTCGTATACTTGCCACTTGATTATAGGACAATAGATACACAGTAGATGAACCTTGTCAAGGCTTGACGGGCAAAGCCAACTTCTTAGAATTCTGTCACTTATTCCCTGAAGGAGAATGGGTACTCTAAGGAAATTAGAAACCATCCAATGGGAAGAAAGAATGCCTATAAGACAAGATATTCCACAACAGGGAATGTGAGACTGAATGGAATGCAGGAGGGAAAAACTAAGACCAAAGAAATGCCCCTTCCCCAGCCCAGTATGCATTATTATTATTATTATCATCATCATCATCATCATCATCATCATCATTATTGTATTTCCATGTGTGTGTGTACACACATGCTTGTGTGGGGGTGGGGTGACTATAGACTGTTCTGGCGATGGATCACGGTACTGGACAAGAATCTAATCATAAAGACTATGGCCATACAGGGCCTTGAATAAAATCACAACTTCTAAAAGATGGGAAGGAGACAGTAATCCTGTCAAAGCATATGATTCACACGCTTCAGGAAAACATCTACCCCGCGAAGCTTTGCTCTCCAGAGGGGAGTCATAAAAGGGTGAGCAGACAGGAGCTGGTGTTGTGAAAGAGTGTAGGTTCGCACCTCATACAACAGTAGAGGCCATAAAATAAACACAGGTGCTTAAGAAGAAAAGAAACAGCCTCACAGGGTAGCCAGCCTCCCAAAAGGAATGACCTTGCTGGGAAAGGAAAGAGAAGAGTAATGCAAACATTGAAAGAAAAATGTCAAGAAGAGTCAGGGCAGACTCTGAATCAGAGGGCTGTCTTCAAAGCAGGACATTTCTGAAGAATGTCCTCGTGGCTCAGCCTTATAAAAGCTTTATATCATACGACCCTGAGACAAAAGGTTAAGTAATTCTCACTTAATGGATCTAGGGACTGTCCAAACCCGGAGATTGTTTTTAAGCCCCCAGGTTAGTAACATTCAGTGAAGACCAATATGTCAGAGAAAACTCTGTTTTCATCACACAGCCTACCAGTCCTCCAAATGAGAGCACTCCAGTCGGGGTTGGGGGGAGAAATAGAAGAGGGAGAAGGACAGAACCAGTTTTCATAAAAAAGTAAAAACAAAAAAAATAAATAAATAAAAAGCACACATCATCTGAGACACAGAGGACAACAAGAAGGTAATACATTTAGAAAATGGTCCATTTCATAGAGCTAGTTACTGGGTAGATTTAATAACATATGAGGGGTTTGTTCAGACAATGATGAATTTTTCAGCACAATTCTTATATAAATTAATGGAGAAGAGACAGAACTGGCTACAGAACTGGAGGAGTTGGTAGCTCTCTAATTAGGGGATACTCAGAGCAGAAAGACAGAAGCACAGGTTGGACGCTGATCTTAAAGACAGTTACAGTCTCATGGAGAACCTAAGACAAAAGTACAATTATGGCATGAGTTGAGACAGAGAAGTATGGAGAAAATTCAAGGAGAATTCAGATTAAAGAAACTACAATATTGGTAAGATAAAACATCAAAGAGGAGGAGCCAATCTAGTAAAGGAATTCAAAAAGTAAGAAAAGGGGAGAGGAAAAGAAGGAAGGGAGTGGAAGGAGAGGAAAACTCAAAGGAACAGAGATAAAGAGGGGCTAGCTGGTCACCCTTGACCCAGGGAATCAACCAGAAAGGGAGTCTGTATTTTAAAATAATGTGGCACAGTACATAAAAGAGAATTGCTTCTGTCTTGCTGGACAAGGGCAAGAGAAAACAAAACAGGAAAAGCTTCAAGATCAGCCATGAAGAATTAAATGTGTCTGGCTAGTGAGCATAAGCAGAGCCTACCTCTTTTAGCAAGAAAGTGGCATGGGAGAAGTCTGCTTCAGGTTTATGGTGACGCAGGACCCCTTGCAGGTTCCTCAGAGGGAAGAAAGGCCTCTTGTGGGACCAACAGCACATGGGGTACACACCATTGCCCACCCAGCTCCATCAACTCCGCACCTGCAGATTCAGACAATCTTGGGTAGAAAATTGAGGGACGATGCTGCATTTCTACTGAGTACTTACAGCCTTTTTACTATCATTATATACTCTAAGCAATTACTAAGCATTATAACCATGTACATAGAATAAAACTGTATTAAGTATGATGAACCATCTGGAGTTTAGCTGAAATATGTGAGAGGATTATGTGGACCCATGTAAAGATTTTGTCATTATGTTAGTGCATGTCACTATAACAAAATACCTGACAGAGCAGCTTAAAATAAGGATAGGTTCATTTGGACTCCTGGTTTCAGATATGTCAGTTTGTTTTCATAGTTCCACTACTGAGGGGCTGACATAAGACAGCATGTTGGCAGAAAGCAAGTGGCTAAAGCATGTTCATATCATGGTGGTCAGGAAAGAGACAGGCACAGAGTGGCCCAGGAAAAGATACAGCCCCTAATTACATAGGCCTAGAGACCTCCTTCCTCCAGCAAGGCTCTGCTTGCTAATGTTTCCAGGGCTTCCAAAGAAGCACCACAGCTGGGGCCCAAGCCTTGAACTTACGAACCTTTTAGAGGAAAACCGTTTCTAAACCACAAGCCATTTAGAAGGTATGTGTGTCCATGGAATTTTCATCTTTCTCTCTTTCTTTCCTTCTTTCTTTCTTTCTTTTTTTCTTTTTTTCTTTTTTTTGCATCTACAGAACATTCTGGAACCAGCCCCCAAGTGCCATTCAAGAAACCAGCCTGTTCTGTACATCAGGGCCATATGGGGGCAGGGAACATAGGGGAAAGGTCAGAATCTGTACAACTTGGGCAGCCAAACACACAAGAGGTTTCAAGGCCCCCCACCATTCATCTCTATGGCCAGGAAATCCATAGGGCCTCTCTGGATCTTGAACTCCTGGCCTATTGAAAGAAGAGAAATGGTTGGGATGCTTCCCCAGGCTGCCACTGTGCCGTCATGTAATTTAACATGACTGCTTGCATAGGAGTCATGGTATGCTCTTCAATAGGGAAACGAGACAACAGATTACAAGACAAGCCAGAAAGCCAATTCCTGTTATCTGTGTTGTTGACTCCGCACAGAGTTTGTGTCCTGATATATTTCAGGTTCTTTAGAAATCTTTCGATGTATGCAGGAGGTACAAGATGCATTATTGACTAAAGAGAGGCCTCATGCCTCCCTTTCAGAAAACATGATGCTACGATTGCACAGTAGTTTCTGATGAGACTTCCAAAAGAGGTGCTTGGAGCCGTGAGCTGCATAATCACACCCAGACAATGGGCAAGTCTTCCAGGCTCAGCTACTTTTCATTCATTCCTCATATTACTGGGCATTGCAATGTCCCAGGCAGAGTTTGAGGTAAAAATACAAAAATAAAAATAAAAAATAAAAAAACAACAAAAACTCCTGTGAACCAAGCTGATAAGGGCTCATCTTTCTTGAAATTATTTTCAGTTGAGTGGAAGGAAAAAGTAAAAATGCGCATTCAAAACGCCACCAGCACCCTGAAGAAAAATTCTCAGAGATGCAAAGTGCTTTTCTGCCTGAGCCCCTGATTCAGTAGGAAGAACTGAGAACTGTTTGAACAGAGACCTGTTTGGTGAGGGGTTAGCTAAGCCCAAAGGGGAAACGTCTGGAAGAGGCTGAGGGTACCTTTTCTGTATCCATCTGTAAGAGCTCCAAGTCTAAGCGGGAGTCTGCAAGGCAAAGGGTAGCTCAGCAGGGAATGGATTCATGGCGACACTGTTGTCAGATGCCCAGTTCTTACAGTCAAGGGCTCTCCCTTCAGAAGCGAGGTGCGGATGCAGAGCTCCTGACTGAGCATTACGCATTCCTCTACCCTGCCCACCAACACCAGCAGTGACTTCAGAACTCGTGCCTCCGAGGGACTTGGCATGGGATGAAGATGGAGCGTGTTCAAGCCCCAGAAATCTTGAGATTTATAATCTCATCCAGAGAACGGAAGGAGTGGGTCAAACTCTTATGTTTCGGTGCCTGCCTCAGAGGTGTGTGGCACAGCCCCATGTGGCTACACGTAAGCTGTCCCCCGTTATCCTTCACTGTGCAAATAGAGCATCGCCAGAATCCAAGCAGCAGTCAATCAGACACATTCATTCTCAATCAAAGTCCTTCCCTACAGCCCAAGATTTTAAGTCTGTGTTTCACTTGAAATAAACGGGCCAGCACCATCTCCTTCATCAATGACCATCTGAGATTCGCCGTTTATTCTTGGGAAAGAAGGGTTCGCCTCTTTCCTGAAAAGCGCACTGTTGGGCCCTCCGGCTTAAGTATGGGCCAGGAATCCACAGCGGAACTGCCTCGATCCAAAGTGCCTACAGTCCAGTCTGATGGGGGCATTTTCGCAATTCAGGTTCCCTCTTTTCAGATGGCTTTAGCTTGTTCAGCTGACATAAAACTAGCTCAGACAGTACTATTTCCACAAGCTCCTTGCTTCTCTTAGCATTTTTTTCTCTCAACTCCTTATTTGCTCGAACTTTTTTTTCTAATTAATGAGTTTTCATATCACTTTCCACATGTCAAAAATTTCCCATAAGTATATTCCTGAGATAAGTAAATAATATCACTTATTTGCAAGAAGAAATAAAAGCCTTAAGATAGCATAATTCAAAAAAAAAAAAAAAAAGTCTGTTGTCAGCCAGATCTTCTGTTCTCGGGGGCCTTCCAGTGAAAAACCACTTGACAAGTTCAGAACAGACAGAGGGAGACTGACTCAGACTGACAGCCAAGATTACTGCAAGCAGCTGGGGAAGTGAGCCACCAGCGATGTGCAGCAGACCCGTCTCTTTGGCAATAAACTGTTTGCTACAAAGAGTAACACACCACACAGTGCAGTCAAGATATTCCAGCTCATGTTTCAGGGCGGACACCTGACAGCTATGGTTTATTGGAAGGAACGATTATGAATGCCTTAGGCCAGAGAACAGGCTCTGTGAACAAAGGCATCTACCACCAAGAGCAACAGTCTGAGTTCGATCCCCAGGCTCTGCCGGTAGAGAGAAGCGACTCCTGCAAGCTGCCCTCTGACCTCCTCAGGCCAGTCATGGCACAGATGGCATGCACACGCAAAAGAAAGACATGAAATGAAAGTTGTTTAAAGAATAGTTTGGTGGAGCTGGTGATGGTGTGTGTCGCCCTGGCTTCATAAGGTGCAACACCTGGGGAAGAAGACACAAAATCATGCAGTGAGAAACTGACAACAATCACACAAGTGCCAACTGTGACCCAAGACCGGGTCTAACGTCATTAGAAAATGTTTGGTTAAGCCAGACAGAGAGAGGCATCCCATAATCTCAGCACTTAGGGTACGGCCACAAGTGCCAACCCAGCAAAGCCAACAGAGACAGGCCCCCAAAATGTTGTTGTTGTTGTTATTATTATTATTATTATTATTATTAACCAGTTAGGTACACAAGCATCTCAAGCAAATAAGTTGTTGATTGACAAAGAAAACTTCCTGCAGAGAAACATCTGAGCATGTGGTGTCTTACATGCTCTTTCAAATATTTCTCCATATTGCTCTCCTTTTAAAATAAAAACAAAACAAAACAAAACAAACAAACAAACAAACAAAAACCGCAAAGTTGTCCTGAAGCCTCCTCAACCTTCCAAACTCACCAGTTATTATAGTCACCAAGTCACGCCACTTTTCAAGTGTTCAGTGGTGAGAAGGATGGTGCTTGCCCATAGCTGCTGTTTCACTTTGGCTAGGTCTTCAGTGGACTTCTCAAAGAGCGCATGGACAGAATTAGAAGTCTTCAGCACTTCTCTCAGCAGAGGAATATCTGCAGTTTCAACAAGTTACCACAGGAGGGAGGCTATGAGCCGTGAACAAGGAGAGCTAGAAAAAACTAATCTCTGAAAAAACTAGTTTCTAAGAGCAGGCCAATCAGATTATGTCAGAGGCAGTCCCTCTTCCTATTACTATGTAACCCACTTGGACACTGAATTGTCATGTGCTACAACTGTGCAGGGGTTCTGGGTTATCTCCATGCCTGGTACTTGGTTGGAGTATGAGTCTCTGGGAAGTTCCCTGTGTTCAAATTTTCTGGTTCTCTTGCTTTCCTTGTGGGGTTCCTGTCCTCTCCAGATCTTACTATTTCCCACTTCTTACATAAGATTCCATGCACTCTGCCCAACAGTTGCCCATCAGGCTCAGCATCTGCTTTGATAGTCTGCAGGGCAGAGCCTTTCAGAGGCCCTCTGTGGCGGGTTTCTAGCTTGTTTCCTGTTTTCTTCTTCTTCTGATGTCCTTCCTCTTTGCCATTCGGGATTCGGATTGAGCATTTTAGTCAGGGTCCTCTCTCTTGATAAGTTTCTTTAGATGTACAGATTTTAGAAGGTTTATCTTATGTTATATGTCTATATGAGTGAGTATATACCGTGTGTGTTTGATCACCTCCCCCTGAGGGGGGAGCAGCCTTACCAGGCCACAGAAGATGACAGTGCAGCCACTCCTGATGAGATCTGATAGGCTAGGGTCCGAAGGAAGGAGAGGAGGACCTCCCTATCAGTGGACTTGGGGAGGAGCATGTGTGAAGAAGGGGGAGGGAAGGTTGGACCGGGAGGGGAGGAGGGAGGGGCTTATGGGGGATACAAAGTGAATAAAGTGTAGTTTATAAAATTAAATTAAATTTAAAAAAACTAGTTTTTAAAAAGAATTGAAAAGGAAACACTTATTAATATATTTTTAAAACCTAAATACTTTACAATTTAATACCTAATATATACAAATAAAATACAAAAATAAAAAGGAAATACTTATGCCCCCACACCGTAAGAAATAGGTTTAAGAAATAGATGAGAATCAAGCCCGATGGCAGAGGCCTGTCATTCCAACATGTGGGAGGCTGAAGTAGGAGAATCGCAAGTTTCAAAGCAGTCTGCGATGCACACTGAAATTTTGTCTGGGACATAAAAGAAAAGCATCAGTTTGGTATTAATAAAAAATGAAATTAAATTAAAAACATCCACGGTCTCAGGCTCTGTTGTTGATGACCCTGTTGGAAGAGGTTTAGAAGGAGGTGTGGACTTGTTGGAGAAAATGTGCCACTGGAGTGGGCTGTGGGGGTTTAGATGCTCAGACCATTGCCCGTGGGCTGTAGAGACTATGCTTCATGCGCATAGTTCACGGTGGAAGCCCTTGCTTCTGCTCAGCCACCACGCCTGCTCTGGCTGCCACGCCTAGCCACCATAAAGGACTCTTATCCCCCCAGAACTGTAAGCCCTTCATCACAGTTCATCACATCACCCGTGGTGTTTCATCACAGCAGCCGAGAAATGACAACACAGTTGGGAGATGCCATGTAAGGGTGAGGTCAAGTGCCTAGAACCCATGAGAAAACCCAGTCAGCATCCCGAATCAGTAATCTGTAATCCCAGCGCTCCTGTGGTGATAGGAGAAGCTCAGCACTCCTGTGCTGATATGCCACAGGAGAATTCCTCAGAAGGTTGCAGGCCAGCAAGCCTGGCATCTCCAGTTCAGCAGCAGACAGCAAGGGAGCCTGTCTCAAGCAAGGGAGAAGGCAAGGACTTGGGCTCAAGACAGACTTCTGACCCTCACAGTACATGCACACACACATACACACACATACACACACATGCACACACATACACACACATGCACACACATACACACACATGCACACACATACACACACATGCACACACATGCACACACATACACACACATGCACACACATACACACACATGCACACACATACACACACATGCACACACATACACACACATGCACACACATACACACACATGCACACACATGCACACACATACACACACATACACACACATACACACACATACACACACATACACACACATTACACACAGTACACACACATACACACACAGTACACACACATACACACACAGTACACACACATACACACACAGTACACACACATACACACACAGTACACACACATGCACACACACATACACACACAGTACACACACATACACACACAGTACACACACATACACACAGTACACACACAGTATACACACATACACACACAGTACACACACATACACACAGTACACACACATACACACACAGTACACACACAGTATACACACATACACACACAGTACACACACATACACACACAGTACACACACATGCACACACACATACACACACAGTACACACACATGCACACACACATACACACACATGCACACACACATACACACACATACACACACATACACACACAGTACACACACATACACACACAGTACACACACATACACACACAGTACACACACACACACAGTACACACACATACACACACACATACACACACAGTACACACACATACACACACAGTACACACACATGCACACACACATACACACATACACACACAGTACATACACATACACACACAGTACACACACATGCACACACACATACACACATACACACACAGTACACACACATGCACACACACATACACACATACACACACAGTACACACAGTACACACACATACACATACAGTACATACACACATGCACACACAGTACACACACATGCACACACATACACACACAGTACACACACACATACACACACATACACACACAGTACACACACATACACACACAGTACATACACACACAGTACACACACATACACACACACACATACACACACAGTACACACACATACACACACACATGCACACACATACACACACACATGCACACACACATACACACACAGTACACACACATGCACACACACATACACACACAGTACACACACAGAAAAGGAAGGAAGGAAAGAAGGGAGAGAGGAAGAGAGAGAGACAGAGAGAACAAAGACTAGAAATGCAGCTCCTTGGTAAAGTTCTCCCCTATGCTCACAGCTCTGGGTTCACTCTCCAGGTACCAAAATGCAAAAGCAGTAGAAGAAGGTCTAGGCTGCATCCAGTAGCATTAATTTCCCATCACTCCGCTAACAAAATACCTGAAATAAGCAACCTATGAAATGAAAAACTTCCGTGGTGGCTTGTAGGGTGGCTTGTAGGGATGGCTCACACAGGCTAATGTATTTGAAACCTCAGTCACCAGAGAGTGGCACTATTTGAAAGGATTAGAGGGATTAGGGTGCCTGGCCTTGTTGGTGTTGGTGTGGCACTATTGGAGAAAGTGTGCCATCCCAGTGACACACTTTCTCCAATAGTTTCAATAGGTTTCAAAAGCCCATGCCCAGAGTCAGTCTCTCTTTCTCTGTCTCTCTGTGTGTGTCTCTCTCTGTCTCTCTGTGTGTCTGTCTCTCTCTCTCTGCCTAAGGATTGTGATGTACTTCTCAGTCACTGCTCCAGAGCCTACCTGCGTGTTGCCCTGCTCCTTACCATGATGATCATGGACAAACCCTCTGAAACTGTAAGAAAGTCCCCAGTTAAATTATAGTGTGTGTGTGTGTGTGTATGTGTGTGTGTGTGTGTGTGTGCATGTATGTGAGCTGTCTTGGTTATGATGTCTCTTCACAGCAATAAACAATGACTAAGATACCTTTTTGCCTCAACTTCATCAGTTCTACCCATGGGGACTTGAGCACTGTTGCTTTGGGCCTGTGTGCAACAAGCAGCTTGTGGCATCCAGGAGTGGGCACGTCAGGTGGGAGGCTAGAACAGGCCCAGGCCCAGGCTGCCAGCAGAGCCCAGCATGGCTTCCACCTCTTCTTCCTCTAGCTTAACCCTACACAGTGAAACAGGGGCCAATCAAGCAAACAAACTAGGTTCTCAGGGGCTTTTCTAGATGCACTAAGGAGCCATCCAGGCTGCCACGCCATTTTGCCAGCCACGCAGGCCACGCTGCTGGAGAAAAGCTGAGGAGGGCGTCCACTCACAACCTGGACACAACGGACTCTCTGTAGCCTTGGAGGACTACGGTCATCCCAGTCCTGATGCTCCTGTTAGCTGAGGTTACCCACAACAAGAGTGGGCCTTGGGTCAGTCCCTGACTTAGTCAGAGTTACTATTGTTCTGATGAAACACCATGACCAAAAAGCAAGTTGGACTGGAAAAGGTGTTTTTGGCTTACACATCCCTATCAGTGTTCATTATCAAAGGACGTTAAGATAGGACTCAAACAGGGCAGGAACCCAGAGACAGGGCTAATACAGAGACCACAAAGGGGTGCTGCTTGCTGCCTTGTTCCCCATGGCTGCTCAGCCTACTTTCTTGGTGATGATGTCTTCTCACAGCAATAAAATAATGACTAAGATACCTTTCACCTCAACTTCATAAGTTCCCAGGATCACGAGCCCAGGGATGGCTCACCCACCATGGGCTGGGCCCTGCCCAACAATCACTAGTTAAGAAAATGCCTTCCAGGGTGCCTACAGCCCAATCTTAAGAAGGCAGTTTCTTAATTGAGGTTACCTCCTCTCAAATGACTTTAGCTTGTGTCAAGTTGATGTAAAATTAGCCAGCATAGTCCCTGAAGAACCAGTCTGGTTAGGAAAGACATGAACAAGAAAAGATCCTCAGAGGTGAGAGTAGAGGCTGAAAGCAATGGAAAGCACCCAGCTCACCAGCGCTAAGGACACACCTGATTTGCTGTGCCTCCGCTATGTGCCAGCTACATGGAGCTGCAGCGGCATGCTTCTCACGACAGGCAAAGCCCTTGGGAGCTGTTGTTGTTTTCAAAGCACTTCCCCATTACTACGGTGCTTTACACTGAATTCATTACATGAAGGTTTTCCTAATTTTCAAATTGTATTTTACTCAAGATTCTGCATTTTTGTCATCCTTACCGTTTTGTTGTTGCTGCTGATTTTAATCTATACTTACCTTGTTCCAATTTCAGAAAGCATGGTTTGGGATGCTCTTGCTTGTTTTGTTTCGTGTATCTGGGCATTGCCCGTGGTATGTCTGTGGACCCTGTGCACACACTGCCTGTGGAGGCCAGAGGAGGGCAAAAGTCCTGGAATCCGTGCTATGGACAGTTATGAGCCACCACGTAGGCGCTGGGAATTGAACCCATGCCTCTGGAACAGCAACCTGTGCTCTTAACCACTGAGCCATCTGTCCAGCCTCAGTCCTCTTACATCATCAGAGCCTGTACAGAAATAACCCCCTTTCCCATTTGTTATTTCACTGGTCTTTTCAGCATTGCCAACTCACTAAATTCCAACTCACTTTGAAATACCTCTGTGTCAGTAAGCTTTCTTTGACTATGACAAAGCACCTGAAAGAATTTACTTAAAATTAGGAAGTTAATTGTAGCTCACAATTTCAGGAGTTTCAGCGCAAGGTCAACTGGCTCCATATCAGCTTCTGGAGTTTTACCACCCTCCCTGGGGACTCAGTCTTAAACACATGATATCAAGGTCACTTACCAAATCATGAAAATCTACAAACTCAGCTAGTCACAGAAACATCAGATCTAAGTAGTTCAAATTCATCTTATCTTCCTCCATTGCTCATTTACTCTTCTGTTTTTGGAAAGTCCACTATCAGCACCCACTTGTCCAAGCAAAGTGACTCACAGATCAGTCTATGCTCTCCCATTCATGACTTGTTGGCTGGCCACCAAGACTTCATGACTGTCTACTCAACATCTCTCTGTGTCTCTCTGTCTCTGTTTCTCTCTCTCTCTCTCTCATATATATATATATATATATATGTATGTATGTCCATCTGTCTATCTATCTCATTACTGCCACCATGGTAGTCATTCAATTCTCTGTGCAGTAACTCCCAAACTCATATTTCACAACGTGTCCTTTAGAATCTTTCCCCTCATCAATTCCAAACAACCTGCCTAAAACCAAATAGTTTAGGACTATTCAGTTTACTTCATCTTGGCTAACTTTAGGGGATTTATATCTTTAGAGTTTCATTTCTTCAAGAGTGAAAAATCTAATTGTATATCATTTTATTCTTGCTGCAGCTTAAATGTGGTTTGTCTCCAAGCACCCTACTCATATTGAAGTGTGGAAATATTGGACTGAGAAGTGGTAGACCATCTAAAAGGTGGGTGCTTGTGGGAAATGATCATCTAGGAGAACCCATGTTGGGGGGATTAATACCTGCCTGTTGAAATTGGGTTAGTTAACCATGGATCAGGCTTTTATAAAGTGGATGAACATTTGCTCTCTTGTGTGTGAAGCCATTTCCCCTCTACATGAGTTAACTGGCATGAGGCCTTCACAACTCTCATTCACTTCCAGAAATATAAAGCAAATAAATTTCCCTATAAAGAAAAGAAGCCTCGGTACTTTATGATAGCAGCAACTACAATTACACTGCTCCTTCACTATTGATCCTCTTACTAGGATCTCTTTGTTTATGTTGCTGGCTGTTTCTTTTCTTATCTAGGTGATTGGTGTTTGTGTTTTCTGTCCTAGTTTCCCATGCTAGAGGCGTAACCTAAAGCTTTGTACAATGAGACATAAGCACTCTCCCACTGAGCTGTACCTCCAGGCCTTTTGCTGTGTTTTTATCTTGACAATCTTGTTAAAGTGTTGTTAATCTTGTATATTTTTTTTGGAAGACCTGTCTCTGTTGAACTGATTGTCTCTGCTATATTGATATTCTCAAGCATAAGGATTTCTGTTATTTCTAGGTTGCTTAGACTTTTCACCACCAGTGAATGGTACATTTTCTCAGATGCTTTTTCTCTGTCTAGGCATATGATCCCGAGGATTTTCTCTTTTTCTGTATTAATGTAGCAAATTGACACATATAATCTTTTAGTACACATGGTGGTTTAAATAAGAATGGTCCTCACAGGCTATATATTTGAGTGCTTACTCATCAAGAAGTGGCATGACTCGAGAAGGATTAAGAGGTGTGGCCTCCTTGGAGATGGCATAGTCTTGAAGAAGGTGTGCCACTGGAGATAGGCTTTGGGATTTCAAAAGCCCAGACCAGGCCCAGTGTCTCTTTCTTCCTGCTGCTTTTAGGTCTGGATGTAGAACTCTCAGCTACTTCTCCACGCCATGTCGGTCCATGTGATACCAAGCTTCCCACTATGATAAAAATGGGATAAACCTCTGAAAATGTAAGCAAGCCTCAATTAAATGCTTTTTTCATAAGAGTTGTCCTGGTCATGGTGACACTTCCTAGCAACAAAACAGTGACTAAGACAGAAGTTGGTACCAGGGACTGGGATATTGCTGTGACAAGCCTAACCATGCTACCTGTTGGGTGAGTATGGAAGAGTTTGGGACTTTGAACTAGAAAAGTGTTTGGACACTTTAAATAGGGTTTAATAAGCCATTCTAGTAGGAGCATGGAAGGCAATGATTTTAACTGTGTAGGCTGAGCTCAAGAAGTTTCAGAAGGTAAGTAGCCTAAAGACCATTCTTATCATATTTTGGTGAAGAATATGGCTGCTTTCTGCTCTTGTCAAAAAAAAATCTTCCTGAAACTAACTTGAAAGTTTTGGATTAACAGCATTGACAGAGGAGATTTCCAGACAACCTAGTACGGACTGTGTTGTATGGTTATTGATGGCCAGTCTTACGCAGACCTATAATGAAAACCAGCATGCTGAACAAGAAAAAATACTAAATGCAGAGTTTGAAGAGCAAAGAAGCACCAGAAAATGTAAAGCTGGAGTCAAGTCAAGAGTTGAAGGAGATAAAAGTTTAAAGAGCCTGATATTAAATGGAATAGAGGGAGAAGAAACCTTGGGGCAAGATTCCACCCAGCTAAGCTTCCAACTTGTGAAAAAATTAAAGAAAATCTCAAATTGAAGGAATTCATCAACAACAGCAAACTGATATGTGAGCAATTAAATGAGGGGGCCATGTTCCAACTCCAGCAATCAGCAGAACTTGACAGCTTTGGCCACATGGTTCTAGCTTTAGAGCCAAGGATACAAGAAAGAGATTGAATAATCTCCTTCTGGGACTAAGGAAAGCACTGAACCAGGCATATGTCAGGGGTGTCTCTAGATGGAGGAGCAGAGAGCCCATTGCCTAAAGCTGTAAAGGTGATTATGTTTGAGACCCAAAATGTTGGAGATAGCAGAGGTGTAGGATACCTGCACAGAAGCAGGCTGTGTGTGGAGCCAGCTCAAAAGTGGTAGCCATATTGCAGTCAACCAAGATGAAAGGAGTTGAAAATCTGAAAAGCACTTTGACATCAAACACGGAAATGCAGAATTTGGAGTCTGTCCTGATGGTGTTAGGCCTTGCTTTGGTCCAGTATTTCCTCACTATACTTTCTTTCTTCCATAATGTATATTCTGTGTATTTAAAGTATATGAGTTGTTTTTTCATTTTGATTTTTACAGGTGGTTACAATTAAGAGATTGCCCTGAGTCTCTGATGAGACTTTGAACCTTGAACTTTTAAACAGTGGAGAGACTGTGATAGACTGTGGGGACTTTTGAAGTTGGACTAAATGCATTTTTTGCATTATGATATGACTACAAACCTATGGAGAGCAAGGAATGAAAAGTAGTAGTTTGAATAGAATGGTCCCCATAGCCTCATATATTTGAACTCTTAGTCATAAGGGAGTAACACTACTTGAGAAGGATTAGGAGGTTTGGCCTTGTTGGAGTAGGTATTCTCTTGTTGGAGGAAGTGTGTCACTTAGGGAGGGCTTTGAGGTTTGAAATGCCCAACCCAGGCCAAGTGTTGCCTGTGGATCTGGACCTCAAACTCTCAGCTATTTCCTCAGCACCATTTCTGCTTACATGCTGCCGTGTTCCCAGTCATGATGATAATGCAGTAAGCCTCTGAAACTATAAGCAAACCCCAATTAAATATTTTTCTTTTTTTAATATGGGTTGCTGTGGTCATGGTGCCTCTTTACAGCAATGGAACAGTGACTAAGACAGTAGGAGAATATGCATACCAATTTCCAAGGCAGCAGCAACACATTGATTCTCCCAGTCATTTCACATCCTCACCAGCATTTGATAGTCTCTGCTTCTTTGCTAAATATTGTCTCAGCAGATGTACAGAGGGTGCTACCTGGTGCTTTTTGTATGCATGAAGCAAATCATTAGCAATTTGAACTTCATTTCACATGCTTATTGGCCTACTGATTCTTCTTTGGAAAAATGCTTTTTTTTGTTTATTTTTATCATTATTATTATTTTCATTGAAAATTCATAATGATATGCTTAATGTAATGTTCTAATATATGTATACAATATAGAATAATGAAATAGAGCAATTCACATTTATCAACTCACTTTGTATAAGTATGTGCAACTGTGTGTGTGTGTATATAAAGATATTTGTAACTTAGTCTCTTAGTACTACGCAATCTCTCCTTCCCTGGCTTCTTTGCATCTGGTAGCCTTCTCTGGTGTTTTCAATAAGAATGACTCCCAAAAGTTCACCTAATTAAATGCTTACTCATCAGGAAGTGGCACTACTTGAGAAGGACCAGGAGGTGTGGCCTTATAGGAGTAGGTGTGGTCTTATTGGAGAAGCAGGCTTTCAAGTTTCAATAGCCCAACACAGGCCCAATATCTCTCTCTTCCTACTGCCTTTGATCTAGATATAAAACGCTCAGCTACTTCTCTAGCACCATGTCTGCCTGCATGCCACCATATTCTCCCCCATGATGATAATGATCTAAACAACTGAAACAGCGTTGTCCCAATTAAATGCTTTCTTTCACAAGAGTTGCCAGGGTCATGGTGTCTCTTCAAAGCAATATAACAGTGACCAGCACACCCCCTTCTTACTCTCTGCTGAGCTAACTTACCTTAGATGCCACCAATAACAGCAATCATGCTGTATTTGTGCTCCAGATTCATTGATATCACAGAAATGGTAGGATATGTTCCTTTAACAACTGGATAGTATTCCGTCATTTTTGCACACATTTTTCCCTCAGCTTGCAAATGTTTAGATCTTAGCTGTTCTCCAAAGATTAGTCCTAGGAAGCCTCTACTAAGAAGACATAGAACATTTAGGAAGTAAGTACGGTGGGAAGACTTTTGGTCAGTAAGCCTGGGCCCTTGAAGGGGATGGTCAGACACAGCCTCTTCTCTTGTTCTCTTTTACCCCCTTGTCATGAACTGAGCAATTTGGCTACACAGTCTCCATCATTGCCATCTGTCCCTTCCTCCAGAAACCTAAAAACACCAAGTCTGTCCAGTCATAGCCCGGAACCTCCAAAGCCAAGATCCAAAAGAAAACTCGTCTCTTCATAAGATGCATACCTCAAGTGGTTGAGAGCACATACCTTCATCTTTTGACAGACACCTGTCCTGACTCCCTAGCTCGGTATGATTCTGCAGACTCATTTCAGAATATTGATTTCAATTCCTTCGGCTTTACCCTCACAAGTGGGATTGCTGGATCATGTGGTAGTATTATTTTTAGCTTCTTGAAGAAGCTCCAAGCTGTTTCCCAAATTACTGAGCTAATTTACATTCTCACCAACAGTTATCATAAGTTTTTTTTCTCTTGTTCACATATTTACTAACAATCTTAAAGAAAACCTTTATAATATGTAATTCTCTACTGATGATTAGTGGCATTAAATGTTTTTTTCATGGACTTGTTGGATATTTGTGTATCTTTTTTTTTTTTTTTTGAGAACTGTTTCCAACTTTCCATTATATTATTCCCTTTCAGTTATCATTCAGTTTATATATTTTGAATACTAACCCCTTAGGAAATGCATGCTCTGCAAATATTTTCTCACACTCTTTGGTTGTCTCTTTACTTTATAACTTATGCTATATGAGCTTTCCAGATTGGTGTAGTCCCAACGATCTACTTTTGCTTATGTTGTCTTTGCTTTTAGGTTCATTTACCCCAAAGCACTGCCTAGACCAATGCCACAGTTTCACTGTGTCTTAGTTAGGGTCTCTATTGCTGTGGTAAAACACCATGACCAAAAGCAATGCAGTGAGGAAAAGGTTTATTTTATCTGATAGCTTGTAGTTCATAATCCAGAAAAGTCAAGGCAGGAACCTGGAGGCAAGAGCTGATGTAGAGGCTTTGGGGGATGCTGCTCATTGACTTCTTGCTTATGGATTTCTCAGTCTGCTTTTTTATAGCACTCAGGACCAGAAGCCCAGCAGTAGCACCACCCATAATGGGTAGGGTGCTCCCATATCAGTCACTAATTTAAAAATATCCTACAGGATTGCCTACAGCCCAATCTTATGGAGGCATTTCTTGTGGAAAACTGATTATTTATCAACATTCCACATAATTATTACAGCAGTTATTATTAACCCACTACCATCTCAATAAAAGATATAGACACCTGATAGACTTTTAAGAAGCCTTATTTCACCTGGAGCTGAGAAGATATTAACTTCATAAACTACTTTGTTATCTCTCAATTCTACATCCCATACCATTTTCTCTAATCACTCCTAACCGGGTTACTTCCCATCCAAAATAATATAAATATTTGCATATTCTTTCAATCTGGGCTGCCTCTCACCAACCATGCTGATTCTCAGAGCAGGCTGCTCCTGGTCATGAGGGCCTCTCCATGTTAACTCATAGTGACCTTTCTTCCTTTCTTTCTTCTTTCTTTCCTCTCCTCTCATACCTCTCTCTCCTTCCCGTGATCCTTCTGTCCTCCAAGCTTGCAAACCTTAGCTCTGCCTACCTCACTTTGCCCTGCTCAGGTATAGGCCTTTAATTTAGTCAATCAGGGACAAGTTTGGAGGCAAGGCTTATAAATGTCATTTCTGGTATGTGATAGTCTGCTCATAAAGACAGCAAGCAGACCTCAGGGAGCAAAATAAGTAACAAACAAATACAAAGCTCCTGTAGCAGGCATTCACTCAGTTGAGGTTTGCTCCTCTCAGACGACACTTGGTTGTATCAAGCTGACATATAACTAGCCACACACACCTCCTGTGTTCTAGTTTTGTGGTTTTAAATCTGTATTGATATTTTAATCATTCTGAGTTAATTTTTTGTAAACAGCATAAAGATCCTACTTATTCTTCTACATATGGATACTGGGTTTCCCAAACCCACCCTTACTGAAGAGACATTTTCACCCTGTGTCCTTGGCAGTTTAGTTGGATAAAATCCTGAGTTTACTTCAAAGTGGGTTGCACTGATTTATGTGTCTGTATGATGGCAGCACACAGTCCTCATTACACACATTTCTCATTTCATACTTTGAAACCAAGGAGCATGAAACCACAAACTGGTCCTTTTGCTCAAGAATGTTTGAACAATTCTGGGCCTATTGTGGCTCCATACAAGTCTGGGAATTACTTGTCTTATGTCTATAAGATGCTGACACTGGAGTTTTGATGAAGATTGTATTGAATCTGTAGATGATTTTGGATAGGCAATATTAATTCTTTCAAGCTGTGGATACCATGAGATCACTTTCCATTTATTTTTATTTTCTCTTCTTTTTTTTCTATTGGTGCCTTATAACTTTTTAGCACAAAGATCTTTCATCTTTCTGATAACTTTATCCCTAAATATTTCACTAATTTCCTTACTTTTTTGCTATTATTAATGGGGTTATTTTAATTCTTTCACAGCTTATTATCAATGTACAAAAATTCCACTGACTTTTATATGATAGCTTTGTATCCTACAAGTTTCCTGAATTAGTTAATTTGTCAATTCTAAGTTTTTCAGTAGTCATGAAGATTTCTGCACATAAGATTATGCCAAGAGCAAACAATTTATTTTCCTCCTTTCCTATTACACTGTTTTTACCTTTCTTCTCTTACCTAAGTGTTCTGCTTAGAATTTCCAGTACTGTTTTGAAAGAAGGATGAGTGTTGGCTTACATTTTTTACCATAGCTAATTTATTTAGGGTTTTTAAACACCTTTACCTCCCTTCCATCTCCCCTGACCTTAGGTAGGAGATTAGTAAGGAGAAGGACTAGACCTTCTTTTATCTACTTCCTGCTAATTAGGGTCAACGAGTCTTTAGCAGAATACTAAATCAGTTGTCAGGATACCAGCAGTCCAGTCCAAAGGCCAAAACCAAGCAGCAACACAAAGTCAGCAAAAGCCTCAAGACTCAGCTGGATTGTCCTGAGTTCTCTGGAATAGTCAAGTGTCAAAGCAGAAAAATCAGTGCAGCAATGTTGACCCAAAAATCAGTGTCTCACTGTGTGAAGGCCTCTATTTATCTCCTCATCTCAGAGTCCACCCACAAATGTTCTCAGCTGGCCTAAGTCACACCTCTTGAAAGAGAGAGCTCACAGCAAATAATCACGTGTCCTCTCGCAAGCCAACCTTCAGCAAAACATCACATGCACAGGTTGCAGCAAAACATCACATAACAAAACTGAGTCTCCGAGAAAACCAGAAACTTCCGCTTCAGGTGGGAATGGGCAATTTGGCTTCATCCCTTTTCTTCTTTTATATTAGGCTGTTTAGGATTTGTTGTCTAGCTGTGGGAGTTCTTTACTTATCCTTGCATCTCAACCCCAGTCAGAATTCTGTTTGCAAATATTGCCTTCTATCCACGGTTGGCCTGCCACTCTGTTCATAATGTTTTCTGGTGTGCATACGTTTTCAACTTTTTCTTTCCTAATCTCCAGTTCCACTGTCACGTTCTGGAAGTCACTGAGAAAGCCGACATCAAGAAGTGAGTGTATGTTTAGCATGGTGGTGAGCACAACTGCCACCCGATGGCAAAGGTTTTACCCTTATGTTTTCTTCTAATTGTTTCATAATTTTACATTTTTGTCTTTCATTCATTTTGAGTTAATTTATGTCTGTGATATAAACTAAGGGTTCAACCTAATGCTTAGATATGCAATTGTTTTTGCAATATCACTTACTAAAAAGATTGGTTTTTACATGCTTGCTAAAATTTTGACCTATTTCCTTCAGGCATGGGTTCCTTTGTTCCACTGTGTTAAATTGCAAGCAAGCCGCCTGCCCTTGCTGGCATGTATGGATTCTGAAGTACCCTGTGGTGACTAAGGAAGCTGTTTTGAATTTCAGATGTGTCAAGTCTGTGACCTTAGGTGGATTAGTCAGCTTTTCTAGTCCTCAGATTTCTCATCTTTTCAATGGGGAGGTGACAACGATCTTGTATTTAGAGAGGTAAATGAGGAAGCACACAAAGCTTGGTTCAGTTTCTGACATTATCTGCCCCTGTGTGCTCAAGATGCAGCTCTGCCCACGCAGGGTTCTACAAGACAATCACGCATCTGCTCCTGAAGTTCAGGGAGACTCAAATATGCAGACCAGGAATTAGTTCACAGCCTTCTGAAAAACAATGATATTTCTGCAGCCTCGACCCGACTCATCAAATAGAAATGCAGGGTGACACACCTTTTCCCCATCCCTTCAGCTCCTAAGTGACCCTGCGTCCGTCCCAAAGTGTATAAGAGGTTTGGTTTTTTTGGTTGGTTGGTTTTGGGGTTTTGTTTGTTTGTTTTGGTTTTGTTTTTTTGGTTTGGTTTTGTTGTTTTGGAGAGAAGGGGTTGTTGTTTGTTTTGTTTTTGTTTTGTTGTCGTTTTTACCTCACACCATCAAACAGCTTTCTGTCAGTTAGGCTTTATGCAGAGTTCTCTGATTCATAAATACGAAACTCCGGAAATCAACGTTTTTTTGTACTTCTCAAGAATAGTCCTGGCAACGTGGTCCTGTAGACGCAGGAACAGCACAGCTTTCAGAGAGTCAACTTTATTCAAGGCAGTTCAGACCACGTTGCTGAGGCAGGGCAATGCTTCTTATTGAACACTAGGGGGTGCTCTGTACATTTCTGTACGAAGTGCTTAGCCAGTTACCATGGGTTTTCAAACCTAAAATCACAGAAAAAGACAGACACACGATGCACATACGCATCAAAGCTACATCACTTATACAACAACTCTATACCACTGACATATATGTATATATGCAAACACTTGTGCACACAAAACAAACAGTACCAACTTATACAAGCAAACACGGGAGATGTACAAACGTGCCCACAACAAAAGACATAAAAATATACACATTCTACCCTTTCACACCACACTGAGATGCCGCTGTTTACAAGAGGGGACTGGAAGTCAGAGAGCTCATATGATCTGTATCATAACAGATTGTAAAGTCAAGCCTCAAGTAAAACCCCAGGGGGGAAAAAACATTATTTCAGAAGACTAAAATCACTACTTACATTTACTCTAGCCATCTGAAGCTAGAGTACCACAACTAATGCCAACACTAACAGACCAATAAATACATAATAATTTTGAAAATGCAGTATGGTGAAAGATATAGTAGCAAATGATCACCAGTTTACACTGGAGCCCACTGAAAACCAAATTTTATCTCATTAGCCAATATCCTATAGAGGTTTCCTAGGAGATAAAACCCTGAATCTCGGAGGGAAGCATATTAAAACATGAGATGCTTTAAACAGAGGTAAAAGATTGTATTCTGCAGGGAAGCTCCTTGATCTATGAAGTAAATAACTCAAAAACTCCAGGAAGTTCCTGAAACTGAACAGATTCACTGGCCTATCTTTCTCAAAGCTTTCCTAAGCAGTAAGGACTCCTGAGAGACACTCTCAGAGAACCTGAGCTGCCTAAAAAGAGGCTCAAACCAGTTGAGCTGCCTGAAAGAGACATTCTCCAACCTGCTGAAAAGGAAGGGGGAAATGACGTGATGTAATAATATTATAAACTCAACTGTAAGTGCTTCAGTGTTCTCCAGCTTACCAGCTTTTGTGAGTTGTGACTCATGCATGGTTGAGCTTTTGGTGATGCGGCTGTGTTTAAGTCATTTCTTCTCCTATAAGTAACACTTCACCCTTATTCCTAAGACTTACCCAAATAAAGCCCATTGGTACACCAAGTTGGACTTTGGTAGTGCCTGCGCATTGGTATATCATCTATTCTCTAGATAGGGTGGGCAGTCATGGGTTCATATCTCCCAGGAATAGTGTTATACAACAACCAAAGAGTAATTTGTGAGTACTTGAGTGCAGACAGGGGAGGAAGAATGAACATTTTTGCCACAACACTTGTTTTACAAGCCCATTCACTTGTGATCCTCTTGCCTCTGCCTCTTCACTATATCCTGTCAGTGCATCACCACATCCAGAAGAAACAAACATCTCACACCTGAGGCTCACGGGATATTTCAGAAGAGGAGGCAGAGAGCTTGAGAGATTAGAGAGTTTTCTGTGAGTGGTGTCTCCTAAGAATGTTAGAAGCTGTACCCACAAAATCCCATCAACATGGCTACCTAAACACAACCAAAGACAAAAACAATAGACATGCCAAAGTGGATGGGGAAAGCCCAAAAGGCCTCAACCCTACACACACACACACACACACACACACACACACACACACACAAATAACTAGAGGCAATTAATAAATGCTGAGAGTAGGAGAAACAGTCTTCCCCAGGGAAAAGCACACAGATTATATAAAACCAAACAGTCAGCCTGGAAAACAGACACACATTATACTGACTTAGCAGGTTGTATTTATGTATTTAGTAGTGTGAGTGTGTGTGTGTGTGTGTGTGTGTGTGTGTGTGTGTGTGTAAAAAATTCATGGAAAATAGAGGCCATGAATTTGAAAGAGACTAAGAAGGGGTTTGTGGGTGAGTTTGGAGGAAAGAAAAGGAAGGGAGAAATAATATGATATAATTATAACCTCAAAAAAACAAGAGAAAAACTTTTAAAGAACTGTAAAGAAGAAGCAGCAGCCAACCATCCACATTATTCTGCCATGGGAACGTCAGTGAGACTGCATTGCAACTTACTGTCATCATACTCTCTGGCATATAAAGCAACCCAGCATTCATGATAAGTGTGGTAGGCAGGAGATGTCTCCTTGCTTCCACCAAAGAAAACAACGTCAATCCAAGACACCTGTGAATATGTTCTGCTACACGGCAGAGGGGAATTGCTAAGCAGAGTTAACAGAGGTAGAGCAGCCTTAAAGAAAGAAGGTGGTGGATGACCCTGAAGTCAAGACAGGCTAAAGGCCATCACAGTATAACAGAATTCAAACCTAAAAGGAACAGAAGGAAAAGTTTGATCTAGATACAGAGTGAGAGCTTTCATATTTAACCCCACTGTGTTGGCATGGATCTACTTAATGGGGATTCTCATTCAGACCTTAGACTGGCACAGGGGAGTAGCTAACTGGCAAGGACTGCCCAACACTCATGAGACCCTGGATTTACTCCCAGCCTGAAAAAACAATTCTTGGACCCCGTAAGATCTTGAGTGAGAAGGGAAGGAGCCTGGAGTCAAAGGCTGTCTGGAGAGCAAATGGGGTGTGCCACACTGCTGCAGCCCTTCACTGCCACTCCAAATGGGAAAAGGCAGAGTCTTTCCCTCAAGAGCAAAACCTGTCCAAGGTTTATCCCTTTGCTTCCTTCCTCTTGTGCTCACAGATACAGTCTTGTGTCTTGCTATTTTCCAGAATATGTGGAAAGAAGCCAAAGAATATTTAAAAAGGATTCTGCATAGAGGAAATGCAAATTACTTTTACACTTCGAAAAAGAATCCCTGTGTCATGCAGCTTTTTCCCTACACATTTCTTGGTGTATACCACCTGAACATTGCCTCCCTCTAGAGCTGGAGAACCAGGATCTGATGGGCCAGCTAATCCCTTAATTAGCTTCCATTTTAACACAAAGAAGGGCAGGTAGCATGGCCTACAGGCATGGCTGTAATCTCACACTAGAGAGCCTGTGGTGAAAGATGGGAAGATTGAGAACTCAAGAACGTCCTTGGCTATAGTCATATCATGTGGTATGCCAGTGGTAAAGGTTTACTAGTGTGCCCAAGGCCCCCAGATGAAAGGCCAAGTGCCCTGTTAATCACTTTTTTGTTCAGTATTTTATCAGACTGAAATGAGAGTCTCCCACTGCCTGAGAGCACATAGACTGAGTGCTATGGGGTACAGGTTGATAAATGGTTGCACCTTCCGTAAACTAAGACAACCAGAATGGAAGTGCTGACTTCAGCCATGCAACCGCAAGGAAATGTATTCTGCCCATTCCTGAAATGGACCAGGAAGCACACACTTCACACCTGACCCTCACAAAGAGAACCTAAATGGAGAAGCTTCCTCTCCACCCCCAAACCCAGCGCCTACCCACACCCAGCTAACAAGCTAGGCTGTGCCTGGTTTTGTGATCCCTAGAAGGAGAAGCACTGACATGTGTGCTACTAAAACTGCGACATTAAGCAGGCATGCGAGGCAGGACCCTGTCAAGCCAGGCCTGGGCGAAATAGCAAAGTCCTGTCCTGAGAAAAACAACCACCAACAGCCTGAATGTGGAGATTTGTTAAGCAACAACAGATAGCTTTACATTGTTCAGGAATGTAATCCAGAAGCCAGGGGAGAAACCACAGACACCTTGTCTGACTGGAAAAATAGAAAAGAAAATATGCTGTGTGAGCAAGACTATAGAAAACAGGCATCTTTACACAATACAGGAGGCCATTAAGTCAGTATAATTTCTATGAAGGCTGATTTTTTAAAAAATATCTAAGAAGATTTAAAATCACATCCTGTCAGCTATCAAGCCTACTGATAATTGATCTGGAGATAAATTCACAAGAAAGAATAGACTAAGACACAAACATGGAGCGATAGATTGTAACAACAAAAATAACTATAACCATTCTACTAGTAAGCCAGTATCTGGTTAGGGGAGTGTGATGGCCATTCTGCATTGTCAAGCTGCGTACACCTGTGAGAGGCTTTTCTTAATTAAATCATTTCAGGTGGGAAGACCCAATTTTAATCCAAAACTTGAGACAGGAAGATCCATCACTTTTCTGGGCCACACCTTCTGTCAGCAGCCTAAATAAAGGACATGGAAGAAGAGTTTTTGTTCTTTGCCTGCTTGTTTTAGTTGGCAAATCCATTCCTTCCCTGGAATTAAGGCCTGGCTCATCAAGATTCTGGTGTATACTGAAGACCAGCTGAGACATCTAACCTTGTGGACTGAACAAGTACTGAATTCTGGGGCTTTCCATTGGGACACAGCCATTATTGGGCTAACAGGACCATGGCCTGTAAGCCACCCTAATAAATCCCTAATAAATAAATATATGTATTCATTCCATCATCAATTCTGCTCCTCTAGAGATCCATGACTAATACAGTACATTAGAGTCTTTCATAATCTAGAAGCTTTTGAGCAATCAAACATGAAAAAAATTAAGCATTATCTTAAGGATATTTGAAATATATTTTAAGACAATGACAACGTGTCATATATATATATATATATTATCAACTTAATACAAACCTAGACATACCAAGGAAGAAGGCATTAAAGTTAAGGGTTTGCTTCTTTCTAATTGGCCTGGGGAATATCTGTGGGCATTTTCTTGATTTCTAATTGATGTAGCAGGGCCCAGGCCACTGTGGTCTTTAGGCAGGTGGGCCTGGGTTATATAAGAAAGGTAGCTGAGCAAGCAGTAAACAGCATCTTACCGATGGTCTCTGCTTCCAAGGTCAGGAGCCAGGTTCCTATGTTGAGTTCCTGCCCTGACTTCTCTTGATGATGGACTACAGTCTGTTATGTAAAGCAAACCTGTCCCTCCCTGAGTTGATATTGGTTATAGCGGTCGTCACAGCAGCAGAGAAATGAACTAGGACACTATGTCTATCATGTATAGTGAGCTAACGCTTAGGGGCAGATCCTTCTCCAAGGAAGAGAGATGGATAGCACTTAAGATACTAATGAGAATGTCTGACCCAGAGAATAAATGGGTGAGATATCAGCGTTATAGCTGCATGGTACATACGTGCCCCTAGTGAAGACATGAGAGCAAGGAGCACTCAAGTAATCAGCATGAAGTGACCTGCTACAATAGACAGCCATGGCCCTGGGTCATGGGAGCAGCTGGTGAGATTCCCAGGAGGTTATAAGGAAGGTCTCTGTAGACACCAAAAAAGGGACCGTGAGAAAAAAAAAATCAGTTTTCAATTTAACCCAAAGCAGAGGACACGAGTTCAGAACTTCCTTCACGCCCTCTTCCTGACCGCATCCCCTTTCTTGACATGGAAAAGCTTTATGCAAGTAGCTCAGAATTGGAGTTCCTACTGCTTATAAGACTGAGCATTTTACTGACTGGCCAGAAAAAAAAAAAAAATTGTTGCCTATATGTAAGCAAACAAGCAAGGACTTTGTCCTGAATTTCATTCAGTGGAATGAATGAAACTGCTTCCTTTGAGAAAAGCCTAGCTGTGGAGAACAAAGCTAGGTTTACTTTATGAGGAAATATCCAAGAAAGTTGTAAGGACAGTGAAGACATGGTGTTTTGAAGATGAGCAAGAACAAGTAAAGGACTCTTCCCTCATTATAAACGCTACAGTGTCAATTAGTAACTCACTGAGAAATACAGACTACTGAGTGGTTGGTTAACACTTGGAGAGTGTCAAGAAGAAAACACTGAGAAAGCAATGTCCTCAGGCCCTGTAAGAGTAGAAATAGAGGCTCACCATTACACAGTCCCTTTATAGCATGGTGTTGTCTTTTATGTTGTCATGGCACTTGTTTTTACTGTAGCTGGGGCAGAAAACTAGGCCTTACACACTCATACTCAATCAAAGAGCTGTACCCTAAAGCCTGTCATTTCACAGTTTGCTTAAGGTGGGGCTGGTTTTGATTCAATATTTCACCATGTAAGGTGATCTAGAACTCGCTATTCTCCTGCCTCTGTCTCCCAAGTGCTGGGCCCACTCGCATGTGTCACCCCATACTCAAGCTCTCAGCACTGCACAGTTCCATCTCTTGTCCATTCTTTTCCTCTGACACAGGAGGGACTTGAAAAGTGAGATACAGAAAGATATCATGACATTTAACTTTCAATACATGCTTAGGTCAAGCCTGGAAAAACACTCTTGAACACTAGAGTCACTTTCGAGGAGTCACAAAGCATGGTCACAGCTTAGAATGTTGAACAGTAATCACTTTCTGTGGAGCTCTCGGCCTAGAGCCCAGCACAGATCAAGCCAAGAGCAGGGTCTCATCACCATAGAAGATGAGCTAAAGGACAAAATGGGTTCTTTCTTTATAAAATCTATACATCATTAAACTGTTATAATTATATGCATGTACATGCATCATGATCCTTTGGCATAATAACAAACACAACTGAAGAATTAATAGTGAAAACATGGTACATTTACACAATAGAACATTATTCTCTTATTAAGAAAATTGTATTACCTTGGAAGAACAATTCTCAAATTCATAAGAAAAACAAACAAACAAAACGAGTATAGCAAAATAATCCTGTACAATATAAGAACTTCTGGAGGTATCTCCATCCCTCACCTCAAGCAGTACTATAGAGCAACATTAATAAAAACTACATGGCAGTAGCATAGAAACAGACTGGTTGATCAATGGAATTGAATCAAAGACCCAGAAATAAACCCACACACCTATGGACACCTGATTTTTGACGAAGAACCCAAAACCATACAATAGAAAAAACATAGCATATTCAACAAATGGTGCTGGTCCAAATGGACATCCACATGTAGAAAAATGCAAATAGATCCATACTCATCACCCTGCACAAAACTAAAGTCTAAGTGGATCAAAGACCTCAACATAAAACTAGACACACTAAATCTGTTAGAAGAAAAAGTGGGTAAGAGCCTTGACCTCATCAGCACAGGAAATAACTTCCTGAACAGAATACCAATAGCACAGGCTCTAAGATCAACAATCAATAAATGGAACCTCATGAAACTGAAAAGCTTCTATAAAGCAAAAAACACTGCCAACAGAAAAAAAAAAAAACAGCCTACAGACTAAGAAAAGATCTTCACCACCCCTATATCAGACAGAAGGATAATATCCAGAATATATAAAGAACTCAAGAAAATAAACATCAACAAACCAAATAATCCAATTAAAAATGGGGTACAGAGCTAAACAGAAAATTCTCAAGAGAAAAATATTGAATTGTGGAGAAACACTTAAAGCAATGCTCAATGTCTTTAGTCATCAGGGAAATGCAAATCAGAACAACTCTGAGTTTCCACCTCACAACTATCCTAATGGCCAAGATCAAAAACTCAAGTGACAAGACATGCTAGAGAGGATGTGGAAAAAGGGGAACCTCCTCCATTGCTGGAGGGAATATAAACTTGTACAACCACTTTGGAAATCAATCTGGTGCTTTCTCAGAAAAGTAGAAATAGTGTTATCTCAAGATCCAGGTATACTAGTACTGGCCATATATCCAAAAGATGCTCAACCATACAACAAGGACATTTGCTCACCTATGTTCATAGCAGTTTTATTCATAATAGCCAGAATCAGGGAACAACCTAGATGTCCCTCAACCAAAGAATGAATACAGAAATTGTGGTACATTTACACAATGGAATACTATTCAGCAATTAAAAACAAAGAAATCATGAAATATGCAAGCAAATGGATGGAACTAGAAAAGATCATGCTGGCGGAGGTAACCCAGAAGCAGAAAGACATGCATGGTAATTACTCTTTTAAGTGGATATTAACCACATAGTGTAGGATAAGCATGCTAAAATCTATAGACCTACAGAAGCTAAACAAATGGAGGACCCTAGGGAAGATGGTTAATTCTTACTCAGAAGGGCAAACAAGATAGACACCAGAAGCAGTAGAAGGAAGGGAACAAGACAAGAGCCTACCTCAGTTGTCCTCTAAAAGATTCCACCTGAGAGACCAAAGACTTAAAAATCAGTGGGTATTGTTTTAAAGTTTAGCCTTAATGCCCTGAGGGGAAGAACTGGCCTTACTGCATTCTTTCCCCACCCACTAGAGATACAGTTGCTAGGAAACCGACCAATAAGACCAGACCAGAACTGTTTGTAGTCTTGGTGCCTAAAAGTGGACTAATCATTTCAAAAGTCAATTTCTCTTTCCCAACCATGTAACGCCAAAACTTGTAAGTCCCTGCTTATGGTTTTGCCCCATAAAAATCTTGCTTCCCTAGACCACAGGGCCACATTTCTCTCCTGTTTCTACAGGAAGTTTGTGTCCTGTGTTTGAACACATATACATTTTTAAAAACCTCATGTTTTTACAATGGAGTCTATTTATTCCTGGTCTTTTGGGGTCGCGGAACTGGACATATCACACCCAGCAGGGGATTGAAGCATATGCAGAAACTCACAGCCAAGCTTTGGACTGATCACAGGAAGTCTTATTGAAGAAGGGAATATGGAGGGACCCAGAGGGGACAAAAGCCCCACAGGTAGACCAGCAAAGCCAAAAAAGCTGGGCCCAGGGGGAACTGATGAAACTGATGAATCAATCAAGGACCATACAAGGAGAGGAACTAGACCCCCTGCTCAGATGTGGCCCATGGACAGACAGCTCAGTCTCCATGCAGTTTGTCTTGTAAGGGGAGAAAAAATGGTTCTGACGTGAACTCAGTTGTCTACTCCTTTATCACTTCTCCCTTGTGGAGTGGCCTAACCATCCCACAGAGGAAGAGGATCCAGACAGTCCTGATGGGATCTGATAGGCTAGAGTCAGACAGTAGGGGGAGAGGACTTCCTTTATCTGGGCTAGGGAGAGGGGAGGGAGAGGGATGGAAGGTAGGACCAGGAGGAGATGAAGGGGGCTACAACTGGTCTACAAAGTGAATAAACTGTAAAATAATAATAATAATGGAAAAAAAGAAAATGATAATTTGAAATTTGCAGGTAAGTTGATGGAGCTAGGGAGAAATATCATCCTGACTAGACCTAAAAAGACAAAAGACAAAACAACAAATCCAGTGTCAGTAACAGGTTGTATCTTGTTGAGTTGCTGGACAAAAGGGGTCAGAGAATATCCCAAATATTACAGGCTATTGTAAAGTCTTATGACTGCTCTGTACATCCTGATGGTAAGGCCCTCTTGTTGAAAACATCATTTACCTCTGTCATTGAACATGGAGAAGTCAGGATGGTGCCAACTGGAAGCTTAACTCATCCTGACTAGTGTTCATGGTGCTGAAAGGTACTCTGCATAGTACTGGAGGAGAAAGGTAATCGGTTTCATGCAGCCCCAATCCCTACAACTTACAACCATGACCAGCAAGATATACTGGTGCAGTAGTGACACAGAGGTTATGAGAGTAACCAGCTAGTTGTCGTTGCTATTGTTATCAGAGTCAAGGCCCACTCCATGAGATGGAACCCACACCTGAAACTGCCAAAGTGGCAAACAACCTGAGACTAGATACGTGCCTAGGGTAAAACCTAATTCTACTGCTCTGCTAAAGTAATAGAGTAACAAAATGACTAGTAATGATATATTACACCACCCATATCGCAGTGCATCACCCAAATGCATCAGAGAAGCAGTTGAAATAGATGGGAATTAACAGAAAGACCACAGCCGGACAATATGCAGAGAGACCTTGGGCACTCAGCCCTAACTGGAACATCTTCATCGAAGTCCACTCTTCAAGGCACAGGGCTCTATGTAGAAGAGGAAGCGAGTTTATAAGAGCCAGAGCTGGTAGATGATTCTTCCGGCTACTAAAAAAAAATGCTATACATAAGAACTCAAAGAAACTGCCAGTACCCACAAGACCTGCATAGGTTTAGGCTATACAAGTAGGGTGTGTGCACCTTGATGCAGGTGGGGTCCTTGATTGCTAGCTGCCTGGTTAGAAGAATGGGTGTGCTGAGAGTTAAGGCTAGTGTACATCTATGTGCCATGTGCAGTCACAAGAAGGAAGTATATGAAGCCCAAACCAAATAGAGTCTCACTTACTAGGCTATTCTATGCTTGCCTTCTTCACCTTTGTGCCTCCTCACCTTTTTGCCACCCCTTTCATTTGATGCTACGCTCTAGTTGGTCTCTCCAGCAATGTCACTCAATCTTGTTTAATAATTTATGGGGACTACTTCCCTCAAGGATGGCATTTCCCACTTGAAGTGTCTGCTCTGGTACCCACTCCCTCAGATTTCCTGCTCCCATGGCTGGATGCAATTGTTGGCATTTGTTCAGCTCAGCAGACTTGGGAACCTTGCAGATTAACAACTACACAGCAGCCCTGCAGAGGAAATGGGGTGTGGGTCATCTGTCTCTGAGGGGAGAAGAAATAATACAGAGAGTTGTTCACAAAACGTGCATGTGAATTCCGTCCTCAGAAACAAGGAAAGCTGCCAGACTGACCTGGGTGGAGTCACAGGAAAATGGAACAGCTATTTTTAGCACAAATGCCTGACATTTAAAGGAGCTGCCAGTGGTAACCAGAGTTGGGGTGGGGGATGGGAGGATAACGGTGGGTACAATTGTCTCCAATTAGATAGGTAGGCACTGAGACAAACTACTCAAAAATAGCTTCCCTCAGCCTAATCAACTTCTGTTGCCATAGAAATGTTTGCAGCTACCTCACTGAAATCCTAACCCAGTTGTTTTCTTAGGATTGAAATGGATCCATTCCCAAACCCACGCTCTTCATTTTCATCCCTAATAAGTTTAAGCTTCCCCTACAAAGCAAGGCCCAGACGCTGCAAGGCCATTGCGTCCCTTCCCAGTTGTAGTGGTTCCCTTTCTGTTGCTGTGACCGAGATACCTGAGACAACAACCCATACCAGAAGACATATTTTGCCTCACAGATTTAAAGGGATAGTACACCACAGCAGGGATGGCACTGCAGACACTGATGCCGAGAGCATAAAGGAAAGAGACAAAGACCCACCACCAGCAAACTCCTTCACACTAAGCCCGCTCCACGCTTTTTATACCACCCTCCAGTACTGCCATCATGTTGTGAATACACTGAAGGGTTAACTCGACAGTTAGTACAGAGACCCCATGATCTGCTTCTCTCTGGAAATGCCCTTCCAGACACACTAAGGGCTGTGCTTCTCTAACCTAGTTCATCTGGCAACTGATTAACTACTACACCTCTACCAAAAAAGTTCAAGAAAACCAAGGCACATCAACATAACCACAAGGAATGCCATGTATTCTCCAATGTGTCACCCTCACCTTAAACGAAGCCAAAAATATTCTTTATGATTTGTGATTCCCTAACTGTAAAAAAATTCACAGACACACAAGCAACCTGACAGACCACCTCATAGTCAACTAACCTGAGAGTCTATCCTGTCTGTGTACATTATTGTCATTACTGCTTGTGATACACAGGCCTCACTGGTTAGGTGGGAAAAAGAACAGGATTGGGTGGCACCTGATGAAAATCTAAAAGAAAAAGAGCAACTGGTATAGCCCTAGACATCAGTAATCCCCAGAGAAGAGGGAGAACCAGCTCCTCACAGTGCAGTGAACCTGTCCCATTTGCCAGGGACTCTGCAGGCTGAAGTAAACAAGGGCTATGTCTGGCCCTGCAAGCTTATCTTAGTCCATTTCGGCTACTGTCCTAGCACCCACAGAACAGACTGCAGCTTATAAAGGCGCTAGAATTTCAGGTTCAAGAAAGAATTCAACTTCTTAGGCAAGAGCAAAGAAAGGTAAGTTTGTTTAGCATACAGCAGATGGGGCAAAGGACCATCTGGGTCAGATGATGAGATGCATTCAATTTCAAATCATGCAAATTCCTGCCATGAAAATTATTGACTGAGTTTCAGCAGTACTGCCTCTGTCGAATAGGTCAGAGTTAATTTTGATTGGCTGTGCTTGTTTACATCATTTCATTGTTCACTGTTTGGTCATAATAAAACTGCAGATTTTCATCTCAGCCACTGCCTTTCTTCCACAAACAAAAATTTATTTGGTTCATGGTCCTTGTGCTAGCTAGTTGTATGTCAACTTGACACAAGTTAGAACCATCTGAAGGAGCCTCAACTGAAAAATGCCTCAATAAGATCAGGCACTAGGCAGACTCTTAAGGTATTTTTTTTTATTTTTTTAATTTATTTATTATGTCTACAATATCTGCATGTGTGCCTTCACATCAAAAGAGGGCACTAGATCTCATTATAGATGGTTGTGAGCCACCATGTAGTTGCTGGGAATTGAACTCAGGACCTCTGGAAGAGCAGACAGTGCTCTTAACCTCTGAGCCAAGCCCCTTAAAGTATTTTCTTAATTAGTGATTGATATAGAAGGGACAAGCCCACTGTGGGTAGGACCATCTCTGGGCAGGTGGTCTTTGGTTCTATAAGAAAGCAGGCTGAGCAAGCAGGAAGAGCAAGCCAGTAAGAGTGTTCTTCCATAACCTCTGTATCAGCTGCTGCCTCTAGGTTCCTGCTCTGCTGGAGTTCCTGTCCTGACTTTCTTTAATGGTAAATTGAGATGTGGAAGTGAAAGTCAAATTAACTCTTCCCTCCCAACTTGCTTTTTGGTGATAGTATTTTGTCTCAGCAATAGGAATCCAAGTAAGATGATCCTGAAGGCTGGAAACCAAGAAGCCCTTCTGTTACATTGTACAGGCAGTTCAAATGGCCTGCCCTTGAAGACCTTTAGGGTCTGACAATGTCCTATGTCACTACCTGTGTCCTATGACATCACTTGGGCCAGGTGCTTAAAATATAACCGGTCTGACACTCTCACCTGCTTTCTCTTCTCTTGCATTCTCTCTGCCCCTGTGTCTTTCCTGGGGTCTCCCCACCATGTCTCTCTCTTTCTCTCTCTCTTTCCCTCTCTCTCTCCACCTCATCCAATACATCTCTTTTATATCAGATTTGTTGTATGTGGTATTTTAAAATATATCCTAACACCTGCACTGGCACCTGGGGTCTTCATGCTTGCCCTAATAGGGCAGGAGCAAAACTGCGTATTACACAGGAGAATAAAATAGTACTAAACCAATTGTCTTTGTCAGGAACATTCCTCTTGAGAAACATTCCCCTCTGTGATGATTGTGTTAACCCATTCATGGCAGCTCCCCACCCAGTCCTCTCTTTAAAGCCTCACCTCTTAGCCCTACAACAATGACAGTTAAACATCACCTGACTTTAGGGAAGCAGTGATGCCACAGCAACACTTTAGCAGCATCTAATGGGCCTAAAGATATATCTAAAATATAGATTAATCAATTATTGATTAAATAATATTTGACCACTCTATACTCAATAGATATGAGTCAGTGGGTGTCTGTGTGGCCCTGAAACCTGCAGTCCTTAAATAATAAAGATATGAGTATATGTTGCATACATATTTGGGAACAACTATACTAAGTACTTAAGAACTCAAGGGAGTAGTGACAGCAATACCACCAATCAGTTAACTTCATAGAAGTGATGGTGTGTGGGTTGAGATATAAAAGTATTTTAACGAGCATGGCTCCAGATAAGGCACTTTCAGAATATGCTATATATGTTAATATATGCTGTTATAAAGAATGAAAATCCCAAATGTTTGATTTTACCAATAAAGACCCAAGAACCAGATGCTAAGGTGAAAGCCAGCTAGCTCAGAGAGGCAGAGAAAGCACCCAGCTGACCTTCCTACTCAGCTCACATCCTGAAGGAAAAAGCCAAAAGCCAAAAGCTTGAAGCTTAAAGCTCAAAGAGCCAAAAGGCCAAAAGCCCAAGGCCAAAAGTTTGCTAGCTCAGCTGACAGCCCAGGGGAAAAAGAGGCCTGCTAGCTCACCCAACACCCAGGAGGAAAAAGGCAAAAGCTAAAAGCCAAAGAGCTCTTTTTTCTTCTCCTTGCTATCTTAAATACTTTTCAACTCAAAGTCTCTCCTTTCTGTTTACTCCCTGTCAGCTGGTTACTTGCTCTTCTGCCTCTTGACCAAGGGTTAACATTATTAAATGCTATGTACAGAAAGCCCTTGGGTTAAAGTTGTGTACTAGGGTTGAGCCACACCATAATCACCTGCTTACAATAAACAGAAAATTCTTGGCTTAAACGTGTGTTAGGGCTGAGCCATACCAAACGAGAAACAGGTTTTTACAGTTCATAATCTCAGCGTTCACAATGGGATCAAATATCCTGCAACAAATATGACTGTTCCAAAAATAGTTAGTGCCTTACAATTAACACAGACATTAACAAAACAAAAATTATAAGTGAAAGTTAAAAGGGAAAATACACCCAGCCTTAAGTATTACACATACTTCCTGTAAGTGATGTAAGTCTGATTGTGATAACTGTTCCATAAAAACAATGTTCTAGGTTGATTCCTAGAGTTGTGATAAACATCATGACCAAAGCAACACGAGAAAGAAAAGGTTTATTTGATGGTCATGTCACAGTCCATCCATGAGAGAAGAAGACAAGGGTGATATCTGGAGGCAGGAACAGAAACAGAAAACACAGAGGAGCTTACTCTATTGCTTGCTCAATTTGATGTGTGTGTGTGTGTGTGTGTGTGTGTGTGTGTGTGTGTGTGCATGCGCGCATGCACATGTGTAACCCAGGACCACCTGCTGAGGAACGACAGCACCCACAGTGAGCTGGGCCCTCCCACATCAATCATTCATCAAGAAAACTCTCTACACATTTTCTCATAGGACAGTAATTCTCCATCGAGGTCCCCACTTCCTGGATGACTCTAGCTCATGTCAAGTTGACAAATAACTAACCAGCACAAATAGCCACCCTGAAGTAGCCACCCAGAAAGGCAAAGCGAATTCAATGTAAGGTCGAGGACTAGAGAAAGCCTGGGAAAACTGAAGCTAGGCTGAAACCTGTTGTATGCTTACTTTATACACAATCTTGTACTCTCTAAAATCTATATCACAATCTTCCCAACAATTTTTTCATGTTGAAAATTGCTTTCAAATTTCTTGACACCTTTCCCAGTCAGAGGGTCAGCCTGTGATTCCTTTGAGGCTGGACACTTTGGCCAGTACTATACAGTGGGAGAGAGATGTTATGAAATTGACCAGACATAGGCACAAAAGAATAGCAGCATCTATGTCCCTTTTGATGAGATCTGCCTTGGAACCCAGTCATTGGGCTGTAAGGAAGACTTTTATAGATCTGTAGCACTCTCAAAAGAAAGCCACTATTAGTCACCAGATATCATGAGAATGAAGAGCCCTCCAAATGACATCAATTTCCCAGTCACCAAGCTCTTCCTGGTCTTCATATTTCTGGGTTAAAGCTCCAGAGATCATGGATAGAATAAGACAGGTTCTTACACAGAACCACATTTGTACAACCCACTTTCTTAGAAGATGGAACATATAAGCTAAATAAAATGTTTCTAAACGAAATCCTGAAATAGTTTATTACACAGTATCAAATAACGGGACTATTTTCCTAGCCTCTCTTTTTAGAAACACTTTTTTACTTTTTGAATTTTCATGTGGGTATGCATTGGACCTTGAATATATAGTACTCCATGTACTATATATGGAGTACTCTTTCTTCCTTGCCTTGTTCTACTCCTCCTTCTTTCCCTTAGTCTCTTTTGCTCTACTAGACAATTTGTCTTCTGCTTTCATGCACACACACACACACACAAGTTTATGTATCGGTATAAAATCGAAGAACTACAAATAGGAGAAAAATATAATATTTATCTTTCCAAGTCTGGCTTGATTTCTATAATGTCTTCAATTGTATCAATTTTTTCTACAAACAACACAACTTTGTTGCTTGTGGCTGAACAAATTCCATTGTGAGTGTATAGCATCCTCTTTTTATCCATCCCTTTATTGTTGACCTCGATTGGATCTACAACTTAGCCCTTGTGAGTAGTGATGCAATAAATATTGATGTGCAAGGCCTTTGGGTAAAGACACAGGTAGGGTGCAGCTGGTGTAACATGGCCCCAGATTTTAACATAACTGATTTCATGATGGAAGTTCAAGCTGTTAAACTAAGCACATAGACAGTACCGCCTGCCAAAATTAAAACAAAGGCCTGAGCTATCAGAGTTCACATAGTTCTGAAAAGTCCCAAAATGTACTACCCTCACTTTCTAGCTCCTTAGTTCCACTTGTGTCTGTTCTTGTTAACTGAAGTATATCAACTCCAAACATGGTTTTTGTGTTTGCTTAAAAGCTCATCCCTGAGAAAGGCTCAGGGCTACACTGAGATTTTGCGCTGTAGCCACTAGTCAGGTAATAAAGACTTTTTATTGACTTAAATCCACGTGCAAGCATTCTTGTTTGGTGAATACCCCACAATACTGGGTCATATGATAAATTTATTTTTAGTATTTGGAGTACTCCCTATATTGACTTCTGTGATGGCCTGACTAGATTACATTCCCACCAACAGTCTATAAATGTTCCCTTTTGTCCATCTCCTCAACGGGATTATAGTCATTTGCTTTCATAATGACTTCCATGAGAATTGAGATAAGATGAAATCAATGTAGTTTATTAATTTTCATTTTTTTCTGTGATGGCTACTGAGGTTGAACATTTTCTCATATGCTTATTGGTCATTTGCCTATTTATTGATTGTGTTGCTTATTTCTTGTTGAGGTTTTTTTGGTGTACTATAGCTATTAAATCTCTGTCTGATGTATAGCTAGCAAACATTTTTTTTTCTCTCACTTTATAGGCTATATTTTTACTGAATTGACTGTTTCCTTTACTCTCTAAAGGATGTCTAATTTTACAAGCCCCTATTTGTCAGTTGTTAGTAATGTTTCATGAGTCACTGGAGTCCTATGAAGAAAGTTCTTATCTATGTCTATATATTGAAGAGTTTTTATTACTTTTTCCTTTAATAGTTCCAGACTTTCAGATCTTACATTAATGTCTTTGATTAAATTGGAGTTGATTTTCATGCAGGCTAAAAGATAAGGATCTAGAGACATTCTTCTTGTAAATACTCAAGTTTCCCAGAAGACTGTCCTGGGTTAGAGGGATGCCTATGAACAGAATTGTATCTTCTATAACAAGGATATTTGACTTCTTTTCCTGTTTCTGCTCCTTATTTCTTTTATTTATTTTTTTATTTTATTTTTCTTTATTAATTACACTTTACTCACTTTGTATCCCCCCCTTCCTCCTCACATCCCAATCCCTCCCTTCCTTCACCCTCTGCATACATGCCCCTCCCCAAGTCCACTGATAGGGGAGGACTTCTTTTCCTTCCTTCTGATCCTAGTCAATTAGGTCTCATCAGGAGTGGCTGCATTGTCTTCTTCTATGGCCTGGTAATGCTGCTTCTCCCTCAGGGGGAGGTAATTAAAGAGCAGGCTAATCAGGGTTCATGTCAGAGACAGTCCCTGTTCCTATTACAATTGAACCCACTTGGATACTGAACTGCATGGGCTACATCTGTGCAGGGGTCTTAGGTTATCTCCATGCATAGTCCTTGGTTGGAATAGCAGTCTCAGGAAAGACCCCTGTGCTCAGATTTTTTTGGTTCTGTTGCTCTCCTTATGGAGTTCCTGTCCTCTCCAGATCTTACTGTTTCCCACTTCTTTCCTAAGATTCCCTGCACTCTGCCCAAAGGTTGCCCATAAGTCTCAGTATCTACATTGATAGTCTTCAGGGCACTGCTCCTTATTTCTTCTGCTCCCATATTCCTCTGGCTAAGACTTCAATCATTATTTTGAGTAAGAGTGGAGACAATAGACACCCTTGTTTTTTCTTGATCTTTGCATTATTGCTCTTCTTTGTTATACTCCATTAATTCCTGCCTTGATATTATTCTTTCTGTCTATTGACTTGGGTTTGTCTTGCTCTTGTTTTTACACAGCTCTGAGTCTGTTTCCTTACAGCCCGTGGTTCTGACCATCGTGCACTTCCAATTTAGAGTTTCTTCCTACAGTCTAACAACACTCTGCTTTCCCAGTTCTAGCACAGAGTCCCATGATGCTTGCTCTGAGTTCAGGTCAGAGGGTCTCAGGCCACAAAGCTGAGGACCCAGCAGGGGCTGTTATAAAGTGGTCAAGCGGCTCTGTCAAGTGCTAGAAAGGGTCTTTTCCTGGGTCCCTTTGTCAGCACAGCTACCACACACCCTCTGTCTGGCCCTCTTTTTCTAGTTTTGAAAATGTCCATTACTGAAACTACAGGGCAAGTTTTCAGGGGCTCTGTCTTAGGACAAAGCTCCTGTCATTTGCAGCTAGTGCTTCTTTTCATTCTT